>NW_027507903.1:401166353-401553853 GCF_037356315.1 Lithobates pipiens | reverse complement strand
AACTATATTATAATATATATATATATATATATATATATATAAAATATAATATATATATTTACTTATATTGAACAATGCCTATTGGTCATGATTGCAACTATTGTACAGTAGATTGTCATATCGCTGATGGTTCACAGGGAAAACTGCATGCACACCCAAAACTTTTCTTTCTAGTTTTGTATAGAGCAGGAAACACTTGGAATAATCTTATGTTTCAGTGCTGTATGTGTCCCTGCTAATTAGAATACATCTCTCAGTTTGTCCTAAAGACCATTGTCACTGAGACAGAAAGTGGGAAACAAATCCAAACATTTGTCACCAGGACAAGTGGTAAAATCAAATCTTGCAGTAGTGACACTTGTTAAAGTTCCTCTTACTTACTGTTGCAGCTCAAGGATAGTAAGTGAGGGCAAATTTCCCCAACAGAACACAGGCAGCAAAAAATAACTTGACAGGCCTTTCTTAATTTATCCAAAACAAAACAAAATATCAAGTTTTAGCTATACATATATTTTAAAGTGGAATTCCAGGCTAGAACTAACTAAGCTGAAAACTACCCCCATCCCCTTCTAAAACCTATACAATCTACCTTGTAGAAGGAAGATGCATATACTTATTTAATCTCGGGGCTCTCTGGTTCAGGCCCATGATCGGCTCCCAGCAGCTGGCTTCAGGGGAGAGGAAGGACAGTGTGGATGTCCCATAGTAAGCCTATGGGTGATGCCAGCACCCAAGTATTCTATCTGTTGTCAGTGCTCTCTACTCTTTCATGAAGCCAGCCCCTGGGGACATCACATGATTGGACTGAAGCACCTTGAGAATATGTAAGTACATGCATCTTCCTTCTGCAGGGTAGGTAGTACTGCTAGAATAAGGAAAGGGATGGTTGGCACTCAGGATAACATCCAAAATAGTGACACACCGGAGATATTTCTGGCATTGGGGTTCAAATTGTCACAGTAATGTTCCGAGATGTGTGTGTGTAAGGGCCTTATGGTGCAGCCCACATATTGCACTTTCCATTCATCACATTGGATTAGCTATACCACATGATCCGAATGTACTGTGCAATTTTATGTTTATATACCTGTTTTTTTGTGTTTACTTTTTGTGCTGTGTTCCATTGCATGGAGTCATGTTGGGTTTTCCCCTTTGCATTTTTAATTCACCTGTGTTGGTTAATCATGTGACTTTTGTATATACTATTTAAGTGTTACTTATTTTGTTTCTTTATCAGCCATTACTAAGGACTAACGTCTGCAATGCGTAGGCTGTTTTATAGCTCTGTACATGTATTTAATAAAGGAATACTATTTTGGATATCATCCTGAGCGCCAACCATGCCTTTCCTTATTTCTGGTGCGTTGGAGGTGTCAGCAGCTTCAAGGTCTGAAAACCCGGCGGAGCTTTTATGTAGAAAGGTTTCAGCACCTATACACTTGTTTTCCCTAGTTAGTACTGCTGTTAGCAAGGGTGTGTGGGAGCAGTTTTAAGCTTAGTTAGATCTAGCCTGAAATTCCACTTGAACCTTCAGACCAGATTGATAAGATCTTTCAGATTAGGCTGCAAAGATGTATGGACAAATCAAATTCAGATGTAGTTGGCTGAAGTCTGAGCTATTAAAAGTCTGAATGTCAGTTGTAGTGACAAGAAACTCAAGCTACCCCAACTGGCTCACCCTGAATGAGCTTATTCATATCATTGATAATCCTAGGGAGGGAGGTAGATGCTTCACTGTATCAGATATTGTTCTCCTGTCCTGTAGCTTAGCAGAGAACACTAAAAGTTTTCTTTTGAAAAAGGCAAGAAATACCACCATGATGGTTTCCTACCGTAGCCTGCTGCGCACCACTTCCCTGAACTTCCTGGTTTGGGAGAGTGCAGTCAAAGCTACACAGTAAGTGCCCTAATTGCCCTCACTGGGACTAATTCTGTCCATGTCCTATAATTAAGCACCCCATACATGCATAGTTAATCTAGTCCTCTCTGGTTGTCTGTAAATATCATTGCAGACATCCTGCTAACATAGGCTTTTGTTCACTCTTCTGGAAGCATGCAATTAAAGAGGAAGAAAACCCTGATGAGTTTACTTCCTCTTTCATTCCCTGCAAAGGTAAAGCATAATGGACTACTATGCATCGCATAGTAGCCCATTATGTGTCACTTACCTGACACAGGAGCCAGCGAAGTCACCGCTGTCCCCTGTAGTCTGCCACATCCATCTTGGCGGTGGGTCTCGCTGCCCCGCCGCTGTCATTCAGCGAAGATGTGATGACATCACTCCCGCATCCATCTTCTCGGTGGGTCTCGCTGCTCCGCCGCTGTCATTTGGCGAAGCCGTGATGATGTCACTCCCGCGCATGGGAGCCACCACTCGCGGAATATCGCCATTGACCGCGACGTGCTCAGTACGCCTGCACGCCGCTGTCTACAGCACATGCGCTGTAGACAGCGGTGCCTGTCTTTCGGCAAATATCTCCTAAACCGTGTAGGTTTAGGAGATATTTCTTGGACCTACAGGTAAGCCTTAATCTAGGCTTACCTGTAGGTCAAAGTTAGTTGTAAGGGTTTACAACCACTTTAAGGATGGCTCCATAGGAACCTACAAGAGAGCGGAGCCATTTCAGAAGAGGAAATATGGGGAAATAATCTTCAGACCTGCTAAATAAGGCCTTGTTCACAAGAGCGTACTATCACATAGACCCATATGAGGGCAATGTTTACCTGCACAGGGATGCACAGGTGTTCCATGCATCCCTGTGCAAGTAATCCTATTCGTGTCAGTGGGCTGCACAAATACAGCCCATAATCCATATTTGATATCTATCTGAATGCATGGCACTGTTTGGAGCCATGCATCTGCACCTACACAGATGTCAAATTGGGAGCAGCAGCTGTGTCCGTGCAGCTACTGCATCCCAATTGACATGGGTGGGACTGCCTGCACAAGAATGTGCATCCCTATGCAGGTAAACACAACCCTTGCACAGGTGTATGATGTAGTACACCCATGTAAGCAAGAAATAAAGCAAAGCTTTTAAAGAAAACAAAGCAGTAAACAATGTTTAGTGAGAGAATATGGAGGTTGCAGTTGCTGACGTTTTCTTTTAAGAATGCTAGTTTCCTGACCGTCATACTAATAACTGGCTTCAATACTTGCTTAGGCTGGCCATAGGTGAGTGGAAAAATACAGACAGGGAGACTTTAAGCAGAAGTCAACCCATATGCATGGTCCTGCTGAACCGGCCGAATTTCAATCCATGTTTGGCTAGCTTAAGTCAGAGCTGAAAAAAGTATGCATATCAGCAGGCCTGACTTAAAAGCAGTGTTTACCCTTACCAAAAAGCTGCCTATGCAGACAAGGGATGCTTGTAGCTAAAAACAAACTGTACAGCTTTGACCAAAGTTAAATAATGCCCTTACTATAGGTGTAGGCCATTTAACTACCTTTTTAGGCCTGACTGGAAAATTTCATGAACATTACTAAGGATGTTGCTAAGAGATGTCTTATGTTACTGCTCCCTTTCCCCATCACAGGTGTAAGCTCTTTCTCTGATTTAAAACCCCTCACGTCCACTTTCCTTCCCCGTAATAGCACTGTGCTCAGCATTTGTGAGCTCACTCCTGGGATGGTGAAGATGAACAGTAATACAAGGCTTCTCTCAGCTATTTCCTAAAAGCTTTCCCATCAGGCTTCATGGAGGAACATACGTAAATGGCCTACACCTATAGCAAAGGCCCTATTTAACTTTGGTCAAAGCTGCACAGCGTGTGTTTATTTACAGATGTCCCTTATCTGCATAGGCAGTTTTTTGGTAAAAGTCAACTAACTCTAGTAGAGCTAAAGTCATCTATTTAACTGTTTCCCAAAACAGATCATTGTCACAGTTGCCAGTATGCTTATGTTAGCCTTCAACCTAACTGGACAGCAATCTAATGGCTGATATCATAGTTGATCATTTGTACAGAACCATGGAAACTGCAGCTCAAACAAAGCCCAATATGGAGGCTTCAACTTTTCAGCTGACCGCACACTGTACATTTAGTGTGGTGCCGTGGGCCAGCTGAGCAGAATCATGTATATATACGTGATTCTGCATTTCCGGGTAGGTGGCGTGCATGCACCTACCCGGCTGTGCTGTGATTTGTCAGGAGTGAGAAAGAAAGGTTAGCTATGCTCCTTTGTACAGTGGGATTATGGAGAACAAAAAAAGCCACCCTCTAACAGGAAGTTGGATCACAGCAGCTAAAAAAAAGAATTTGGAAATGTGGAGTTTACATACTTGAATAGAATATATTTTTAAACCAGAGTAATAAGGGGATACAGAAAAAAAATATTTTATTTTAAAAATCCATTTGATCTGCAGATGAATGAAACAGAGTACATAAAAAAAAATGAACAGTATTGCTTTGTATCCATCTATTTCAGGTCTAAAAGGTTTTGATAAACACTGAGGGCGAGTTTCCATCAGAATATGGTGCAGGAAACCTATGTTCTGTGCATGTTTCCCACACCACGTTCAAAATGCACTGCACATGCGATGTGTAGTGAGTGTTAGTGTTAATTTAATGACACCCCAATTGCAGGTTGCAAGTGCATTGCGCTTGTCTGCACCAGATTGCATGGTATAGTAGTGCCATTTTATTCGAGTGCTGTGCATTTTATAAAGTAATGCATGCACTACTTTTGGTGTGGTTTTTTTACCGCAGCACCTGGTTTCATTTTAGGAATTGCCAGCAATTGTGGAGGGGAGGGATGCAGCAGTAGGGCAAAGGGACTGGACATACTTCACACGCCCTGTGCTTTTTGAAGAACCTTTTTTGGGCAAGTGCACTGTGAGTTAAAACTAAATTTGTTTTTTCAAGGGACCCCTTACCCACATAGGCAATTTTTGGACGTGAACCAACCCTTTAAGTGTCAATGGGCCCTGGGAGTGATATTGAACTTCTTCTCACAGTCATAATAAAGCATATTTTCCAGATTGTAAAGGTGGTTTTCAAAATGTTCAAATGATTATCATATATTATGCATGTGAAGCTTTGTTTCAAGCATTTGCATTTGCAGTACTTGCTTTTAGATTGTATATGCTACCCTCAATCATATGAAAAGTCTGTGCAGAATTTGCTCTGCTAGATCCATTTAATTTAATGTGACAAAAAACAATGTACAAAGTACTGTAAATCATACAGCCAATCACAGGTCTTCATTCATCACCTTGGCTACACCAGACTGTTGAAAGCTGAATTACCATAATTTCACTAATGGTATTAATTAGTTCTCTATGTGTTAAAAACATAAATGTTTTCAATGTTTATTTACATGTGCAAATATGCTGATTCCCCTGTTTTACGCCATATAAAACATTTTATAAATGTATTTGGCTTTAGAATCTGTTAAAAAAACTGCACATTAAAAATAGTTTTTCTTGTGGAGTTACATTAAAAGTGCCTTCATAGTAATGTTGAACTTCATTATGTAGTTTTACCTTCCCAAGAGTGTTTGATAGCCCTTTTATTCTCTATATCTTTAATATTTATGGTCCTAGAATCACATTCGATTTTGTTATTGATTTGTAATTTTCTCTCTCTCTTTATTATCGTAGGATTCCCTTAAACATTTAGAAATAAAATAGATAGGTCAACATAATTTAAATCCCTGAAGTTTTAATAATAAATCATGAAAGTGAAGCTTTATTCATAAAGTGAAAATTGTCTGTGTTATAGGCAATATTTTGTGAGGTGATGCACTGACTAATCTACCCTTGAACTCCTCATGAGAAGCTGCAGTGCACTTTCTCATATGTGATATTGCCTAGACTCTACGGCAGTGGTCATCAACCTTGTCCTCAGGGCCCACTAACAGGCCAGGCTTTATGTATTACCTTGGGGAGATGCAGACTGGAATACTGCAATCACTGAGTAGCAAATGATATCCCCTGTGATGTATTTCAGTTATCTTACAAACCTGGCCTGTTAGTGGGCCCTGAGGACAGGGTTGATGACCACTGCTCTACGGTGTATGCAATGTGAGATCACCTAAGACATACCACACCCATTCCAGCTTCTGATTACTGCTATGCTCAAATGGTTTAGAGTTTTTTCCAGAGCAATGTAGTGACAGCACTGCAGGCAATGTCACACATACTGTTCCTCTGAGGGACTGCTAGAGAAGAATCTGTACCTGAAGAGGACTCACAGTGCAATTATCTCCTTGCTCCTGTTTTATTTTTTCTGCCGACCCGTGACTCCTCCATCTCTTCTGTGGGCTATTTATGCCTTCACATGCTGTGCTGTTGCTGTCTGTATATCTGTGCTTCCTCCACCTCTGTTGCTACCAATCGATCCCCCCCCACTAGTCAAAAGTTCATTATATCAACATTGGACATGGGGGTAGGTCTGACACTAGAAAGCAAAACTTTACTGCTCTACCAAGATGGTTTTGGGGACACAGTGTGGAATGCAGCATGGTAAATTGGACCTGGGTATAAAAATAGCTGTAAAGAGCCTATACGAAATACTGGTAACTAATCCTTGGCCTTTGGCTAGGTTTCTTTTTTTACAATTTCTAGTTAGTATAGGACCTCTTTAAAGGACATTTTAAATAGGAACCATAATGTCTAAGGTTTGCGAAGTAATCATTTTCCTTTGTTGGCATAGCCGTGAGTAAAATATAAAAAAAAAGGCTGAACAGACTGCACTTATACTCTCTAATTATTTTTAGAAACGTTATTTTACTTTGCTTAAGTTGCCCAATTGCTAGTTCGAGCCAGGAAATATATTATCAGAAAATTAAATAAAATGGAAGGAAATGATGAAGAGAGGCATCACTGAGCAAGTAGATTATCACTAGTACTTACAGTATATTGGTGGAAGGAAATCTGATTGGCTGCCATGTCACTTTCTCCATTTCACTTCCTTTCATATACGTTACCAGTGTGTGTGTGTGTGGTATAAATTCAAAAAATTAAAAAATAAATGTATGCAGTGCTAGTTACATAACATTAAAATTAAAAGTCCATAGTGTTTAAAATAAAGTCCCTGTTTAAGGAAAAAGCTGGAACCACCCACGGTGTAGACAAAGACACAATTAGGTGAGCACAAACTTATCCTCCACCGAACATCAACACACCAGGCCTCTTACCAAATAAAATGGACCACTGAATTGCAGGTAGTCAAACAAGCATGATACATCCACAGCACCTCTTGTAGTCTCACCAGATGGAAGTTCAAAGGTGCATGCATAGAATACAAGAAGGCAACTCCTCATGGTGTAGTACAGTGATCATCAACCCTGTCCTCAGGGCCCACTAACAGGCCACGTGTTATGTATTACCTTGGGGAGACTAGAATACTGCAATCACTGAGCAGCAAATGAGATCACCTGTGATGTATTTCAGTTATCTTGAAAACCTGGCCTGTTAGTGGGCCCTGAGGACAGGGTTGATGACCACTGGTGTAGTATTTTAAAACCAGGATGACATTTGTTTTAAAACAGCCAGGTTACTCACATTTTAGCAAATAAAAACAGGCATATCAGAAGCAGCAGTCTGTTATGGATAGCATTCATTTCCAAACACAAAGATGGCTGCGGTTGTCATGTTACAGCGTCATGACATCAGAGCTTCACCCTACATGACATTTCGGCCAATAGAACGTCGTCGGGGCCCCTATTGGACAAAATGCTGCATGTAGCAATGCATGTATTGCATGTATTGCCGCGTGTAGCGTGTAATGTGTTGACCGTGGCCATCTTTGTGGTTGGAAATGAATGCTATCCATAACAGACTGCTGCTTCTGATGTTCCTGTTTTTATGTGCTAAAATGTGAGTACCCTGGCTGTTTTTAAATAAATGTGATCCTAGTTTTAATATACTATACCATGAGGAGTTGCCTTCTATTCTTTCTATGCATGCAACTTTGAACTTCCATCTGGTGAGACTACAAGACCAAAGCCGCGTACACACGGGCGGACTGTATGGCCTACTTAGTCCGTCATACAATCCGACGGACAGTCCGTCATACTTTCGAATGAACGGACTTGACCACACACACCACTTTTTGAGCGGACTAATACGGCGTACTAAGTCCGCCATACTATCCGCCCTACTTTTGAAATGAACGGACTCGCCCACACACGCGGAGGAAAGTCCGCTCATTTCGAGCGCGTCTCCAGGTAGGCGGGGCCCGCGAAGGAGACGTCGCTGGCCCCGCCGCCTGGTATGGACTTAAAGGGGAACCCCAATGCCAAAAAAATCGACATGGGGGTCCCCCCCAAGTCCACAACAGACCCTTGTCCGAGCACGCTACCCGGCCGGCCAGGAAAGGGGGGCGAGCAAGCGCCCCCCTCCTAAACCGTACCAGGCCGCGTGCCCTCAACATGGGGGGGTGCCCACCCCAAAGCACCTTGTCCCCATGTTGATGAGGACAAGGGCCTCTTCCCGACAACCCTGGCCGTTGGTTGTCGGGGTCTGCGGGCGGGGGGCTTATCGGAATCCGGGAGCCCCCTTTAATAAGGGGGCCCCCGGATACCGGCCCCCCACCCTATGTGAATGAGTATGGGGTTCAATGTACCCCTACCCATTCACCTGTAAAATAAAGTACAAAAAAAAACACAACACACAAGATAAAATAATTTATAATTTATTGCACAGCTCCGGGGGTCCGGGGCCGGCCCCCCACCCTATGTGAATGAGTATGGGGTGCAATGTATGTCACATGGGTTGGTCACATGGGTTGATGTCACATGGGGACTATGACATCGTAAGGGGGCGGGGTCACCATGTGACACCAACCCATGTGACATAAAGCCATGTGACACCGCCCCTTGTCCCTATATAAGTGGCCGCGCAGTGCGTCCCTGGCATTCCGGCCGGAGAGATCGTCGAGGCAACATCTCCTGGAGAAGAAGAAGAAGAAGAAGAACGGAAGGCGGCGGCGGCGGCGACAGAAGACCGGGCCACCGCCTGTAAAAGAGCTATAAGAAGGCGCGGTGGCCCGGCAGAAGAACCGAAGAGGGGGACAAGACCCCCGAAGTCGGGAGAAGAGGCCGGCGGCGAGGAAGAAAGCCGGACTCCTCCGCTAGCAAAAGAGCTACAAGAAGATAGCGGAGGAGTCCGGCGAGAAGACCCCCGAAGACGGAAGACCCCCGGAGCTGTGCAATAAAGTCTTTTATCTCGTGTGTTGTGTTTTTTTTTGTACTTTTATTTTACAGGTGAATGGGTAGGGGTACATTGTACCTCATACTCATTCACATAGGGTGGGGGGCCGGTATCCGGGGGCCCCCTTATTAAAGGGGGCTCCCGGATTACGTTAAGCCCCCCGCCCGCAGACCCCGACAACCAACGGCCAGGGTTGTCGGGAAGAGGCCCTTGTCCTCATCAAGGCACCCCCCCATGTTGAGGGCACGCGGCCTGGTACGGTTTAGGAGGGGGGGGGCGCTCGCTCGCCCCCCTTTCCTGGCCGGCCGGGTAGCGTGCTCGGACAAGGGTCTGTTGTGGACTTGGGGGGGGACCCCCACGCCGATTTTTTTCGGAGTTTTGGTTCCCCTTTAAGTCCATACCAGGCGGCGGGGCCAGCGACGTCTCCTTCGCGGGCCCCGCCTACCTGGATACCCGCTTGAAATGAGCGGACTTTTCTCCGGGCGGGAAAAGTCCGCTCATTTCAAAAGTACGGCGGACTGGCATACACACGAGCGGATTGTCCGCCGAAATGCGAGTACGACGGACAGTATTTTGAAAAATCCAAAATACTTAGTACGCCGAAATGCACGCTGAAAAAGTCCACCGAAGCCCACACACGAGCGGACTGTCCGCTGAAATGTGTTTCGGCGGACTAAGTAGGCCATACAGTCCGCCCTTGTGTACGCGGCACAAGCCATCTATTATTCAAGTGAAGTGGTTTTGTAGTGTTGTGGATGTATAATGCTTGTTTGACCACCTGTTGTCCATTTTCTTTGGTAAGAGGCCTGGTGTGTTGATGTTCGGTGGAGGATACGTTTGTGCTCACCTAATTGCGTCTACACCATGGGTAGTTACAGCTTTTTCCCTAAACAAGGACTTTATTTTAAACACTATGAACTTTTACTTTTAATGTTAATGTTATGTTACTAGCGCTGCATACATTTTTTTTTGTGTGTATGGTATATCTAGCTGTGCAAAACCCCAGTTCCAAAGACGTTGGGATGCTGTGTAAGACCTACATAAAATAGAATGCAATGATTTACAAATATCATAAACATTATTCACAGTAGAAAATAGAAAGCAGATCAAATGTTAAAATTGAGAAATTGTACCATTTTAAGAAAAAAATAAGGTAATTTTGAAATTAATGGCAGCAAAGCCTCTCCAAAAATTTGGGACATGGCAACAAAAAGCTGACAAAGTAAGTGATGCTAGCAAGGAAGGGATGGCAGAACATTTTGCAACTAATTAGGTTAACTGGGAACTGCTCAGTGACATGGTTACTTATAAAATGCATGATAAATAGTCAGAATTCCTCAGAAGTAAAGATGGGTAGAGGTTCACCAATCAGTCAAAAGATGTATCTAAACATTGTTGAACAATTTCAGAATCTTCCTCAATGTAAAATTGCAAAGACTTCCAATATATCATCATCTATCTATCAGTACAGACAGTAACATCATCAAAATATTCTGAGGATCTAGAGAAATCTCTGTGCGCAGGGGACATAGCCAAAATGCAATATTTGGATGCCCATGATCTTTGGGCCCTCGGGCACTGCATTAAAAACATGTATGATTCTGTGATGGAAGTCACTGCATGGGCTCAAGAATACTTAATAAAATCACTGTCTGTAAATACAGTTTGCCATGCCATTAAAAAATGCAGCTCTATCATGCAAAGAAGAAGCCATATCTGAACATGATCCAGAAATGCCACCATGTTTTCTGGATCAAAGCTCATTTAAAATGTTTTGTTGCAAAGTGGAAAACTGTTATGTGGTCAAACAAATCAAAATTTGACATTCTTTTTAGCAACCAGGAGTGCTGTGCCCTTCAGACTAAAGAAGAGAGGGGCCTTCTGGGTTGTTATCAGTGCCTAGTTCAAAAGCCTGCATCTCCTGATAGTATGGGATAGATATTAGTGCATATGGAATGGGCAGCTTTTGCATCTGGAAAGCTATATCCAGATATATAACCAGATATATATCCAGATAGCTATATAACATATTCAACGTTGAAAGCTAGATATCCAGATTTTAAAGCAGCATATGCTCCCATCATATTTTTCGGGGAAGATCTTGCATATTTCTGCAGGACAGGGCACATCTTGAAATAAAAAATATGACAAAGAAGACACAAAACTGTTGAGCAGCTAGAATACTATATCAGGCAAGAATGGGACAACATGCCTTTCTCAAAACTCCAGCAATTGATCTCCTCAGTTCCCAGATGTTTACAGAGTGTTGTTAAAAGAAGAGGGGATGCTACACCGTGGTAAACATGGCCATGTCCCAACTTTTTGAGACATGTTGCTGCTAACAATTTCATAATTACCTTTTTTTAAATAACTGATATGTGTTGCAACCAGTCATAATCTCTTTATAGATAAGGGTGTGTTCTAAGGGTTTCAAAAATACCTGCATATAGCAGTACAATATCAAACAGAAATTTTAAATAACTACATAATACAACATATCTATATTGTTTTATGGCATTGTCAAATCTGAGGGCCATTGTGTCAAACCTTCTTATCACCTCTTCTGCAGAGAACTAAAAGATATCATCTAAACTATAACAACTGTGATGACATGGTTGCTAAAACAATAGAAAGAGATCTTTTAAAATAAGGATTTTCTGAAAAAAAGAACTAGGCAGGAAATCTGGCAGCCACTTACCTGCCATGAAAAATATAGAAACGTAAATGTATTTCCTTGTTTTGGCTAGATATATAGATACTATAATAGCAGGAATTATAATATATAAAATGTATTTATAAAGCTCTGGCAAATATTGGTGTGAACTAAAGATTTTTTAATGTACAGTAGGAGCATTTTGGGGTTAATGTGCAGGGAACATACATTACAATTAAAGCTGAACTCCAGGCAGATAACGAAACACACAGTTGAATTACATATAAGGCAGCTGTTTTACCTGCCAAAATATTTTTTTTTCATCCAGTTCCGAGATATATACAGCTCTACCACACAGCACAAACATGCATATCTGAGCAAGAGACCTGTTTTTTCTATGCTGCATTTTAATCAGTTAAAGCAGTCCCTTACTTAAATGTGAAAATACTGCTCATCCATATCCCCCATCCTCCTCTAACATAATTGATTTTTTTATTTTTTTCTGGCAGTGGGTACCCTTTTTTGACAGGTACCCAATCCCACTTTCATACTTCTCACCTAGATGAGAATTAGATCAGCTTGGCCCACCACCCCTGGTACCAACCTCCTAGTACACATCATACGTTGCTGGAGGAGGTAGCGGGACCAGTCTGACAGTGCCATGCAGTCTTACACATGCACAATGGGGAGCCAATTGGGAAACAGCAAGTCACAGCCAACTTCCACATCCAAAATGGCGACATTGGGGAATCTGAATCCCAGTAAAGAATTGGCTCCAATGAAGACAGTTCTGGACTCCATGGACTAATACATGTCTGTTTCTTAAAATTATAGAAGCTACAGTATTTTTAGCTGCCGACTTTTTTTTTTCTTTTAATATTCTTTAAGTGATACCGGTCTTGTTCCTTGGAGAACCTGTAACTGGATAGCCTAAGGCCGCGTACACACGCGGGGACTGTTCGCTCAACTTTGTCCGTCAAACAGTCTCAGCGGACAGTCCGCTCAAAATTAGCATGGACGGACTTGGCCACACACGACGAACGAACAGTCCGCTGAAACCGTGCGCAATGACGTGAACGGCACGTACGACGGGACTAGAAAACGACGTCCTATACACTGCAATGCAAACTTCGGCGTGTAAATCCTTTCTGAGCATGCGCGGAACTTAGTTTGACGAACAAGCCTACACACGAGGGGACTGTTCGCTGAAACTACAGTTTTATGGAATTTCTGAAAAACTTTGTTCAGCAGACTGTCCGCTGAAACTGTCCGCTGAAAGCCCACACACGAGCGGACTGTCCGCCGAAACACTGTTCAGCGGACAAAGTTGAGCGAACAGTCCCCGCGTGTGTACGCGGCCTCAGAGAATCATCAGACTGATGAGCTAATCTCTCTGCTGCCGATTCCACCTACCGTTTTCCCCACTGCACCACAATTGATTGGCTCATTGTGCTTCATCTTTCACTTGAGCTCTGCTTTTAAATACAGAGCTTTAAATGTCAGGTCAAATTCAGACATGCTATATTGCCAAAAGTATTGGGATGTCTGCAGGTACATGCACATGAACTTTAATGGCATCCCAGTCTTAGTCCTTAGGATTCAATATAGAGTTGGCCCACCCTTTGCAGCTATAACAGCTTCAACTCTTGCGCTTCTGGAAGAAAGCTCAAACATTCCCATAGATAAACTCCTAAACCTGGTGGACAGCCTTCCCAGAAGAAATGAAGCTGTTATAGCTGCAGAGGGTGGGCCAACTCAATATTGAACCCTACAGACTAAGACTGGGATGCCATTAATGTGCGTGTAAAAGCAGGTGTCCCAATACTTTTGACAATATAGTATACCTACACTGCATGCCTTAAAAAAATAATGATGTATTAATGAATAAAAAACTGCCTTAACGTGTGCCTTTTATATCCAGCTTGGTTAGTCTACAGTTAAAAAAAAAAAATAGTGCTTTATACTTTCAAAAATGTTTTCTCCCTATTTTTCTCAGCTATGTAAATTTATGTTATTTGTGATCAATTTTTACATGTAGTTATTTTATATTTAGTTTTATTTTTACTGTATAAATTTGAATTGGGGTTCAAATAAAATACATTTCTGGATAACTTTTTTCCTATAGAACTTTAATATGATTATTATTACAGTTGAGTTTATTGTATTCCATGCATAATGTATGGCGTAGCAGAGTGATACAAATAGCCAGTTTTCAGGAGTTTTTGTCCTTCTCTAGACCTTTATATGGTAATTACACAAACCAAAGTTTTTTTGGAAAGAACACTAAATAAGCAGTAAATATAACACTCACTGAGTCATAAACTGAGTATGTAGCACAGTTAGCACCCTTCCTCTGAATAACAGATGCTGAGTGATGTTCAAGACTGCTTATCTGGTGACTGTGAAAAGGAATATCCATGGTGATAGTAGTGATAGTAATTTATAAATGTGATGAGTGATTCACCAGAGAAGGTGAATTTTCTTAATCAATTTATTTTTCAATTAAATATTGCCTACATAAAATCATTTGACACAGTAGTTTAGTAAATATCATTATATTTATTATGGCCCACCCTTTGCAACTATAACAACTATTAAGCCCCATACACACTATCAGATTTTCTGCAGATTTTTTCCTTCAGATTTACCAAAACCATCTAATATGAGGTTAGACCTTAGGAGTTTCAATTTGTATGCAATCAGACAGGCCCTTGCACCACATGGTTTTGGTAAACCTGAAGGAAAAAATCTGCAGAAAATCTGATAGTGTGTATGGGGCATAACAGCTTCAACTCTTCTGGATAGGCTGTCCACAAGGTTTAGGAGTATGTTTATGGGAATGTTTGACCATTCTTCCAAAAGCACTTTTGCGAGGTCAGGCACTGATGTTGGACAAGAAGACCTGGCTCACAGTCTCTGCTCTAATTCATCCCAAATGTGTTCTTTTGGGTTGAGGTCAGGCCAGTGAAGTTCCTCCACCCTAAACTCGCATATCTATGTCTTTATGGACCTTGCTTTGTGCATTGGTCCAAATCATTTGGCGGAGTGGGGATTATGGTGTGTTTTTTTTTTTTTTTTGGCTTGAGTCTGGCCCCTTAGTTCCAGTGAAGGCGTCTTAAGGCGTCAACATACCAAGACATTTTGGATAATTTCATGCTCCCAACTTTGTGGAAATGGTTTGGGAATGACCCCTTCCTGTTTCAATATGACTGCACACCAGTGCACAAAGCAAGGTCCAAAAACACATGGATGAGCGAGTTTGGGGTGGTGGAACTTGACTGACCTGCACAGAGTCCTGACCTTAACCTGATTAAACACCTTTGGGGTGAATTAGAGCAGAGACTGCGAGCCAGCCCATCTCATCCACATCAGTGCCTGACCTCACAAATGCACTTCTGGAAGAATGGTCAAACATTCCCATAGACACACTCCTAAACCTTGTGGACATCCTTTCCATAAGAGTTTAAGCCATTATAGCTGCAAAGGATGGGTCAACTCAATATTTAACCCTAAGGACTAAGACTGGAATGCCATTAAAGGTTATGTGCGTGTAAAGGCAGGTGTCCCAATACTTTTGGTATATAGTGTATATGTGGGTAAATAGGACCATGACTCTAGAACTCCTTGAAACTACAGTACTACATTGGGAGCTACTTTTTTATCTGAGGAGACTTCCGCTTACCAGTGCTATGGGGTGAACAAATAAATCATATGCTTTTTTGCATCTTTTGTCACAGCATCAAGCAATAGTAATTTTTTCAAGCTAAACAAAAAACACAAGCTAGGGCCCTAGAATTACTGCTCTACATAATTTGCATTTGTATCAATGACAAAAATGGCACACACAGAGATGCAAATATTATTCTTCCTGTATTAAAACTTTATTAACTTTCTCTACATAGTTTTGCCATATGGCAATATCACAAAGGTGGCATTTATTTGCAACAAATTCAAATGAGTTTTGCATCAAGGTACTGAAAGAAGAAAAAAAGATACTTTATACTTTGGCTTCCAGCATCCTTGCTTCGGTATCAGTGATGTCACTCTGGTGGGATCCTGGTAAATTTTAACCACTTGGGATCCGCGCTATTGCAAAATGACGGCAATAGCGCGGACCCACATTTTCGGGACTACGTCTATTGACGTAGTCCCGGTTACGAGCGGCCTGCGCGCCCCCTGAGGGGCGCGCGCGGCGCGCTCTGTGATCGGCGAGTCCGTGAGACTCGCCTGATCACCGATCCGTGTAAGGGGTCGATCCCGACCCCTTATCACGTGATCAGCTGTCAGCCAATGACAGCTGATCATGTGATAAAACGGAGCCGGTAATCGGCTAGTATTCCTCCTCGCGCTGACAGCGCGAGGAGAAAAAAAAAAAGCCGAACGCCGGCGGCCGTGTTCGGGACATCAGTCCCGATCACGGCCAGCAATTTAAAAGGACACCTGCCCCCTGCCAGTGCCCACCTGCCACCCGCAGTGCCATCCTGAAATAAAGTAAGTGCCCCCCTGTCAGTGCCACCCAGCAGTGCCCATAGTGCCCACAGTGCCACCCAGCAGTGCCCACAGTGCCACCCAGCAGTGCCCACAGTGCCACCCACAGTGCCACCCAGCAGCCCATCAGTGCCCACCAATGCAGCCTATCAGTGCCGCCTAATCAGCGCACTTCAATGAAGGAGAAAAATGACCCGTTTGCAAAATTTTATAACAAACTATTAAAACATGATTTTTTTTTTTTTTGCATCTTTTTTTGTTTGTTTAGCAAAAAATAAAACTCCGAGCTGTAACTAAATACCACCAAAAGAAAGCTCTATTTGTGGGAAAAAAATGATAAAAATTTTATTTGGGTACAGTGTTGTATGCCCGCGCAATTGTCACTCAAAGTGCATCAGCGCTGAAAGCTGAAAATTGGTCTGGGACTGAGGGGGGTTTAAGTGCCCAGTAAGCAAGTGGTTAAAGAATATGTAAACCCAACATTTTATTTTCCTGATATGTGCCTGCTGTACCATGTACTTCTATGAAAAAGTATCCTGTTCTCTCTGTATTGCTTCCTTTGAGTGAAATTTCTGGTGTCCCTGCCAGTTCCTCTGCATTCCTATTAACAACTGACCACACTAAGCAGGAGAACACACCGTGGTCTCCTCCAATGATCAGAGGTGTCCTGGGATGCTCAGTGTACTGTTGCCCCCCCCCCCCAGCTCTTTTGTAGATTTTGGGATTCTGATCACTTACGGTATAAAAAAGGGAAAGAATGTATATACATATATATATATATATATATAATATATATATATGTTTTTTATATATATATATATATATATATATATATATATATATATATATATATATATATATTTTTATATCTATACACAAATGTTTTCTTCTTTATGTCTATTTTACACTTATACACAACTTACACTGCATGCATGGTGTACATTTGAGCATAATCAGTGCTGTAGTCATATGGAATCCATGACATGCTCAGTATAACACCAATTTATAAATCAAAGAATACAACATTTGGCTTCACCGCATCAGTCTCACAGCAGGGATCTGGTGTGTCCTGGTTCACCATTTCAGGTCTGATTTCAGCCAAAATGTTGGGCTAAATTCGGACCTGAAACAGACCCAAAGATGCACCGGATCGGCTGCGGAGAACTGGCTCCATAGAGAGCTGGTCAAAATCTCCCGCTATCCCACTATTGTTAATTGGATGCGGGGAACCCACATTCAATTCGCAATGGTGTAAACCCAACCTTAGTATTTTATAATATGCCCTTTTGTCCCCCTATCTTGATTAGTTCAGTTCTACTTAAAGCGGAGGTCCACCCTAAAGTGGACCTTCCGCTCATCGGAACCCTCCCCCCCTCCGGTGCCACAATCGGCACCTTTCAGGGGGGAGGGGGGTGCAGTTACCTGGATAATCCAGGTAACTGCACCCACTTCCGGGATAGCTCTCTGCGGAAAGGGGCGTAACTTACGCCCCTTTCCGCAAGTGCCCGCCCCTTCCCGCAAGTGCCCTGCTGCCTGCTGGGAAACACACAGATCCCAGAGGCAGCGGGGAGCGTCCTTATTGCGCAGCGAGATTCGCGCATGCGCAGTAGGGAACCGGGAAATGAAGCCGAAAGGCTCCATTTCCTGATTCCCATACCCAAGGTGGCGGCGGCAGGACCCGACAGATGACCTAGAGATCGGCTTCGGGTGCCGACATCGCGGGCGCGCTGGACAGGTAAGTGTCACTATTTTAAAAGTCAGCAGCTGCAGTATTTGTAGCTGCTGGCTTTTAAAAAAAAAAAAAACGCGGAGTCCCGGTGGACTCCCGCTTTAAGGAAGGCTGACTTTTCTGCTCACAGCAACTATCTCAGTACATAATAGTGATGAGGTTGGGATCTTGAGTAGTAGTTAAACTAGGTAAAATAGGCCAGTGGATATCTCTGCTAGTGAGTGCACAAATTTACACTGGGGGAGATTTACTAAAACTGGTGCACGTAGAATCTGGTACAGCTGTGCATAGTAACCAATCAACTTCTAACTTCAGCTGGTTCAATTATGCTTTGACAATAAAATCTGAAAGCTGATTGGGTACTATGCACGGCAGCACTACATTCTGTGTGCAGCAGTTTTAATAAATCTTCTCCATTGTGGAAAATTTGATGATTCCAGTTTTTTTTTTCACGTTTATTGCTGTTCCCTTACCTGTGCCTTTAGATATACCAAGCTTGGAATGGACCAGCAAAATAAAAAATAAAAATGTTCTGTGCAATATAGCTGATCCAAGCATGTTCCCTTAGGCACCAACGATGTGCTACAGGCTAAAGTAATTGAAATTAAACCCTCAATTGAACTGTAATCTTGGTAGCAGTTTGGAATCTTTATTAATTGATGGACTTCTGCATAGAGTAATGCCACGTACACACGATTGGAATTCTCGTCGGAAGAAGCTCTGATTGTTTTCCCAATGGAATTCCGACGGAATTCCGCTCAAGCTGTCTTGCCTACACACGGTCACACCAAATTCCGATAGTTTAGAAAGCGGTGACGTACAACACGTACGACGTGACTAGAAAAAGGAAGTTCAATAGCCAGTAGCCAATAGCTTCTGTCTCGTAGTTGAATCTGAGCATGCGTGATTTTTTGGAGTGTTGGAATTGCATACACACGGTCGGAATTACCAATAGAAAGTTTTTCCGTCTGGAAAATTGAGAACATGTTATCAATTTTTGGCTGGCAGAAATTCGGACAGCTAAATTCTGATGGAGCATACACACGGTCGCATTTTCCGATGAAAAGCTCTCATCTGTCTTTTTCTGGCTGGAATTCCGACCGTGTGTACGCGGCATCAGAAAGGAATCCCTTCAAAGAAGTCTTCTATAAATTCAGAATTTAACTTGATTTACCTTTCACCAGGGCTTAGGAGAAGGCACTAGCTTATGAATATGAGAAATCAGGAGAAATCCAGCAAGTAAACTCCATGCAGCAGTGGCTTTTCATCTGGAAAATATGAAACAGTATGTGAATTCATAAACTAACCAAACTGAAATAGCAGGCCTCATTGCATTATTCTTATCTTAGCTGTGGGAGAAATTACAAATGTGGCAGGTGACATTTATGAAATGCAGTATGTCTTTATTCTAAGCGGTATAGTCATGCACAAAGAGTGTACCTTAAGAGATACACCCCACTGAAGCACAAACAAGCAAATATGTCAGTCTATACATGCTGCTCATAAAATTATTACAGGAAATTACACTTTCGAAAGTGAGATGACCTCTTCCAGGTACTGTAAAATTCTGATTTTATAAACAGTGTTGAATCATTGCTCAGATTCTTTAACTTTAACTTTAAGCCCGGACCATTTGCCAGCTAAAGGACCAAGCCCCTTTTTGCAATTCGGCACTGTGTCGCTTTAACTGACAATTACACGGTCGTGCGACGTGGCTCCAAAACAAAATTTACGTCCTTTTTTTCCCACAAATAGAGCTTTCTTTTGGTGGTATTTGATCACCCCTGTGGTTTTTATTTTTTGCACTATAAACCAAAAAAGAGCTTCAATTTTGAAAAAAAACACATTATTTTTTACATTTTGCTATAATAAATATGCCCCCAAAATATATAAAAAAACATTTTTTTCCTCAGTTTAGGCCGATACGTATTCTTCTACATATTTTTGGTAAAAAAAAATGCAATAAGCGTTTATTGATTGGTTTGCGCAAAAGTCTACAACATAGGGGATAGTTTTATGGAATTTTTTTGTTAATTATATTTTTTTACTAGTAATGGTGGCGATCAGTGATTTTTATTGTGACTGCGACATTGTGGCGGACACATTGGGACCATAATTTAAATTAAAAATGCACTGATTACTGTAAAAATGTCACTGGCAGTGAAGGGGTTAACCACTAGGGGGCAGTGTAGGGGTTAAGTGTGTGTGTGTGTTTTTTTAACTGTAGGGGGGCATGGCTTGGTGCCTGATGTCACTGATCGTCTTTCCCTATAACAGGGAACAGACGATCAGTGACAGCCTCAGTAGGAAGCACGAGGAGATGTTTGTTTACACTTACCTCTCCTTGTTCTTCAGCTCTGTGACCCAATCGTGGAACACCAGCGGCGATCTGGTCCGCTGGTCCCGTGGCCACGGTCATGGGGCTCAGGACCGGGTCGCAATTGTGCTGCCAGCGGCGCACTCGTGACCCATGGCTGGGCACTTAAAGGGCAACGTACCTGTATGTGCTTGCGCCCAGCCCTGCCATTCTGCTGACGTAGATTGGCGTGAGGCGGTCCTTAAGCGGTTAAAGTGTTTGTTAACCCCCCAAAAAAATGATACCTTGGTCCCTTAAAGCAGATTAAACAGCACAGTGCTTATGCTGTGTAATCTGCCTCCCTCTCTGTACTGACCATGAAAATCAGCGCTACTGACCGTGGTCAGGGTACGTCTCTCTGTCATACACAGCTGTCCTCTCTGCTCTCCTCTCTCCCCCTAACCCCTTCTCCATGCCTGTCAGCTCGTGTCTGTGTGTCTCCATCTCTGCCCCCCCCCCCTCCGCTATTAGCAAAATGAAAAATGTTAAATTCTTACTGCCAGCCCCTCTATTATATCCTGGAATAGCACACTGCATTAGGCTTTTAGAAAAATGAGCATTGTAAATACTGATTTAGCATGATCTTCAGGCTGGTCATGTGACTTTCAGCCGGTTTCCAGGGCTGCTGTAGGAGAAGCTGAGCTGCCATGTGATCTCCCTGGCTGATTTCAGAGGGAGATCATGATCCCTCCTGCAAAAGCCATCCATCGGAGCTGTACAACGGCCACAAACTATGTGACCAGCCTAGGATAGGCATTTACAACACTTGCTTTTCTAAAAGACTAATGCAATGTGCTATACCAGTCTCTAATAGAGGGTCTGGTCGTGTTTGAGTTATATGGGTTAGCAAACCCTTTAAGGGAATATGTTCAAGATCAAGACACATTCTAGGAGTGAATATTCACTGATTTCAAAAGAAATGCTAATTTTTTTACTTTTAAATACAACATAAATTGATATATGTGATGTTAGATTCGTAAACTTTAAGACTTAAATGCCTAATATAAGAAAGATAGAAGAAAACTGTGATGTAAATTTACAAAGGGAGAAAGTGAAAGCTTACTTGGTGCAAAATGGTTCAAAACTTTCCAGAACTACTGTTCCCTGGCCCACTTCAAGTCAGCACACAATTGTTTAACACCTTTGGAACTCACAGGACCACCTCTTCATAGCTAAATAAAAGACAGCCCCTCCACCACTGAAGTGTTTTTTTTTTTTTTTGTCCGTGCTCCAAGCCACCTGGGGATTGCAGTTGGTAAGTAATTTGTTTGCTGCAAGGATATCCCTCCCCTGCCAAACCTACCCATCCATGGTCAGCCTCTCATGGAGTTGGAAGACCCTGGATGTTGGATGGTAAACCCTCCTGAAACTGGGTGTCCTTTGTGCAAGGCCGTGGGCACTGCTGCTTAGATAGCACACATATTCTGTCAGTGTGGTATTATGAAGCTCTGCAATGTCACCATTGGGGCTTTTCTTGTCTTGTATAGGCAGCATGCCGCACGGCTCTCCTGTCTTTGTCTTCAGGTGTGTGCAAGGGAGAAGTCAGAGGGGTAGATGTCTGTGCTGAGAAAGACAGAGACCCAAGCCTGAGGGTTAGGGACAGTGTTGGCAGGGAAATGGCCTATAAGACACAGATAAGGGCCTGAAGTGGAAGGCCTGAAGTGGAAGGCCTGAGCAGCACTGCTGTTATAACTGAATAACTGTTTTGTTTTTTTCTTAATGGTGAAGACCTTTCCTGCATGGGAAACCCTGGACTATTTTCTGGAACATTGTGTGAACTTACCTTTAAATAAAAGAGGGCCAACAAGCACTTAAATGGAAATATTTGGCATGGATTGTACTCACTAGCGGGCGTTACACTTAAACTCTTAAGCTATACAACCCCAAACTTTACAATATATACACACATATATGGGGTCTTGTTGCTCTGTCTCACCAAAAAATGTATGGCTTATTTATCATTTATATGTTAAAATAAAACAAAACACCATTCCACCAGTCCTCAAATGAGTAATCCGGGTGTATATATAATTTGTACCTCCACCCAAAATGTTTTCTTTATCAATCATTGAGGAACACAGGATTCATAGACATTTGGGTTATACTGTCACTGTCAAGAGGATGCAAAGGTTCATGTGATGTGCATGTCCTGTTCAGATTCCTGGCAGATGCTCTGTGTATTCTTGCAGATTGTCCTGACCATATGGCTTAAGGACTGGTTTACCATGTTTCTTTATGGTTGCGTGTGTGTGCGTGTTTTGTGTTTTTTTTTTATTATTTGCCTATTAATTAATTTGCATGTTAATTGTCTTTGTATGGCTTTCCTAGTATTTTTTTTATTTAGGTCTTCATATTAAAAAGGTTTAGAGACCCTCTGCTTCATGAGTTATACCCAAACGTGGAACTTCAGCTTTAAGCACCCCCTTACATGCCACAATTTTTTTTTGGGGGGGGGGGGGAATGGGTGACTACTTTAGCATGGGACTTCCTGTCCCACTTCCTCCTTCCACCCATTGAACCACCTAGACAACTCCTCCTCTCCCCTAGGCGGTCCCTCCCTCTCAGCAATCTTCTGGGACACGTGACAGATCCCAGAAGATTGCCTATCCATTGGGAGAGTATGCGCAGTGCGCGCCCAGCCATAAAGCCGCAAGCAACCATGGCTGGGTGCCCACACTTTCAATGGATGCGCTGAGGAGAGGAGGGGGAGAGAAGCGGGGCTCCATGCAGCTGCAACAATGGACCGTGAAACAGGCAAGTGTCTGTTTATTAAGATTCAGAAGCTCAACTTTTTGTAGCTGCTGACTTTTAATAAAAAAAAGCCTGGAACTCTGCTTTAAGATCCAACTGAATCACATTTCACTCATAGCAGGGCTTAGTCATAGACCCAGTCAGATCTTAAAGACACCATTGGTGTGTGACATGTCTTGAGGAGTGGCATTGAGCCTGAGTGCACTCCTGAGCCTCAGTACCCAGCTGTTTCATGAGACTGGCAAAGGTAGGCAGCTTGGGTGCAGTGAGATGTGCAGTGTTCATCTAACCCTGCTTTATAATATCTTGTTCATTACAAAAAGTACAAATGTGGTTAAAATTTGAAGCTTTAAATATTCACAACTAGTGTTTTTTTTAATCCAGATTTATCCATTATTTTCATGATAATAATTTGTAAAGATTGAATTTTGTAGAGGCAGCAAATGAATATATAAACCTGAGCAAGTTAAATAGTACCTATAACCTTGGATGTGCAATAAAAACAAACTTCACTACCTTCCAAGCCATGTTATCCTCATTACCAATGGTGATTTTCCAGTAGCATGATAATACCAGTAAAAAATGTGATATATTTTTTTTCCAAGTAAGCTAAATTCAAACATTTCAAACTTTATCTTTGGAAGATTTACATTAAAAAAATACTAAAAAATAATACTGTATGATCCCATAATAGGAATACTTAGAAGCTGATTCAGTTTTTTTACTATGGTAGATACCAAAAGAATGGTGTGTATATTCATTTTTCTGTATGTTAATATTTGTGTGCTGCTGTGAGGTCAAGAGGGTTGCTTAGCTTCAATAAGCCCTATTTTAATAGGGTCAAATGATCTGCAGCCTAAATATATCCTACATTTCGAATAATTTTCAAGTCATACTGGAAAAAGTTTAATTTGGCTTAGTAAAGTCAAGCCATGACTACTTTTTTACTCAGCAGTTTTGAATACTTTTTACTACCAGTCTTGAAGTGCACAAGAAGCAGTATTTAAAGTTGATCACAAGTGGACAATTTGAAACCAGATATATCTTCACGGTAATCCTATCGATTAATAGGCGACTATGCCCTTGTAATGTCTTTAAAAAGATCACGTTATAGATATTTGATGATAAACAGACATAAGGCTCATTTCACAAAGCATTAACACAAAAATAAAGTTCTCTATTTAACCATGTGACTGTAATTTTCAAATCACATTGGATTCAGCATAAACTAACTGTCACTTTTAAAAATAAAATAACCATACTTATCATGGTGCGTACTATTAAGAACATTTGTCATTTCCCATAACAATCAATCACAATCCCTGTTTTATTTTTAAACCATGGTGTGAAATAAATGGCTTTTGAAAACCTATTGCATAGAATTTACCCTAATAGAGACTAATTTATTAAAACAATGAAAATAGCAGAAGTGTGTTATAATCTATATAATTACTAACTAATCCAATATCAGATTTTTAACAGATTAGAACATTTAGTATAAATAATGCTTTTGATTACTGTATATTATACTACATTTTACTTTGAAAATTGAGAAACACCGAGTGGTATAATTTAAAGCATCATCTTAAGCAAAGTGTTTATTGTCTCAATGCTATATTGTACATTATATACTCTTCACTAAAGTGCTTATTATCCCAATAGATGGTGAGTGCTAAATATTCACTGACTATTTTAACTAGTTGGGGACCAGCCGCCATCATTATACGGTGACAGGTTGGCTCTCTTGTGCAAATAATCGTAGCTGTAAGGCGGCTCGCACAGGTGCAGTTGCGGGCACACACTGCGGGAGCCACCCCGCGGGTCGGACGGACTCGATGTCCACCGGCAATTCCTAATCGCCTATTACAGAGGCAGAACGGGGAACTGCCTTTGTAAACAAGGTGATTCCCCATTCTGACAGGGGACATATTAAAGATCTACTATTCCCATTGATCCCATGCCCTCTACAGTTATCACACTCTGAGGGAAGACAGTTATCCCCTTGATCGCCCCCACCAGTGTCATTTTTACATTAATTAATGCATTTTTATAGCACTCATCAATGTAATAATGTCACTGGTCCCCAAAAAGTGTACTTTGGGGTCACATTTGTCCGCCGCATTGTCTTTGTCCTGCTAAAAATCACAGATCACCACCATTACCAGTATACACAATAAAAAAAAAAATAAAGTCTCTAAATCTATCCCGTAGTTTGTAGATGTGATAACTTTTGCACAAACCAATCAATATATGCCTATTTTGATTTTTTTTCTACCAAAAATATGTAGAAGAACATATATCAGCCTAAATTTATGTATAAGTTAGTTTTTTTTTATATATTTTTTGCTTATTTATTATAGCAAAAAGTAAAAAACTATTTTTTTTCAATAAAAAACACAGAGGTGATCAAATACCACCAAAAGAAAGCTCTATTTGTGAGAAAAAGGGACACCAATTTTGCTTGGGTACAGCATTGCACGACCGTGCAATTGTCAGTTAAAGTGACGCAGTGCTGTATCGGCCTGGTCATTAGGGGGGAAAATTCTTCCGGTCCATTTTAAGGTTAGGCTGTGTGCAGAAAAGCATCTGTAAAGGAAGAGTTTATTATTTTTTTTATTAATTGTGCTGATGTCTATGCTTGTCTGTGAGACTCTAACTTGAGGCACAGTAATTAAAGACATATTTTGTGGATACAAGAACTGTTGCATTTGTGTGCCACTGTTAACACAATTTGGATGTCTACTTTTTGTGGTGCCCAAGGTCTGTCACATTCCTAGCAACACCTTTTGTTCTAATGTACACAGAAGAAGGTGAAGGGAAGTCCAATAGCCTCTGAACTAGGCAGCTAAAACAGATCAGTGTGAAACACATTTTCACGTATGCATTAATCAATATTTTCTAACAATTGCACAAAAAATACATGTAAAATAGTGAGGTTGTAATTCTGCTTTCAAAAAATCCAACTACGAAGTTAGGATTGTAATAAACCAGAACAAACTGTGCAGCAAATAACTTTTATTGTTTGGGCTGTTCTAAATTGATAAAAACTGACATCTTATTGATTAGTATGTTTACTGAGATTTGTTTGGACTTACTACATCTATTAAGTTCAATATATTTTTTTAACTCAGTTACATCTAGAAAGCCATAATGGTATTGTTAAACTGCTTTGGCATATGAAGCACAACATCCTATATTTATGTGTATGATAATGCTTTACTATTTCCAGTTGTGGTTGAGCATTCATGTAGAGATGTAAGGGAAGTTGCCTAATGCCGCGTACACACAATCAAATTGTCCGGCTTACTTAGTCCGCCGGACTGCATTCCACCGGACAATCCAATCGTGTGTGGGCTTCAGCTGACTTTTTCAGCGTAAAGTCCGGCGGACTTAGAAAGTAGTTTTGCAGCCCAATCTTTCTGCCGGACCTGGGTTTCATCGGACAATAGAAGCAAGTACGAAAAGGAAGCTATTGGCTACTGGCTATTGAACTTCCTTTTTCTAGTCCCGTTGTACGTGCTGTACGTCATCACGCTAGCAATAGCCGGACTTTCCGTGTGTCCGTGTGTGGCCAAGTCCGTTCGGTAGAAAGTCTGCCGGACTATCCGCCGGATTTTTAGCCGGACTAAGTACGCCGGACAATTTGATTGTGTGTAGGCGGCATAAGAAGGAAAGCACTGTCAAGAGAAATATCATGTTTAAAGTGTATTTCAACATTTGCAATTATCAAAACTAGAGCTGCAACTAACGATTAATTTGTCTGTCGACTAATCTATCGATTATTTCTTCGATTAGTCAACGACTATCCGATTATTTTTTTTATTTTTATTTTTTAATGAATCTAGTGTTTTTTTTTTGATTAGCTATGCATTACAGGGCAGGGCAGAGTATTGGCGGGCATTGCAGGGCAGGGCAGAGTATTGCAGGGCAGGGCAGAGTATTGCAGGGCAGAGTATTGCAGGGCAGGGCAGAGTATAGCATAGCGCATAGTATAGCATAGTATTGCAGGGCAGGGCAGAGTATTGCAGGGCACGGCAGAGTATAGCAGGGTATAGCAGAGCAGGGCATAGCAGGGCAGGGCATAGCAGGGCAGGGCATGGCAGGGCAGGGCAGAGCAGAGCAGGGCAGAGCAGAGCAGGGCAGAGCAGAGTATAGCATGGCAGAGCAGAGTATGGCATGGCAGAGCAGAGTATGGCATGGCAGAGCAGAGTATGACATGGCAGAGCAGAGTATGGCAGGGCAGGGCAGAGTATGGCAGGGCAGGGCAGGGTATGGCAGGGCAGGGCAGGGTATGGCAGGGCAGGGCAGGGCAGGGTATGGCAGGGCAGGGCATGGCATGGCAGGGCAGAGCATGGCATGGCAGGGCAGAGTATGGCATGGCAGGGCAGAGTATGGCATGGCAGGGCAGAGTATGGCAGGGCAGGGCAGAGTAGGGCAGGGCAGGGCAGAGTAGGGCATGGCAGGGCAGGGCAGAGTAGGGCATGGCATGACAGGGCAGAGTAGAGCATGGCATGGCAGGGCAGGGCAGAGTAGAGCATGGCATGGTAGGGCAGGGCAGAGTAGAGCATGGCATGGTAGGGCAGGGCAGAGTAGAGCATGGCATGGTAGGGCAGGGCAGAGTAGAGCATGGCATGGTAGGGCAGAGTAGAGCATGGCATGGTAGGGCAGAGTAGAGCATGGCATGGTAGGGCAGGGCAGAGTATTGCATTGGCATGGTATGGAGGGATGGCTGCATCCATCCGACCTCTCCCCTCCACTGCACAGATCAGTACAGAGAGGGGAGAGAGAAACCGGCGTCATGTCATGACGCCGGTTTGTTTACAAGTGATCGCTCCATCGGAGCGATCACATTGTAAACACCTGGGTGTAGAAAGATGGCCGCCGCTTCGGAGCTAGGCCGAAGCCGCGGCCTCTCCTAAGGCCGAGACCGCGGAGCGCTCCGCGGATCGTGGCATGTGCGCACGGATCGGTGACGATCCGTTGCACCCCTAGGGACGGCGGCATGGAGGGGGAGAAGAGAGGGGGACGGCGGCACGGAGGGGGAGAAGAGAGGGGGACGGCGGCACGGAGGGGGAGAAGAGAGGGGGACGGCGGCACGGAGGGGAGCGGTAAATGCTAAGCACTGCCCCCACTGTGACGCATTGACGCCCTGCACGCACGTCGACGTATTTTCTTAGTCGACGTAGTCGATTACGTCGACGCGTCGTGGCAGCTCTAATCAAAACACTATACAGTTTGTTATGTGTTCCTATTCACACAGCATACCTAATAATAAAAAATAACTAAAACAAAAAACAATATTTTATATTTTTTAGGAAAAGGCTTCATACAAGGAAAATGCCAGAGAGAGTCTGTCCTAAAGACAGAACATACAACAGAAAAGTCCAGATGTAAATGTAGGATTGTCCATCACAGACAAAATGTTGCAGGTTCAAAACAATTACCTCCTCCACACCGCATGTGTCACAATCCCCCTGGGAAATGCACTTACCAGATGATACTGGGTTATACGCTTATCTGTATCTATACATTTGGCTTGCAATGGGTGTTGTCAGCTCTCTGCACGTAATCCATCTAGAGGTTTGCTCGTCACAAGTAGAGAACAAAGATACACATAGCGTAATCCAGTACTAAAATGTATTTATTATAGGTTTCCTTAAGAATGTACACTTACAATGTGATTCAAAATAAAAGAGCATGTAATAACAATGTATCACAAGTTGATATTCCTGACTACCTCTCACAGCTCCAGCGGTTTTCCTGCATAAGGCAAGCAGGAAAGCCGACAATGTAGGTTGCCTGACCACGCAGCAACCTATATCATTGGCTTTCCTGCTTGAGCTGGAGCGGTTAGAAGTAGTCAGGAATATCAACTTGTGATACATTGTTGTTACATGCTCTTTTATTTTGAATCACATTGTAAGTGTGCAATCTTAAGGAAACCTATAATAAATACCTTTTAGTACTTGGTTACGCTATGTGTATCTTTACTCTTTGCTTGTGATAAGCAAACCTCTAGATAGATTACCTGCAGAGAGCTGACAACACCTATTGCAAGCTGTTGTATAACCCAGGATCATCTGACGGAGTGTATGCAGTGAGCAGACATCATCCATTGACAGATAAGTGTATAACCCAATATCATCTGGTAAGTGCATTTCCTAGGGGGATTTTGACACATGCAGTGTGGAGGAGGCGATTGTTTTGAATTACTATCTGCAACATTTTTTCTGTGATGGACACTCCTACATTTACATCTGCCTCATTTTATATATAAAGTGGACTTCATACTTATTTAACTATTTTAGTGAACTTTTAACAAATCATAAAACGTTTGGATTATGTTAGCGCTGCTAATGCTATGGTATTTGTTGCTGTGACATGTTTTTGCTTTAGTGTTTTATTATTATGGTACCTGCTCTTGTTATTTTAAAGTAACACACTTTCAATGAGTGCTGAGGGAAAGCTACCAACTGAGTGTTGACTTATTTCTCATTTTTATGCAATAGAAAAGTCCAGTTTCTTCATGTTTAACCCTTTATTAGTACGAACAGGGACTGATTTACTAAAACTAGAAAGTACAAAATCTGGTGCAGCTCTGCACAGAAATCAACCAGCTTCCAGATTTTATTGTCAAACCTTAACCACTTCCTGACCGACGCACGACGATATAGGTCGGCAGAATGGCACAGACTGGCATATGGGTGTACAGGTGCATCCCTTTAAAAATGCTGCCATGCCATCGCATGCACGCCGCTGGCGGCGAGCGCCCGTCGGGACCCCTGTGAGTCTGGTCGTGGGTCCCGCGGGATACCCGCGATCATCTCATGGGGAGGCTGAACGGGGAGATGCAGAAGTAAACAGCATCTCCCCGTTCTGCCTAGCAACAAGTGACACGGATCTCTGCTCCCTGTCATTGGAGCAGAGATCAGTGTTCACAAACACACAGCCATTCCCCCCACAGTTAGTAACACGCCCCTAGGACACACTTAACCCCTTCACCGCCAGTGTCATTTACACAGGAATCAGTGCATTTGTATAGCACTGATTGCTGTATAAATGACAATGGTCCCAAAAATGTGTCAAACATGTCCGATGTGTCCACCATAATGTCTCAGCCACAATAAAAATCGTTGATCGCTGCTATTACTAGTAAAACAAAATATTAATAAAAATTTCATAAAACGATCACCTATTTTATAATACAAACCAATCAATAATCGCTTATTGCAATTTTTTTTTTAATCAAAAATATGTAGAAGAATATGTATCGGCCTAAACTGAGGAAAAAAAAATTGTTTATATATTTTTGGGGAATATTTATTATAACAAAAAGTAAAAAAAAAATTTTTTTTTTCAAAATTGTTGCTCTTTTTTGTTTATAGCGCAAAAAATAAAAACCGCAGGGTGATCAAATACCACCAAAAGAAAGCTCTATTTGTGGGAAAAAAAGGACGTCAATTTTGCTTGGGAGCCATGTTGCATGACCACGCAATTGTCAGTTTAAGCGAAGCAGTGCCGAATCGCAAAAAGTGGTCTGGTCTTAAGCCAGCAAAATGGTCCGGTCTGAAAGTGGTTAAAGTCATTGTAAAGTCTAGTTTTTTTTTTCTATAAAAATAACAAACATGTTATACTCACCTGCTCTGTGTTATGGTTTTGCACAGAGCAGCCCAGATCCTCATCTTCTCGGGTGCCTCTTCAGTGCCCCTGGCCCCTCCCTCCTGTTGAGTGCCTCCACAGCAAGCAACCAGCTGAGCCGTAGCTCCTTGTATCCATTCAGACACAGAGCCATGGTTCGACCTCTCTCTCCCCTCTCTCTCATTGTTGGCTAACTGACCTTGATTGACAGCAGCAGGAGCCAATGGCGCACTGCTGTTTCTCAGCCAATCAGAAGGGAGAGTCCTGGATGGCCGAGGCACTCGTGGACATTGCTGAGAGAGGTTTCAGGTAGGTATTAGGGTTGCTGGGGGGGGGGGGTGTGCACACAGAAGGTTTTGTTATCTGAATGCATAAAATGCATTCAAATAACAAAACCTTCTGCCTTTACAACCACTTTAATTGCACAAGCTGAAGTTAGAAGCTGGTTGGCTACGATGCACAGCTGCATCAGATTTTGCTCTGTTTTTGCACTCAAGTTTTTGTAAATCAACCCTACAGTGTTCAAATCTAGTTTACAACTGAAAATTAAGATCTGCCTGCACAGTACAGACAGGGTTACTTTTACAGTGCTGGGGTCCCCAGAAACAGCAAAAAAGGTAAGCTTCCATTTTAAATTTGTTATTATATTCTATGAACACGAAAAAATATGAAATAGGTATATCACAAGGTGATTCAAAAGTAGAAATATGCTTCAAAGTGTCACTAAAACCACATCACAAGAAAAACTCAATAAATGCTGTATTACATGTTGTTCATACTCACTTAGTCACTATAAGATTAGTTTCCTTTGTTTTGCAAAAAGCTTGGTTGATCCTGCTGTTCTCTATCTCCCCCCTTTTGTCCACGTCCTAAATTGTGCTCAGGATTTTGCAGAGCAGTGTTGGCAGCTCTGCACACACTCAGTTTTCAGTGAGTTTCTATGCTGAGCATTTACTCCCTATTACATCTGAGCAGCCCATGTGACTATAAAGTCGCACATGTGGGCTTATACACAGTGGTCAATGACAGCCCACTCCCTCCTCCTCCATGCCCACTAACCAGCTAAACACAATGGTTTGGGATATTACATGTAGATTGATGGAAGCGTCAACTCCCTGTTATTCTAAGCCCTTGTACACATGGTCAGAGATTCCGACAACCAAATCCATCAGAGTAATTCCGACGGATTAATTCCGGAAGAGGTCCGGAAGTGATGTTGCATACACACGGTCGGACTAAGTTGTCGTAAAATCCGATTGTACATAATGTGATGACGTTATTTCATTACGACGGGACTACGTTCAGGCTAGTAGCCAATAGCTTTGGTCTAGGAATTTGATCTGAGCATGCGTGGCACTTTGTCCGTCGGAGTAGGCTACACATGATTGGAGTATGTCCGACCGGAGCATTTTGTTGGAAAATGTTACCGGCAAGTTGGAAAAGTTGGTCCATTGGATATTCCGATGGAAACAGTCCAATGGAGACCACACACAGTCGGAATATCCGACAAAACGGTCCGCTAGGACACATTCCGTTGGAATCTCAGACCGTGTGTACAAGGGCTAAGACACAGGCTGGAGGGGACTGTGACTGTCAGAAATCCCCTCACACCATGTTATTGCCAAAAATAATAACAATTTGATTTCAAATAAATATTTGTATGACAGTTTAAAACAGCTTATTGATATAGATTATTTATTTTTACTCTGTATTGCAGGGGCTAGAACCTCCAACTGCCTCTGTTTGCCTGCAGACAGGCTGGGAAAGAGCTGGGTCATGTGAGAGCTATATATTGATTAGGAAAAGGGTATTTTTTTTAATTTTTATCAAAAAAATTTGAGTACTATCATCCCTATACAGAAACAGAAGGGATAATGTAAATTAAACTGTGGTGATGATGTCCTAAAATCTGATGCAGCTGTGCATGGTAGCCACTCAGACTCTAACTTTAGCTTGTTCAATTAAGCTTTGCCCAAAAAAAAATTCTGAACCACATCCAATCAGAGGAAGCTTTGTATTCATTCATAGAATAAAAAGCTGACCGTCAGCACAACTCTATTTTGTTTGCAGAAGTGGGTTGTGAAGTCCTCATCCCACTGCAGGAAAACAACATGTTATACTGCACATAGCTGAAACTACAGTACATACAGGTAATACAGTGTGTCCAGAAATCCTGTTTATGCAATAAAATAGTTTGACTCAAATAAACTATTTAAAAAGACATGCGCCTGTTCCCATCCAGCCTATAGCAAAATTACAGCTGGGCAAGACGTTTGTCGATCTGGGTGGATGTCATATGATGTCCACTTGGATCATGCTGCAGCCATAGCTAATAACAGATCAGTGTACTGGCCCGCAGCTGGTACCATGTGAGCGCTGTGACCAATCACAGCAGATTACACAACAATTGTAAACAATGGATGGCTTCCTTTCATGCTATCCATTGTGTACAATTATGTTGCTAGCTAGCTGTGATTGTCACAGACAATCACAGCCCATCTGTACCATGTGGGCAGATTTGACTAATCACAGCTAATCACACCAAAACACACTGAATGAATCAGTTTCATTTATTAAAAGTGATTGCTTATACCAGTGAAATTCACCGGTATAAACAATCATAATGTGTAATGCCCTGTAAACACGGTCGGACTTTCCGACGGAAAATGTGCTATCGGATCTTGTTGTCAGAAAATCAGATCGTGTGTGGGCTCCATTAGACTTTTTCCGTCGGAAATTCCGACACACAAAGTTTGAGAGCAGGATCTAAAATTTTCCGACAACAAAATCCATTTGTGTATAGACAATTCCGATGGACAAAGTGCCATGCATGCTCAGAATAAATTACAAGACAAAAGCTATTGGCTACTGCCCTCTTTATAGTCCCGTCGTACGTGTTGTACGTCACCACGTTCTGAACGATCGGATTTTCCGACAACTTTGTATGCAAGACAAGTTTGGGCCAAAATCTGTCCGAAACAATCAGATGGATTTAGTCTTCAGAATGTCCGACCGTGTGTACAGGGCATTAAAAGAAAAAAACCCTGATCACTTCTGCAGAGTAGTACAGTGTAACTATGGTGACACTGTATAGGTCTGGTCACAGTGTGTAAAAAATAAAAAAAAATATTACTTTTACTTTTTTTATATAGCAGCACCTTTTTTGTGCACGCTGCACACTATTTGGAATCCACTTTTCTACATTAGAAACACATATGAAGCCCACTCACATCAACATCTGAACCTTTGTCCTTCTTCTGTGGGCCCCTTCCACAGGTCTTGGTACAGACAATTTGGGCAGCCTCTGACTCCTCTTCCCCCATTTTTCAGACTTATTATGATATTTGCGTGCACCCACCCCCGAAGAGTTGTAATAGCCATGAAACATGTCAGTATAATTGGATGCACTTATTCTCATGCAAACGCCTCTACTCATTACATAATCTTGAGTTCATCACCTACCATATATTTTGAAGTGTTTTTATTACATCCAGGCTTTGTTCCATACCACACAGTGGCTGGTTGCCACTGTTTGATTCTATATATGGTCTGTAATATGTGATTTACAATTTTATTCATTGCTGCATGTATCATGTAATTTTGCCATGTTCCTTGTTTCACCAATAAAAACATGTTTTTGATATCAACTCATCTTCTAGCCATGTATTCTCACCTCCTTCAAAGTCCCAAATAAAGACCCTTTCCTTACACAGATTCAGGGATGGAGACATGTGACCCACATATCTCATTTAAAGTCCCTAACTCCTCCTTTCAGACCACTACTTACTCTATGATTAAGTTCTTAGAACTCAGATGTAACAGAGAAGTACCTTGAGTGTTGCAGAGATGACTATTTATGTGTAGCTGTCTCTTTCTTTGGACACAATCACTGGCTATCTGACTTTTTCAATTGATGAACTATAAATTCCATAGCAGTTGAAATAGCATAGTGAAAATGTATGGTACATCCTGAAGGGAACAGGTTGCCTTTAAAAAAGGATGCTGTTTTTCTAGCACAAAACAAGTCATAATTAAAAATATAAACGTATAAAAGAGAATAGAATGCTTTGAGGAAATGACTAAGGATGTTTTATGCAACAAAGGTCAATGCTAACAAAATGGAAACCTTTTAGCAATTTACGAAGCTATTACCATGCAATGTATGGCATAATCCATATCCTCTTTTGGAAAACAAGAAGTCACATCTCAATCCCAAACGGTCTACTTACCACTACTAAAGAGCTATAGATCACTTTTTTTTAATATTCACTTTGATTAAAAAAAGAAGGTCACTGTGTATAATTTACTGTTAAGTGCTTTCAAAATATTTTGTATTGAGAGCTGTAGCAAAAACCCCTTTACATGGGATTCATTTAAACCAGAATACACAATTTAAAAATCCCATTTTCGCATCCCCTCGTGTTGTGGTTTTGATGTGTAGATCATATTTCCTGTATCAGATACACTTTTATAGAGAATCTATGATGGTTTGGGTTGACTTTAATATCAATAAAATATTTAAATCTATTTATATATGTATATGTATATTCTAGCGCATATTTGAGGGTGTTTGTGGTAAGAATTAATAACTTGGGATTTGGATCGCTATTAACGAAAATTGGAGAAACATGTTGATACTCTGTGTGACCTGTGTCTGTTCTTTAATTTAATTGAACAGTATTGGCAAATATTTAGTAAATATAGGACATATATTTGAATAAGTTTTTCTTTTTTTTTAAATATGACCTTTTAAAGGATTTCTAAAGAATTTATATAATACCGTAAAGGCCTGGACATAGAAAGAACTATGAGGGCTGTATGGGAAATCAGCTAAGGCCTAATAATTAAAGGACAGACATTGTTTAAACAAATATGCCTGAAGAAATAATATGGTTTTCCTCTTTATGAAGAAGGTGCATTATATTACAGCCTGCAGATGCAGAATACTGTGATCTACTTCCCTAGAACGATAGCATTGTGTACATTGCCCAGAGTGCATGCTCTGATATCTGACAAAGCATTCTCAAGGGTCTCTAAAAAATGACTGCAATATTTACAAAACATCAAAGTCTGTAGTTTTTGAGATCATATACATTTTTGATGAGGAGAAAGAGAGGGGGCTGGGCTATGGCATTGTAGGTTTAACATTATTTTGGTTTAAACTTCATAATGCTGCAGCACAAAACTATTTTCAGGAGGTCACATTATACCCGTTTGGTATTTCTGCTCACTATTTTCAGGAGACCACACTATACCTTGTTGGTGTTTATGAGCTGAATTTGTGCCTCTTTGTGCTGGAACCTTTCATTTGGAACTCAGCCACCAAGACCACTGCAAGGCTCTGAAATGAAGCAGATAGTGACAATTATGCAGTTAACAAAGATGTCAGGGGCGTGACTTGAAGCACATGGAGTAGGATGCACTGATTGATCTCTATGCCGAGACTCCTGAAATAATATCCTGATTGCCTCCATATCCTGTGTCGTATCATCTCTCTTCTTGTTTACAATGCTGAACTTTAAAGTTAGGGATGCTACCTCACACATAGCTAGAACCAAATGTGAAGCCATGAAAATTAATGAATCTTATTTTATCCTGACTTCTGTGCTGAATTACAACGCCAGAGTGTTAATTTTAGCAATGTTAAGGAGCGTTTGCAGCATTTTGAAGTTACATACGCTATGCTCTAGATCCCCTGGATGTGGGTTACAATCCTCCCCTACTTCAGCCATTAATGCTAGATTATTGTTATGGCGGTTAACTACAATCTGTTGTCCTGGAATGTGCAGGGGTTGAATGATGGAGTGAAACCAGTGGCTTTGTTCTCTGCATTGCAATCATATCTCAATGTGATGTTATGTTTTCAGGAAACTCACCAACAATCACCTGACACCGTTTCACTTCATCCATACTGTCTTAATTTCACTTAATACAGTCCCAGGCTGATCCCCAAGGTAGATATATATATATCTGCTGTGTAAAATTGCTGGGATGGTATGTATTATAGCAAACATGTATATTACTCCACCCCTCTCTTCAGTGTCTGAGTTTCTTGGCTCAATTTATGGCTGCACAATCTAATGTCCCCATATGGGTCTTGGGTGATTTTAATAATCTTCTAGATAAAAGTAAAAACAAATTGGTACCAAATAGGTACAGGCCCATGGGCCCTGTGGGCCCCACTTCATTTGCCAGACTAGGGTTATGTGATGTGTGAAGGACCAAACACCCTGATGAGAAGTGCTACTCCTTTTATTCAGCCTCACACAGGGGCCTATCACATATAGATTTGTGTTTGAATAACTCTATGGCGTTATCTATGGTAAATCTGGTTGAATCAAAAAATGCAGTGATAATACTACGCTTCTCTAAAGGTGAGCAGCCAACACAATAATCAGACTAATTGTACAAAAAATGTGAGTAAACGTGTAGCGCTAATGATGTAGTTCACAAAAGCATATCAGAATGTGAATCTGGATGCAAATTGTGCCTTAGACAATAATGTAACACTTTGAAATTCAGAGTGAATAAAACAATATATGTGATGAAAAGCATATATCAAATTGCAATAATGTGACTATGCCTGGATTCAAAGTCGCACATATCACTATAATGAAAAGTGCAAAACACAAATATTATAAATGTGTAACGTGTGATATTGAGAAATATATGTGTATGACAAAAATGCAACTCCAGAGTCGCAGAAAATCACACACATCCAAATCAAATCTTCAAAATAAAGAACATGTGCTCTTAATGAACATAATAATGCGAAGGGGTGATTTACCAAAAACAGCATGAGAATCAAATATATAAGCAATCGTGAATCACATACATTCACATATACCCTAAAGGTTGGTGAAAAGTGTATATATAAATGAAACCCAAGGGAGGAAGGCCGTGTATCCACAGCCTATATATTAATTGTTTAAAATAAACATAAAAGGTCTCTTGGTAAACTAAAGGGACCTAAATGGTGTTAATAATGAATTAAACAAAAATGCATATGATTTCACGAATAATGTCAGAGGCAGTAATACAAAATAGGAGTGTATCATACCAAAATACTTATATTTAGCATATTTAGCAAAGTTAATTCGGATAAAAGTATAGGATATTGCTATTCTATCCGGATCTCTATATTACCTCTTGATGTATTCTAGGATTGAACCGACAATCTGGCTGGTGCCTTCATATTTATTGCATAAAATAGGGAAAGAGATGAGGTTCTCTTACCAGTGGTGGTGGATTCACAAGCCGTTAGCGGTGAGTCAAACGAGCTTATACCGACACGCGGTGGGTATAGATCAGGTCCGGACTGATGAAATATTCCAACTTGAAGGAAAGCATGGAACTGTACTCACCAAAGAGAATGCGCTAAGCTTGAGTGCCTGACTCTCTTGTTTGCCGTTTTAACCAGAGGTATTACGTGCCTTAATCGTCATCCACAGTCCGCTCAGTAAACTAAGGTTTTAAAAATATAAAGTAAAAAGAAAAAAGAGAGCCTCCACATAGTGTAAATCCAACAAATGGATAAAAGATTTATTTGCAGAATGTATCTTCCAGCATCCAATAAAAACAATTTTTGCAATAAAAAATAGGTTCAATTGAACTAGTAGAAAAACTTAAAAGAAGAAAAAAAGTTAAAAGAATGGCTTGGCTAGCATATAAATCCAACACATTTCATCCTCATAGACTTCTGCTGGGGTGTCAGATACATCAAGGCTCTCCAGATTCACATTCTAATATGGTTTTGTGAATTATATACGTCATTAGCGCTACACCTTTACTCACAAATCTGGTTGAATACCTTCCAATAAATATTTCTGATCATTCGCTATTAAAGAGGAAGCAAACCCTGATGACTTCCTCTTTGATTCCCTGCAAAGGTAAAGCATAATGGACTACTATGCATCGCAGTCACCGCTGGCCCCGTAGTCTGGAGCATCCATCTTCTCGGTGGGTCTCGCTGCTCCACTGCCGAAGCTGCGATGACGTCACTCCCGCGCATGCGCACGGGAGCCGCCGCTCGCGGCATATCGCAAAAATCCCTTGTTGCCTGACTCCCACAGGCCAATCTCATTAATAAATACGGATATAAATATTCTGGCCAGAGGGCTTGCCAGATGATTGGCGAAGGTGGTACCTGGACTGATACACCTAGATCAGTCGGGTTTTATTTCTGTATCAAAATGGTATGGGCCCCCCAGTTGTTATATTTTCTCCATAATGCCCCTGTATGGATCCGGAAATATTGGGCCTGCCACTTCCACTTGGGTGGAAGTGAAGCACAGACTGGGTTTCATTGGTTTCCTTCCAGGTACCCCTATTTGGCATAATAAGTTCTACAAGGAAATTGTTAAGCTTGGAAACTATTCAACCTGGATAGCAGTCGGAGTTAAATATTTGACACAACTTTTTGTCAGGCAGGAAGTAACAACCTTTGTATAGAGTTCCCCTTGATTCGAAATAGATATTATATGTACGTAAAACTGTGTCATGCCCTCAGAATGCAGATTAGGATCTCTATTTTACAGATAGAAGACTCCACATTCCTTAATGATATTTTTTCCACGTCCAGTAAGAAAGGAGTTATCTGTAAGATATATGCTTTCTTGCTGTCCTATATTCAGGCCCCGGATTTATTGCCTTGTAGAGCAAAATGGGAAGTAGATGTTGGCCCTATAGATGGGGAAACATGGAAACAAATTTTGGTGACTGCACGCCTAGTGTCAGTATCAGCAGCACATAAATTGTCTCATTTGTTTATCTTTTATCATGTGTACCACACGCCGGTCCAACTACATAAGTGGGGTAGATTCACCCATATGCCCAAAGTGTCAGATACATCAAGGCACTTTTATTCATATGTTATGGAGATGCCCCAAAATGGTGAGATACTGGCAAGATGTGGTTCAAATGATTAACAACATATATCAGGTTCAAATTGACTTTAACTCAGTTATGTGTATTTTGAGTGGATTGATGGAAGATCTATACTCCCATGCACTTATGTAGTGCTACTCAGACTGCTGTATTTAACTAGGAAGCTGATAACGAGATTCTGGTTAAATCCACACACCCCTACCTGCAGGCAATGGATACAACAGGTAAATCGTATTCCAAAAAAAAATAACATACCTTCACAGAAATACCCCTCGGAAATTTCAAAACCTAAGAGTGGTTAGACACTCTTGAGGTAGCTCCCTCCCAACTTGTACTTACCAGGCTACTTCAGATGTGAGAAGGCCATACATCACTATGTAGGGTGAGACAGAAGGTGAAAGGCAGATTTAGTTTAACATATACTTTTGTAAGGATGTGATGTATACACTGCAAGAGTTTTGATTTTGATTATTTCTTTTCTTTTCTTTATTATTTTATATGTTTCTTTTGTGTGAAGTTTTGGATCCTTTTATTTTTTATTGTACCACTCCTAGAGAGGAAAATGCTACTGTTTGAATAGTGTGGACTTCAAACTTTATGTAGAGTAAAACGTACCTTTGACTATCCATTAACTGCACATGGCATCTATACTTGTATGTTTGTATTCTATATTTTTTAGTTTTGAACAATAAAACATTTTCTTTGATTAAAAATAAAATAAAAAATTAGATGTAAACCCTAACTGACCAACGTTTAATTTGCTTTAGTATTGTGTATATACAGTTATAAACAATTACCTAATAGAAAGTGTTGCACTTTACCTTTAAATGCATGCAGCATGCAGCATGCAGCATGTAGCATGCAAAGAAAGTTCAATATAATGTGCTTGAGTAAAGACAATTGACCCTTTCATGTTTTTCCACCACTACTAGAATGCAAACCTCTTATCAGCAGTTTAAGAACTCATGATTAAAGGTCAAAAGAGGCATCCTATGGATCCAGTGTATCAGCCACCACAGAAGATATTGTGTTAGACCTGAAGCCACCACTCAGCAAAAGCAGATGCCTCCTCAGTAGGGATGAGCTGAACTACCCCCTCCCCCAGTTCGGTTCGCAGCAGAACATGCAAACAGGCAAAAAATTTGTTCGAACATGCAAACACTGTTAAAGTCTAAGGGACACGAACATGAAAAATCAAAAGTGGTAATTTTAAAGGCTTATATGCAAGTTATTGTCATAAAAAGTGTTTGGGGACCTGGGTCCTGCCCTAGGGGACATGTATCAATGCAAAAAAAAGTTTTACAAATGGCTGTTTTTTTTGGGAGCAGTGATTTTAATAATGCTTAAAGTGAAACAATAAAAGTGAAATATTCCTTTAAATTTCGTATCTGGTGGGTGTCTATAGTATGCCTGTAAAGTGGCGCATGTTTCCCATGTTTACAACAGTCCGAGAGCAATATGACATTTCTAAAGGAAAAAAGTAATTTAAAAGTACTCACGGCTATAATGAATTGTCGGTCCCGGCAATACACATAAGTCATTGAAAAAAATGGCATGGGATTCCCCCATGGGAACCCTGAACCAAAATGTAAAAAAAAAAAAATGCGTAGAGGTCCCCTCATATCCATACCAGGCCCTTCAGGTCTGGTATGGATATTAAGGGGAACACTGCACCAATTTTTTTTCAAAAAATGGCGTAGGGCCCCCCTTAAAGTCCATACCAGACCTTTATCTGAGCATCCAAAAAACTGCAGTTTTTAACACTTTTTTTTTTGCATTGATACATGTCCCCTGGGGCAGGACCCAGGCCCCCAAACACTTTTTATGACAATATTATGCATATAAGCCTTTAAAATTAGCACTTTTGATTTCTACCATAGACTTTTTTTTCGAACACCCCAAATTGTTCGCTATTTGAACAGGCGAACACCCGATGTTCGACTCGAACTTACGTTTGAGTCGAACATCAGGCTCATCCCTACTCCTCAGTAGTGTGATACACAAATGCAGGGTGCAGAAGGAAGAAAGGACAAGCTCATAGTGTAAACAAGTATGTAAGATTTATTAAATACAAACACACTGAGTACTCACAATAAGGATGAAAAAAAAAGCTCAGAGTATGCCAAAAGCATTTTATCGCAAACAAGATGCATGTTCCCTTGATGATGTCTATTTATGACAAAATACATTGTTCAAAGCTAGTTTGGCTGATGTTAGTATGCACATCAGCAGGAGTTTTAAATGCTTATACTTTGTTCTTTATTTTGAGTATCCCAGTGTTTTTGTATTTATTAACCACTTCTCACCCAGCCAATGTACATATACGGCCGGGTGGGAGCCGCGTACTTCTGAATGGATGTTCAGGAACATCCTTGATGCGCTCGTGTCACCCAGACACGGCGCATCTCAGATCGGCAGGAGGGCTCTGTGATTGGCCCTCCTGATCACATGACGGCCGTGTCCAATCACGGCCGCCATGTGATGTAAACAAACAGCCGGTTGCTAGGCAATCGGCTCTCCTCTCCTCACACGGAAGTCGTCGCTGAGGAGAGGAGAGCAGATCGCTGCAGCCGGCTGGTGATCAGTGAGTATGAGCTGTTTTTACAGCTTTTTACTAACTGATCACCAGTCTAGCATAAACCTACAGTGTAAACACACATGTCCCCAAAATACACATGTCCCCAAATAATAAAAAGACATGTCCCCCACATATGTCCCACTAAAATCACATGTTCCAATGATTATCTGCACACATATGTACATTATCATTTGCGTACATATGTCCGGGATCACACAAACCAATTATTATACACTTAACAGAATTTTTTTTACCAAAAACATGTAGCAGAATATATTTTGGCTTACATTTATGACAGAATTTGATTTTATTGGATTTCTTTTAAAATAGAAAAAAGAAAATATTGTTTTTTTTCCAAATTTCCGCTTTTTTCGCACTTATATCGGAAAAAAAAAAAAAACTGAGTCGTGAATAAATACCACCAAAATAAAGCTCTATTTGTGCAAACAAAATGATAAAAATTTCATTTGGGTACAGTGTAGCATGACCGCGCAATTGTCATTGAAAGTGCGAGAGCGATGAAAGCTGTAAATTGGGCTGGGAAGGAAGGGGGCGAAAGTGCTCTGTATTGTAGTGGTTAATGGACATGTGCATTCATTTTCGTCCAAATGCATTTTCATCCGAATTTCAGGTATTTTCGTTATCCTTTTAATAAAAGATAAGGAAAGTGCAGAATCCGAAAAACAAACAAGCTACAGTTCAACTTAACTTTTTCATAATAATCTGCTGCTATTGTGTTAGTGTTGTGAACTTGATAGTGATACTAGTGTTGCTAGTGTTGTGATAGCCTCAGAGGCTGCCCATGTTGTGTGTGTGTGTGGGGGGGGGGGTATTTATTATTATAGATTCTACCGTATTTTCCGGCGTAAAAAAAAATGGGCAAAAAGTGGGGGTCGTCTTATACGCTGGGTATAAAGCTGGGGTTATCATATGCCAGCCGTCCGCTGGATGTTATGGACATCGCTGGATCCAGGGGAGAAGGTAAGTAAGCATCCTCCTGGATCCAGCGATGCGGTCCCGAGTCTGGCTCGGGGTTACTGCTTTTGGCATAAAAATTCCACCCCGAGCCAGACTTGGGAATACCATCAGGGGGGTTAAGGCATGTCATTTTTTTAGGAGGTGAGCGGATACCTTCTTTTTAGATGGTCCCAGCTCCCATTTCTTCCCTGCGCACTGCGAGACTGGAAGGGAGATCACCTCTCCCCCCTGCCTCTCGGCAATCATCTGGAACATGTCACAGGTCTCAGATGATTGCCCGGCCAGTCACAGCACATGGGAGGACTTGCACATGTGCAGTGGGTGCCTGGCTGTGAAGCCACAGCTAGGTGCCCACAGTTACAATGCTGGCCCTGCAGAGAGGAGGGGGGATGAGAGGAGCTTCGTTCCCCCACAGCGCTGGACCCTGGGACAGGTAAGTGTCCAATTATTAAAAGTCAGCAGTTGCAGTATTTGTATTTTATTTTATTTGTTTAAGCAGAACTCCGCTTTGAGCTCTAGAAGAAGAAAATATAATAATGATTTATATGCTTGTTGTACCATGTCAACCAATGTTCAGGTTGAGTAGAGCCAACCCAGGGGAGGGAGTGATATCAATCTGGTAATCTGAGTGAGGAGTGCAATATATCTGCCCAGCATCCATTTAGGCATAGGCAGGCCCAGAGGATATGCATCAGGGACCCTAAGTCCCTACAGCCTCTCAATCAGGCTGGGGAAGCAAGGCCCTGCAATTTTGCCATTCCTACGGGAGTCAAGTATCTACATTGTGTCAGATTCTGGGTCAATTCCCAAAAGAGTTACAACAGGTGGCTTTGTAAATAGAGACCAGAGCTGCTTTCTGTTGTTAGGGAGAGGGGTTCTGGTCCAAGTCCACACACCACTTGATGAACGGGGATGAGATATCCCAAACTGTTTTCTTTTGCAGGATGTTGTAGAATATTGATTTTCCTTTAGTGCCTTGGGTGTGTAGACAAATATAGGACTTGACCTTTTGGGGAATGGGTTAAGGCAGTGAACAATTTGTAAATAACAATAAAAGTCGGTAGGTGGTAATTGCAGGTCATGCTGCAATTGAGAAAAAGGTTTGATATTCTCCCTAGCGTATACATTGTCTAAATGTAGGGAAACATTTTTGGTCCAGTAATGAATTTGGATGTGGGGGATTAAGATTTGCAAGCTAGGGACTGAAAGTTTTGTCCATTTGATAGCAAAAAAATAAGACTATTATGAGCAGTTTGAGGATTTTCACTAACCAGATGTAATAGCTTAACGTTTTTTGGAGTAATGTGAGGTATGATTTTGGAATAAAGATAGGGAGGGTGCGGAATATATTTATTTTGAATTTATTTTGAATGTCTCTAGTTGGCCTGCCCAAGGAAATTCATGTTTGGTTAATTGGTATAACTCTTGGCTAAATTTTTGACAGAAGGGAATACAATTTTCCCTAAAGTGGACCTTCAGTCATTTTTTCATCTATTACATCTTCTGCCCTTGTTGAGTTAACTTTTGATAGTAAAACATTTTTTTTTCTGCCAGTAAATACCTTATACAGCTCACTTCCTGTTTCTTGTCTGGTCATTAGCCTAGGCTTACGACATCATGCATAACACTCTCTCTCACTCTTGTGAGCGTTTGCCAGGAAGGGAGGGAGTCATAAGAGGGCCAATGAAAGCCGCAGGGCTGCAGAGCTGGAGGTGTGCCTCTGTGTGTCTGTAAATCCAGGAAGTGAACAGACAGCAGCTTCAGCCCACATTTAAAATGGATGAAGGAAGACTTAGTGGAAGGATATTTCTTCAGCATATCTGGCAAGTACAGAATCACGGTATATATAAAAGAATATGCAAAGTGGTTGGAGGGAAGCTTCAGAATAGAAAAATATGTTTTATTACAAATTATGTGAGCAGACTGCATATCCTCTTTAAATAACCTGTCTGTAGAGTTAGTTAGAGTGACTCCGAGAAATGGGATACCTGTGTCAGCCCAAAAGACTGGATATAAACTGGGCAATAATATTCCCGAAGTACCATCTATACCTAAATTTAGAATAAAAGGCATTGACCTTATAGTACGATATGTTGCTAAATCTCTGGAGAACAGACTGTACCTCAGCCAATGAAGAGTGAAGGTTGGTGAGCATTAAAATAATGTCATCAGTGAATAGGCTGATTTTATGTTCCCTATCACCCATTGGGAAATCTGTTACAGACAAATTAGATCTAATGTGTTCAGCTAAAGGTTCCATGACCAAAAAGAATATTAATGGCCACGGGGTCAACCTTGTCTGGTCCCATTTGTGATCTGAAAAGATGTAGACAACAATTCTGTAATGTATACCTGTGCCGAAGGGTTTGAGGAAAGAGTCTTAAAGGATTATATCCAGGAAGAGAAAGTTATTAAGCGCGGCTCACAAGTAGGACCAGTGTTCTCTATCGAGCACCTTCTCTGTGTCCAATGAGAGAAGCAGAGAAGGTGTTTATGTCTGTTTGGCAAAGTGCACTATATTACTCAGCCTTCTACTAGCATCTGATGTTTGCCGCCTTTTAACAAAACCTGATTGATCCTTATGGACGAAAATTGGTAGACTATTCATTAATCTGGAAGCTAACAATTTTGCATACACTTGAAATGGGTCTAAATCTTTGTGGGGTGGTAGGGTCTTTCCCCGGCTTAGGAAGCATTATTATGAGTGCATTTAGCATTTCCTTAGGAAATGGATAGGAGGAGGCAGTTTTGTTGCACAGATGAGGAGCAGAGTATCTTTAGATTGCTTATATTACTCTCCATGAAGCCCATTGGGGCCTGGGGATTTATGGTTGAGGAGGGATTTGTATGGTTCCAATAATTTCCTATGCAGTAAATAGGAATTGAGAAATGTAAGATGGCCCTCTGTTAACTACCTACCGCCCGCCCACTGTCAAATGAAGGTGGGATGGTGCGGCTCTCGTTCTGTCATATGACGGCATCCCAGAACAGCCGATCTTGCGTGCCCGATCTCTGTAAAGTATCTCTTTAACCATGTGATTGGCTGTGTCCAGTCACAGCCAGTCATATGTAAACACGGAGATGCCAGTAATCAGTGCTCCTCGCCTCACACTGACAGAGTGTGTGGTGAGGAGAGCCAATCAGCGGCATCTCCTCGCAGGGAACAACAAAACATGTAATCAGGGCACTGATCATGAGTGCCCTGATTACAATATAGCACCAGCAATTAGTGCTCACCATTGCCCATCAGTGCCAGCAATCAGTGCCCACCAGTGCCAGCAATCAGTGCCTACAAGTGCCACCAATCAGTGCCCATTAGTGATGCCAGTCAGTGCTGGCTATCAGTGCTGCCTAACAATGCTGCCCATTGATGCCCATCACTGCTGTCCATAAATGCCCATCTGTGTCGCCCATCAGTGCCACCTATAAATACCCATCAGTGCTGCCTATCTGTGCCACCTATCAGAGCCCACCAGTGCTGCCTATCATTGCCACATATCAGTGCCACCTATCAGTGCCCATAAGTGCGGCATATTAGTGCATCCTCATCAGTGCCACCTAATCAGTACCCATAAGTGTCGCCTCATCTCATGCCCATAAGTGCCACCTCATCAATGCCCACCAGTTCAGCCTATCAGTGCCTATCAGTGCACACCGCACTCACAATCACCATGCCGGCGCACGCCAGCATGTTATCCTGCTGGACATCATATGACCCCCAGTCAGGATAACAGAACCACTTCCAGCCTTCAATCTGCTATAGGGCGGGCGGGAATTGGTTAAATACCTCCAAAAGAAAGCTCTATTTGTGTGAAGAAAATGATAAAAATTTAATTTGGGTAGTGTAGCTTGACCACGCACTTGTCATTCAAAGTGCGACAGCGCTGAAAGCTGAAAAATGGCCTGGGCAGTGAGGGAATGTAAGTGCTCTGTAGGCAAGTAGTTAAAGAGGGAAGATTAATTAGAGATAAAAAAATAACAACTTGCATTTGAGTTTGAGAGGGTTGGGGAATCATATGGTCCTTATTGATATTATAAAGGGGATCATAGTATCTTCCAAATGCATCCGTAATGGCTTTTATTATCTTCACTTTGGTGAAAGGATGTAAAATATATAGGAGCTTTGTTTTGTTGTGATAGCCTCGGATGAGGTATTATGCAAGCTTTGTTGCTAATTGCATAGTATGTAGCTTTAAGTCTACGCTGTGCTTTTTCAAAACAATCTAATAGTGGACTTATAAGTTCCTGACAGAGAGCTAATAGTTGTAGTTTTAAAGTAATTGTGAAGCTTTATTTTGTTTCATTAAAATAATAATCATGTTATACTTATCTGCTTTGTGCAGTGGTTTTGCAGAGTGGCCCAGAACCTCCTCTTCGCGGGTCCCACACCAGTGCTCCTAGCTCCTCCCTTCTCCCTCCTTTCAGGTGCCCCTACAGCAAGCAACTCAAGCCACTGCTCTGTGTGTCCTTTACACACAGAGCCACGGTTTGGCCCCACCTCTCCGTCTCCTGATTGGCTCACTGGCTGTGATTGACAACAGCCAATCAGGAATGCGAGTCCCCGGAGAGGCAAGGTTGTTGTAAACATCACTGGATCGAGAGGGTGCTTGGGTAAGTATTGAGGGGGCTGAGGGGGCTGCTGCACACAGAAGGTAGAAGGTTTTTTTTTTTTTCCATAGAAGATGTTATTAGAATGATTGTACAGAATGCGTTTACATATCATTTAACTAGTAGAACATAGTAAGCTTCCATGGAGAATAGAACAGTGCGGGGAATTGTATCTTAATTCATGGAAAATTGATCATTGAGGATTATTTACAATCAAGTATACCTTGTTATTGCGACCACCTATGTATTACAGTTAAGGTAACGAATTATATTTATTTATTTATTTATTTATTTTACTTCTTAGTCCATAAGCATGTCCTTAACATATCAAGTCTTGTCTCAACTGATAGCAGTACCACTTAGACCACTATCTTCAGGCTTTCTCATGGTAGTGAAAAATAACAGGCATGACAAACAACTTGATTTCTCTTGTTTCAAGGAAAGTTTAGGTGAATATGATAGGTTGGTCTAAACTAAAGCATTTGCAGCTTGATTGTTACAGGGGGGTAAGAAACAAGAGCGGTATAAGGGAGTGAGGGACTGGGGAGGGGGCAGGGGGGGTGAGGGTAAGGAGGTTAGGGTAAGAAGGGGAAAGAGAAGAGAGGAAGGGGAAAAAAGAGAGGGTGTGAGGGCCGCTCTTCAGTTGAATGTCCCCTTTCCCGACCCACCCATGGGGGGGGGCTGAGGGTGGTGGGTTAGTACTTTAGTCGGAGGGTCTGAGTTTCAGTTGCTACACAGGGAAAAGGGATTTATAGCAGTCTGATATTTTAAAGTGTGTCCAACAGGCCCACATGGTTGTAAATTTTTGTATGCGTTGTTGGGCAGTCAATATCAGTTCTTCCATTTCTTGTATTCTGGATATTCTGAGTAACCATTCTTTAATGGTTGGTATGTCTGTCGATCTCCAGTGGATTGGAATGCAAAGCCTTGCTGCATTGACCATATGCATGGCCAAGTATTTGTGGTATTCGTGTTTGGATAATGTAGTATGATGTGGAAGGTATTGAGCGGGGTTGTAGTTCAGAGTGTATGTAGTGACTTGTTCTATGATGGAGTGCACCTCCCCCAAAAAAGTTTGGATGGGTTCACATTCCCACCAAATGTGGATCATGGAGCCTACTGCTTTTTTACATCTCCAACATATGTTAGGTATTGTTGGCGAGAATTTGTGTAGTCGTGATGGGGTCCTGTACCATTTGGTTATGATTTTATATCCATTTTCTTGGATCGCTACATTCATTGATCCTTTGTGTGCAAGGGTATAAATAGATTCCCAGTCATTTTCTGTCACTGTCATTTGCAGGTCCCTTTCCCATGTACTACGTGGGATCTCGGTTGTTACTGCTATGGATTTGTCCTGGAGGATGGAGTAGATGTGTGAGATGAGGTGTCTTTGGGGAGTGTCGTTTGAGCATAGAGATTTAAATGGAGTCAACTTTCTAGTCCATGTTGTGGTAGGTGATGTGGAAGTTAGAAAGTGTCTTATTTATCTGTATGACCAGAAAGGAAATGTTTTGGTGCGGGATTCTGATGCTAAATCCTGGTGGGTTCAATTGTAATCTTTGTGAAAGAACTGATGTGTCCTTACCTCCTCGTGTGGCCATTCCTTTTGTAGGAATGTGCTGGAATCCCCTGGAGGGAACTCGGGGTTTCCCCGTAGGGAAGCCAGTGGTCCTAAGTGTGTGGACAGGTCATGTATAGCTATGGCTTTGTTAAAGGCTAGTAATGTGGGATATATGAGAGGGTGTGTCTTGAGGGTCTGGGGCCACAATCGTGTTGGTAGCCAGGGGAGGATATGCGTAGGTGTGTGGATAAAACATTTTTATATTGTAACCCATGCTTTTTCTATGTGATGGACCTTTCAATTCTGGTTAATTGGCAGGCTAGATGGTGCTTACGAAGGTCAGGAAGCCCAATCCCCCCTTTGGATTTGGGGTGCAGAAGGTTTTTTTTACCTTCATGCATAGATTGGGTTAGATTTATTTACTGTCTCAATAGCTTTAATGAAAACTAAGATTTCATCAATACACTGAGTCCTCCTCTTTTTAGCCAATGAGTCCAGCTGAATTAACACTCCCTTGATGAATGCCTTCCACACTATGGAATTATTTTCAACTAATCCCAGGTTATGCTGAAAAAAATCAGATATCTGAAGTTGCAGAGATTCTGCATATAGAGAGGATTGAATGAAGAGGCAGGAATTTACCCTCCAGATCTTGGATGGGGTGGGGAACGAAGACGTGGCTAAAGTAATGCTGACTGGGGCATGGTCTGATCAAGTGATCTCCACAATGTCCAAATTTCATGAGCTATTTGTCCACCAAGAAATAGTCTATTTGGGAGTAGGAATTGAGGGTCGTAGACAAAAAGGTGTAGTTTCATTTCGTGGTATGGTGACACCTCCAAACATAAAAAAGATGATTTGAGAGTAGGAATTTGTGCACTGTGGATACATGTCTTTTGCCTATATTAGAGACATCTATGCAGTAATCTAGAACTAGAACAAGGTTGAAATCTTCACATATTGGGGCTGCATGTGCGGAACGATGAAGGACAGCAGCTCTTCTTAGCAGCTCTGCTGGCCACAGAGACAAAAAGCACACCCCACAGGGCTAAATCAAAGTTTTGATACCCGATTTCAGCCAGCACCCTGACCTTTTAGCTTTATATGATAAACTAGCACTCTTAAACATGAGCTTCTCTGGGAGGGCGCACTGACATATTGGAGGCAAAACATGACAAACTGTCCCTAGCACACAATTATCTAAGGAAGGATTTTGAACTATTAGCTGAAAATAACTCCTATCTCCAATCTCAGGTTGAGGATTTAGATAATAGAAATTGCAGGAACAACTTACGGATTTGTGGAATCCCTGAATAAGTTACTGAACTGGTGCCTGCTGTGTCTAAATTGTTCCAGAATCCCCTCCCTGAGACCCCTCCAACTTCATTCATTTGCAACAGAATCGACAAGGCCCTCTGCCCCAAACCACCACCTGATAAGCCTCTGCGTGATATCATCTTATGCATGAAGGATTTTATTACAAAAGAGAATATACTAAGAGCCTCCAGAAATACACACAACATTGAATTGGATGGCACAAAGATTCATATATTCCCAGATTGATATCTTTATAGCTCTATGTTTTTAACTAGCAATCCAGATGATGCATTATTATGGGGTTAACGGTGTGATATGATCCAGCTATTTATATACTATAACAATGGTGTTAACAGTGATTAGTACTATAATAATAAACTAGAAAATGGTATAAACATTGTTATTCCTCTTTAGGGGTATGCATTATTATGGGGTTAATGATGCGATATGATCCGGCTATTTATATACTGTATTAATGGGGTCAATAGTGGATCATCATTGTATGGTATATATATTTTGACAATACTCTCTAGGAGGCCTCGTTCTTGTGTGCTCTCAACCCTCCTGTACTGACCAACAGTACAATGATCTTGGGGGTACTGTGTTATCCCCTACACATCTGGAACAGGTTTAGGTTTTAATGTCATGGTAGCTGTATTATATACATATATATCAGCAACATTATTGGCGATCTTCGGCTCCATTAACATGGACGCGGTTGTAGTTTTTTATTCAGTTAGACCTACAAAAAAATGACGCATATGTCGGCTTCACTTTAATGGTCGCTGACACAGTATATATTCCAGCAGTTTCCACCATCCAATCAGATCCCTCTGAGGAAGATACGTGATTAGCCCTGTGTCGGTACTCGTAGGGGAGGGGACAGGACGGTGGAGGAGACAGTTACATGATTGTTTGAGTAAGCTGCTGATACACACGAGCTTGTCAGCTGTTTGGAGAGGATTTTTTATACTGAATGTTTTCTATAGTTTGGTGCCTGGAAGCACCTGTGAAATGTGAGTACCCTTATGTTTTTTTTTACCTACAATAGATTTATAATAAACGATAATCACTATCCAGCCTCTTTCTTACTTTAAATTGAGGATAACATCTCTGGATTTACCTGTGGGATCCTGTAAAGCAGGGGTCTCAAACTGATGGCCCTCCAGCTGTTACAAAACTACAAGTCCCATGAGGCATTGCAAGGCTGACAGTTACAGGCATGACTTCCACAGGCAGAGGCATGATGGGACTTGTAGTTTCGCCAGTTTGAGACTCCTGCTGTAAAGCCTGTATTACTTAAAGCCCAGAAGTGGTTTAGATGCCTGTGTAGACCAAACTTGATTCTGCAGTCACAGTATTTGAGGTGAGCACAATCACACTGGGGGGAGCAAGTGTGTGACTTTATGGGACATTATTATATTGATATTTTGTTCAACATATATCTTTGTGGACTTGTTGGAGATTGAGAGAAAAAAAAGTTTTTTGACACTTGATGATATTTTGATACTAATGGGATTTTTTCACTGTGAACTTGCTTGACACAATATATTTGTATTGATATATTTTCTTTTTTTTTCTTGCAACTTGGGTGTAATTGCTCACGGCATCAACCTTACCTTTGTAAGGTCATTATCACATAGCGCTGCATTATTTTATTTATATTGCCCAAACAATCCTCTTTACATTGGCTTGAAGATATCCTGTTCCCCACTCTCTCCAGCCAGCAAATTGAAGCCCTAAACCATGCTCAGATATAAACAAAAATTGTATTATAGGTTCCCTCAAAACCTCTGCAGCACCAGAACCTGATGCTTTACAACATATTATGAAGAATTCGCTCCTATTCTGACCCCCCCCCACCCCCCCACCTTTCCTAATTATACAACCATATACAGGAAAATCTATTTCCACATGAAAAGCTTTTAGCAAATATGTCTCTTTTACCAAAACCCAATAAAGATCATACCATTCCACAAAATTATCGCCCAATCTCAGTAATTAATAATGAATTAAACATATTTGGCCGTATACTGGTGGATAGACTTAGCCTTGATATCCTCAAGGCTTTTGACAGCGAAAGCTGGTCTTATTTAGATTTATTACTACCCAAATATGGTTTATGCAGTGAAATTTTACACGGTTTCAGAGCTTTATATCATGTTCCCCAAACATGTATTAAACTCCCTGGTAATAACTCAGAATTCTTCCCATTAATCAGGGACACCAGGCAAGGGGTTCAATGGCCAAAAAGGAGTGGGGACAGTGGACACCCTTGTCTGGTGTCCCTGATTAATGGGAAGAATTCTGAATTATCACCAGGGAGTTTAACCAGGGAGTGCTATTTGGAACAACGTAAACATGAAAGGTTACACTAAGAGCTCTAGAGAATTCAACTAAGCCTGTATGCAGACGATGTCCTATTATTTATAATTGAACCATTAATTTCCCTACCAAACCTTATTAAAAAATTTGATATATTTCATGACCTTACCGGTTCGGGGTAAATTTATCCAAATGCTCTGCTTTGTCCAAAAATATAAATAAATGCCCATAAAAGTTTCATTCACTTGGTGCTCTGATTCCTTTAGATATTTAGGTATTCATATTATCCCCTCATCTAAAACTCTTTTTCAGGCAAACTACCCACCATTATTTACTAATATTAAAACCTTACTTAAACTATGGTCATCTTATCATATTTATTATATTATCATATCAAGCTCCACAATAGGTGGTATTTAACCCCTGACAAAATGAATTCTTTCTATCCATTAACATCTCCCCTCTGTTTTAGGGGCTGCCCTGAATAAGGTACTTTCTTACATATCTTTTGGAACGGCAAACATCTCAAAACCATATGGCAACAAAACAAAACAATGGGTCAATAACAACTAATGGGTAGAAACATTTCTTTAACACCACAGATGCGCCTTTTGTTCACCCCCATACCAGATATACCTAGTGCCTGCTCTAGACGAAACCATACCTTATTTAGTTCTAGCCATTGGACTATAGCTTTCAACTGGCGCTCTCCATTCCCTGGCCTCCAGTCATGAGCAGAATGGAATATATCAAACTCTCAGAATGCATCCATCATAAACTTTTTGGCACCATGCATATCCTTTGAAAAAAATTGATACCCTGGGAAATATCTTTACTTTAATATAGTTTTTCTTTCAATCTTTTACATATTTTACTTATCTTACCTTTTAAGTTATGCTTATTTCATGTTATAACCATAATGCCTTGATAAGGTCTTATAACATGTATCTTGTTCACATAATACTTTTTATGAGTGAGTAAAATGTCAAAAAAAAAAAAAAATATATATATATATATATATATATATATATATATATATTATATATATATATATATATATATATATATATATATATATATATATATATATATATATACATATATATATATATATATATATATATATATATATATATATATATATATATATATATAAAATATTTTGACACTATTGATGCTTTAGCATATTTCTACTATTTGACTTCACCCATATGTGTATTTGAATTTTGTAAAATTACTTTTTATATACCTTAACATGATTATATTGTATCATGACCTTTTCTATAATAAAAATAGTTTGTAAACAAGAAATCTCCACATGTTGTAAGGGAGCCCTGTTGTATCTTGTGAATCTGCTTGAAAAGATTAAATACATACTAAGGTGCGTTTAAGGTTCTCTATCTTGCAAAGGAGAATAATATAACGGCCATTAGACCCCTTTCACACCAAGGGCGTTTTGCAGGAGCTATAGCGTTAGAAATAGCGCCCGCAATCCGCCCTAAAACAGCTGCACCATTGTCTGTAGTGTGAAAGCCTGAGGGCGGTGCGCTGGTAGGACGTCAGGAAAAGTCCTGCCAGCAGCTTATTTGGAGCGGTGAAGGAGCAGCTGCTCCCCATTGAAATCAATGGGGCAGCGCTGTAATACCGCCGGCAAAACGCCGCTATTGCGGCAGTTTTAACACTTTCTCGGCTACTAGCGGGGGGGGGTAAAAGTGCCCCGCTAGCAGCCAAAATGCGCTGCAAATCCGACGGTAAAACACAGCTAAAAACCTTTTTACAGCCGCCGCGCTATGGGCGGCGTGGTGTGAAAGGGGGTCTTAGAATCAATAATACTGTGATGTAGTTGGTATGTAACAGAATTCATGATTGCCACCAGGACCCCTCATATTTTTTTTTTGTCCATGACTGGTTGGTTGGATATCACTAGGTCTGGGTGGCTGTTGCCGAGCCTCGCACGGGCCTTGGCAGAGCTAAAACATGGTAGGCTCTCTTCTGGAGAGTGAACGGGGGAGGAGGCATCTTACAGAATTCCTGTAGCCATCGGTGCTGCATCTAAGAAATCTGTATAAGCTCCACTAAGCCCTTGTACACACGGTCGGACATTCCGACAACCAAATCCGTCGGATTTTGTCCGGACGGATCTTGTCCGAAATTGTTGCATACACACGGTCAGACAAAGTTGACGGAAAATACGATCTTTCAGAACGTGATGACGTAATTTCGTTACGATGGGACTACGTTCAGGCTAGTAGCCAATAGCTTTGATGTAGGAATTTGATCTGAGCATGCGTGGCACTTTGTCCGATCGGAATTCTCTACACATGATCGGAGTATGTCCGATCGGACCAGTTTGTCGGAAAATATTTCCAGCACGTTGGAAAATTTGGTCCGACGCATATTCCGACGGAAACAGTCCGAAGCATACCACACACAGTCGGATTATCCGACAAAATGGTCCGATAGGACACATTCCATCGGATTCTCCGACCGTGTGTACAAGGGCTTAGTGTTCCTGGTGCCATCTTTGCTGCTGCCACATGGAGACTAGAAGAAGAATTCTGTCAGTTTTTGAGGACATGTGATATGACTACTGTGGTGAAGGAGCTGTCAGCCAGGGAAGTCATGCCGTGAATCTGACCTGTGGGTCCCCTTTTTGCTGCAATCCCCCCTTTTGCTCCGAAGCTCTGTGTCCAGGCTTCCATACAGAGCATGTGTTGGCCATGCCCCCGAAGCTGATTGGTTTCTATGCAGTGCTGTACCAAATTTTGCATGCTCCAGTTTTAGTAAATCCCCCAAATGTATTTTTATCCAGCTGATAACCCAACACTTACAAATTTGCCCTAAACTCTAGGAATCTGAGTTTTAACTCTCAATTTATAAGTACTGCAAAAAAGAAGAAGCAAGTGGACATAGCCTGCCTTATGTAAGTTTATTGACTAAAGTTCTAGGACTATCACCCCAGAGAATCTATCACAGATGTGATCTCTACAGTATGTGTTACAACTTGTGAACGGTGGCAGCTGCATCTTTCCATTGGTAGGCTTCGTTAAAAAAGTTCAGATCATCTAAACTTCCCTTTAGTGTAAGTTTAGCAAGGTTAAAATAAACATTTACTGTGAGGTAAAGGTAGGGAGGTATTTCATACGTAAGGATGCATTCACACTTAAAGTGTTACTAAACCCATAACAGTAAAATCAGTCTGAATATGCAGTAAAGCATGCTTGTTATTCTCACTGTGGAACCTAAATGGTTAATTCTGCAAATTGTGTAAAAAGGCTGTTTGTTTAATCTTGTATTCTCTGATCCTCCCCTACTTTCACATTCCCCAATCCATCTCCTGTTAGTACAGAGCCTTGGGGGGCACTATGCACATGCTCAGTTTGGTGTGTATTGCTAGAGAGTTTATATATATTTTTTTTAAGAGGGTGCATGTGATCAGTGCAGGGCCAATCAGTACTGTTCAGACAAGAGGGTCAGGTGTCCTGCAGCCTCATAGGACAGACAGGGGAGAATGAAAATTCCTCCTACAAGCTTTAACCAGTGCTCAGCCAGACACGGATATAAGTCACAAGACTGCTATATACTGCTGATGAGAAAAGGTATTTAGCAGTTTATATTTACTAAAATAAATGCCATGTTCTGTGTACCAGATATAGTGAATGCTGTGTTCTAGGTTTAGTAACACTTTAAGCATTTTGTTGACGTGCATTATTGCATATGCATTATGGTATGCATGAACATAAGTTATTATCAGTCATTTTGAATGAGTGGCCAGGGCACCACAACAAATAAAAAAAAATGTACCTGACCCTTTTTTTTTTAAATGCAGGGCACCACAACAAATGGTAGAGTATTTGTGCTGTGGTGAGTTGTGTGTTGGGCTCCACTGTACAATCCATTGAGGTGCCAACCACAATGAATGGCAGCACAGCACGATAAACATAGAGCAGATAAGTTGTCACAAGCTGCGGTAACATGCATTTTAATGTGTGTTGCTGCAATGCACAAGTGTGAATGCACCTTAATGGTTCTAAGCAAGAGCTGTATTTAGAAATATTACTGCCTAGGCACACTTGGATGATAATTTACTTTATTTGCTGTTGAGTAAAGAAAGAAAACATACATGATGCAGGTACATCACATATCAGTGCAGTGGTTCAGACACATGGGGAGTGTTATCATAGCCTGTTAGTAATTATTGCATACAATCAAAACCCAACAATTTATTGCTGACATATTTTCACAGCATTTTATCCAGTATATGCACTGTGGTGCATATAAATATAAATAAGTAAATTTTTTTTGACCTCCAAAGGTTATGCATTTGCAGCTAGGAATATTTTTAGCCGTAATATATGACTATAATCAATAACATTAAAAATACATAACTTAGAACCTTCTAGTGTCCTTGAACTAAGCTCCAAGCAGAAGTGTAAAGTTTATCTTTATTCTTCTACTTCCACCTTGGCCGCAGTCATCTCATGCCATGCTATATTTTACAGAATTCCAATGTTATATTTTACAGAATAATGAGAGCTGTTATTCACCCAGTCTAATGTGGTGGGGTAATATATAGGTGAATGTTAGGTAAATTTGCTCTTATGCTTAGTTTCAACAATTATAGTTTAGCTAGTGTGATCCAAGGCCTGAGTCTTCTCCAGAAAAATATTATAATAGGCTGAAGTTAATTTTCTATGTCTTTATGTAGGATTATGTGTGATTAAAAGTGGAATAGTTTGCATGGGGTACAGGAGCCTAGCAAAATTAACCATCTTAACCAGGTTCTGTCTTCTCGGAGAAGATATAGGGATGTTTTGTAGGCTGCGGTCCAGGCTGAGGCTGCCATTCATCTCACTTCATGCGCATGGGTCTGCTTCATGATGTGCAGGTTATGGATCTTTTCCTTTGACATTGCTGAGATTCTGTTAGTGTATGGCAAGCTTAACTCTGTTGCCCCAGGCACTGACAGTGCCACTACAGAAAATACATCCTTGGTGGGCACCCAGCAACTGCAATTTATATTCTATTAAGTACTCACTCTAGTGCTCATGTTGTTCAACTGGTGACTAAAGTACAAATTTTCAATCCTATGCCCTAAAGGGTAATATACTCTTGAATACTTGAGATTATTTGATCTCCTTTACTCTTGATCAACAGTCAGTATCATAACTCTGTATATTTTAAATAATGTTTTAGATACATATATAAAAGAGCTTAGCTTGATATAAATAATTTAATTGTAGGTTAATGTTTTACTTAAAACATTGTAATAAAATGTATATACATGATGGCAGCTATTTATTTTATTTTATTATTATTTGCATTACAGTGCTACACAATAGATCTGTTGTTCTGTTCCTTCTCACAGTAGAAGTCTATGAGTTGGTCAACAATTCCCTTCCTCGTTAAATTATATCTTAGCTCAATAATTGCTAAAATTCATCTGTTATCAGAGAATAAGGGAGGATGCTATTTCTGACCTCTCTGTGGGAATGTTTATTCAACAAACATACCGGTAATGATAATGAATTCTGACACTTTTCTCCAACTCTGAGTCTGACTGAAAAGTTTAAAAGCTAGACACAGCCAGGTAAATAGAATTTTTACAAAGAGGCCAGTAGTTAAACCCCCCCCCCCCCCCCCATACTTAGGACAATTTGCCTCCTCTGGCTTTCACACTGGAGTTAAAGGGGGCGTTTTTTTCAGGCGCTATACAGGCGCTATTTTTAGTGCTGTAGCGCCTGAAAACCGCCCCAGTGTGAAAGGGGCCTTATTCTGTGTGACTAAAGGAAGGGTCCAAATGAATAATTTATAACGTTCACCTAACAAGATGCAGCAACCTAGGTTTAGATGGGTTGTACATAATCCTCTCATTACATTTTTTAATTGCATACTAATAGAATTGTATTTTGAAAAGGGTATTTATTTTATAACCCCTCACTTTCCTCCTTGAAGTTTTAGTATGGCTAGACCTCTGTTAGCATCTTGAGTCATTGTGTTTCCAGGTAAAACAAAATATATGAAGAATATCTCCAACATGGTCTGTCACCTCTTTGGCCTGTTTACACTGTTGCACTTCATTAAAGTGTTAATCCATGCATTATCAGGCATTGCATTAAAGTGTTACTAAACCCACAACAGTAAAATCAGTCCATTAGATAAAGAGAGGTATGGGCGGCGCTGCCCAATTACAATGTGTAATATGTGTGTTAATACCGTGTACTATGCCTTTTAAATGAAGTGCTAAGAAAAAATGGTGTTGGCAGTTTATGGATTAAACCACAGTATCTATGCATACTGAGAAAAGTGTACACCAATAACCACATTGGTCACACCTCTTGGTCTCATATATGATCTAAATCCATCTAGTGTGATCATAGAGTACAATAAACTCCAATAAGCAGAAATTCATGTGTGCAAAATACTGAGCAGCAAAGTACAGAAACATAAATGAATAAAAATGAAAGAAAAAAATTGATAAATAAGAATAAAAAATAAAAAATATGTGCATGCCCCTTTAAAGCTGCTAAGTAAAGAATGTAAATCACATGACATTAATAAATTCCATTCAACATATGTGACCTTAATCCATCAAATATGCTCATAAAGTGCATAGTAAAACAAAACGACATATGTGCAATAGTGATTCGCTCTGCCATAATATACGTTTATATAAATTGTTCCAGTTCAAAATGGCTTTAACCACTTCCATACCAAGCATCTTTCCCTCCTTCCTGCCTAGGACAATTTTTAGCTTTCATCGATGTCACACTTTGAATGCCAATTGCACGATCATGCAACACTGTACCCAAACTACATTTTTTATAATTTTCTTCCCACAAATAGAGCTTTCTTTTGGTGGTATTTGACCACCTCTGCGGTTTAAAATTTTGCGCTTTAAACGAAAAAAGGCTAATAATTAAAAAAAAAACTGATGGGCACTGATAGGCAACACTGACAGCACAAATAGGTGGCACTGATAGGTGGCACTAATGGGCACTGATAGGTGGCACTGGATAGGCAGCACTGATGAGGAGCCCCTGACAGGCATTACTGAGTGGCACTGATTGGCACTTTGATGGGGCACTGACAGGCATTACCGATGGGGCACTGATTGGCACTTTTTGGGCACTGGTCGGCACTGTTGTGGGCACTGATCGGCACTGTTGTGGGCAGTGACAGGCCTTTATTATGGGGACATTCTGGGAGGTGTTGAGCACTGATTGGCAGATGATGGGCAACTTTTGATGGGGGCTGTGCTGATAATCAATGTGCTGATTATCAGCACAGACCCCCCTCTGACAGGGAGAGGGACTGATCAGCTCTCCCTGTCAGTGTGAACTGAGGAAATCCGTTTACCAGCACTCCTGTTTCACGCAATGATCAGCTGCAATTGGTCAGCTGATCAGGTAGTAAGAAGCCTCTGTCAGAGGCTTCATACCACGATTGGAGTTTCGGTGTGTCAGACTGACACACAGCACCTCCAATCACCATGCTGTGCACCCCTGCTGGCGCGCACTGGCGCACGCTGGCTATGTTTTCCTGATCAAGTCATATGATGCCTGGTCAGGAAATCACAACCACTTTGCCACCATCCTTCTTCTATATGGCAGTGGCAAGTGGGTAAAAATCGTGTAGCAATATCCAACTGGCGAATAGGTTAAAATCACTCATGTTCCCCCCCCCCCACCCCCCATGGGTCTACATTCACCAGATGACTGCACCTCTGCAGGGACAGAAGACACTGTGTATAAATATTCTAACCCCATTGTAATAATGTTTTGTCTTTCCTCTTCCTCCTTACTAGATGTGATCAGTGGATATACTCATATAAGGAATAGGTGGACAAAGAGACATCTCAAAGCGTGACTCTGTTTGGTAAATTTATTTGTAGTAAAGCCAAAAACTCTCTCCACAGTAGGAAACTAAATGCGCATATAGGAACTGCTGTGTCCGGGATGCCCTGCTTTCCATGGACCAAAGCTCTGAAAACCAAAAAGTGACATGATGATCCTTCAAGCCCCACCAATCAGTCTGTATATGAAGTAAGCATGCTTGTTATGCTCACTGTAGAACCTAAAGGGTTAATTCTCCACATTGTGTAAAATGGCTATTTGATCTTGTCTTTTCCAATCCTCCGCTTCTTTTACTTTCCATTGGCATGCGTCCATTGGCAAGGTGCAATTTGATGCCATTTGTAATGGATGGCACCGCATCACATGAATGTACATAATATTACAGCAGTGTGATGGTGAAAAATGCAAAAATCCTCAAGAAGGAAAGCAGAAAATCTAAGCACAAATAAAACATAAAGTTACAGTCTCTTGAACAAGTATTCATACCCCTTGAAATTTTACAATATTTGTCATGTTACAACCAAAAACGTAAATGTATTTTCCTAATCGTACATCACGGGACACAGCGCCATAGTAGTTACTATGTGGTTATATAGGCCACCTTTAGGTGATGGACACTGGCCCTACAGGGAGTACCTCAGTTTTTTCGGCAGTGTCTTTTAGGTGTTGGTTACAAGTAAGATGTGCTGTGCTGAGCCCCGCTGGAATTTTTCTTGCTGGGGAAAGCCATGCAACCGAATCCATTCAAAGTGTCTTTTCCAGGCTGAATTGAACCCAGGCCTCGTGTCCGAAGAAACTAGGTTTTACTTGTAACGCTTTTCTTTTTAGAGAGCTTGACATGGGGGTGCTTTTTAGAAGGCCCAGGGCTGTGGATCCCTCAATGAAAAGAGGGCTTTTTGCAGGTGCACTTAGCTAAAGGAGGGACACAGAGCAAATGGATGGCATGTGAGTGTGGGTGACACAGGCATTCACAGACATATTTACTTAGCATCAGATTAAGGCTTGATAGCAGCAACTATATTGCTCAGCAATGGGTGCATTTCTGGTAGTACCTCTACATTTGTGCTTAGCACTATAGGCAGAAGGGGAGGTACAAATACCCCGAAAAATAGGGGCTCAAAGGGATCTCCCTCAGGCTCTGAGAACCCTCCCTCTGCAATGCCATCTCCCCCTGAAAAATCTAGGGAGGCTGGTCAGAGTGAGCCATCGGGGTTTGGGGTTGCAACTGCTTCTGGAATTTCAGCCCCTGTATATTTTACTCAGAAGGTTTTTTCCTCAGCCATGATTGGATTAGAGGAAAGATTAGTGACCTTATTTGCATCTTCACAAGTAGAAGAAAACATGTTAAGGCCCCTTCTATCACTCAGGACCCTTAAACAGAGAAACTCTGGGAGTAGGAAGAAGATGCCCCTCAGGGGACTGGAAAGAGACTGATGACTCCTCTTCTGAGGAATCAAGCGTGGAAGGATCCTCTTCAGCTTTACAGGCTGAGAAATGTCTGGTGCAATCTCTTACTGAAATGGTCCACTCCACATTTAAGTAACCCGTAACTGGGTCGGTTGAAAAGCCTGCTTCTGGTTTGGGTTCACTGAAGCCTTCGCAAGCTGTGCATGCCTTTCCTGTTTATTCATTGCTGGGAAATCTTATTTATTCTGAGTGGGATCACCCAGATAAGCATCCTTTCCCTTCTAAAAAAGTTTTCAACACTTTATCCTATGGAGGAAAAAATTTACTAAGAGGTTGAGTATACCGACAATTGACGCTGATATTTCCTCGGTAAGTTAACATTTGATTTATCTGGTTGACAATGCTCAAATGCTTAGGAATCCATCTGATGAAAAATTGGAATTCCTGTTAAAAATATTTTCTCTTTGGCAGGTTCAGCAGCTCAACCTGCAGTGGCAGCAATTAGGGTATGTCAGTCCTGGAGAGAACATTTGAGACAGGTGCTCAACGTTTCCCCTGAACAGGATTTAGCCAAGCTGCCAGGAGCTTGGCATTTTTCAATTGATACAATCAGAGATTCTACTCTGCAAATCTCTCGCTTTACGCTTGGGTTGGGGAATATCCGAAGAATCTTATGGTTGAAAAGTGGTCAGCCGAAGCACCATGCAAAAGCTCCTAACTGTTTTTTCCTTTCCACGGTGAAAGGCTGTTGGGGATGAGAAAGGGTACCCTTTTACCAGTTAAGAAAAGGAGTAAAACGTTCCTCATTTAAACAGGCTCTTTTCTCCAGTGCCAGGGGCATCTGCATTCAGGTAGTCGTGATGGTCAAAAGAAGCCCTGGGGGGAAAAAACCTATAAAACATAATTTTAAAACTTCTGCAGTTCTCAAGGGTCTGGCAGGAGGGGTTTTGAGACAGATGGATGGTCTCCATAAAAGCTCTAGGCTACAAACTAGAGTTACGAGATTTTCTGTCTCCTCCTTTTCTTTAAGGCAAAGGTCCATAGATCCAGAGAAAAAGAAGTCTATTTTTTTCAAGCATTAGCCCGAATTTTGTCTCAAAAAGGGTCATAGCGGTCCCTGTGATGGAGCAGGTGTTGGGGTTTTTTCAAACCTTTTCACGGTGCCAAAGACCAAACGGGGATGTTAGAACCATGCTAGATCTCAAGGATCTAAATCACTTTCAGTTGTAGCATTGCCTTTTTCAGTCTAGCTACTGCACCTTGGTTGTTTACAAAATTTCTGGTCCCTCCTTTGGCCAGATTAAGGACTAGACAACCTGCTTTGAATAGACAGGTTGGTAGCCCGCTTAGACCAAAGCATGGTCTCCACAATCAGCTATCTGGAATACCTAGGTTGGGTCCTCAACCCAGAGAGATCTTCTTTAAAACCAATAAGAAGACTAATGCCACGTACACACGATCAAATTGTCCGGCAGACTTAGTCCGGCAAACAATCTGGCAAACAATCTGCCGGATTTTCTAACGAACAGACACTCCGAAAGTCTGACAATTTCTAATGCGATGACATACAGCACGTACAACGGGACTAGAAAAAGGAAGTTCAATAGCCAGTAGACAATAGCTTCCTTCTCGTACTTGCTTCAGAGCATGCGTAATTCTTAGTCCGCTGGACTAGCACACTGACGAATGGATTGTCCGCTGAAAGCCAAGTCCGGCGGACAAATTTTTAGTCAAAACTACTTTCTAAGTCCGCCGGACTTCACAATGAAAAAGTCCGCTGGAGCCCACACACGATCGAATTGTCCGGCGTAATGCGGTCCGGCGGACTAAGTCCACTGGACAATTCGATTGTGTGTACACGGCATAAGAATACTTGGGTCTGGTTATAGATACAGCCCTGAAGAGGGTGAGTTTTACCCCAGGCAAAGATCAGTTACGTAAAGGAGCTGGTTCAGGTGGTCAGGGCAAAGAAGGGCCCTTCTATTCACCTTTGCATAAGGTTGTTGGGAAAGATGGTGGCTTCATTTAAAGTAACTCCCTATGCCAGGGCTTGACAAATTTGCTTGGAATCTAGGAGCCAGCTAAAAAAGTTAGGAGCCAGGTCGGTAACGGCAATCCAGACCTGTCCCTGGCCTGACATGGAGACGAGTGAGGGGAGGATAGCGCGGCCCCCCCACCTGTCTCCATGTCATTGCCCATAGCTCTTAGAGGGACATTTTTTTTTTTTTTTTTTTATTTTATTGCATTTTAGTGTAAATTTGAGATCTGAGGTCTCTCTGACCCCAGATCTCATATATTTAAGAGGACCTGTCCTGTTTTTTTCAATTACAAGGGATTTTTACATTCCTTGTAATAGGAATAAAAGTGACAATTTTTTTTTTTTAAAAGCACCGTGAAAAAATAAAAAGTTAAAATAAGAAAAAAAAAAATGTTTTAAATGCGCCCTGTCCTGCCAAGCTTGCGTGCAGAAGCGAACGCATACGTGAGTAGCGCCCGCATAGGAAAGCGGTGTTCAAACCACACATGAGGTATCGCTGCGTTCGGTAGAGCGAGAGCAATAATTCTAGCCCTAGACCTCCTCTGTAACCCAAAACGTGCAACCTGTAGAATTTTTTAAACGTCGCCTATGGAGATTTTAAAGGCTAAAAGTTTGTCGCCATTCCATGAGCGGACGCAATTTTGAAGCGTGACATGTTGGGTATCAATTTATTCGGTGTAACATTATTTTTCACAATATAAAAAAATTGGGCCAACTTTACTGTTATATTTAATTAAAAAAATAAGACTTTTTCCCCGAAAATGCGCTTGTAAGTCCGCTGCACAAATACGGTGTGACAGACAGTATTGCAACGACCACCATTTTATTCTCTAGGTTGTTAGAACTCCTAAACACACATACATATATATATATATATATATATATATATATATATATATATATATACATATATATACACACACACACATTTATTTATTTTTTTATTCTAAGTAAAGGTGAGATGGGTGGGCAGTGAAAGCTTCATTAGCATCGCTGGCTGTCATACCAACAGCCACCACTAGATGGCGCCAGATTACAGAACTAAACATAGGACCACAGAAGGCCTCAAAGCCGCGGCCTCAATTACCGGCCGGCGGCGGCGCGGCCCGACACGATCACGCCAGGGGGGGGGGGGTGGAAGGAGACAGGATACCCCCGCTGTGCTGCCCCAGGCGCCAGATCACAAATTCTAGTCGCCAATGCGATCTGGCGCCCGGGGTTTGTCGAGCCCTGCCCTATGCTCAGTCTCATTCAAGACTGCTGTAAAACAGTATCATGTCTACCTGGAACAAGAACTAGATTTCCAAAGCGTCTGTCACCAAAGGGTGTGCCAGAGCCTCAGTTTGTGGAAGATATCCAAGAATCTGCAGAAGGGGAAATCCTTCTTACCAGTTGATACCAGATGGTAACAACAGCTGCCAGCCTTTCAGGTTGGGGAGCAGTCCTTGAAGAGGCAACTGTCCAAGGGAAATGGTTGAATTGAAAGGACCTTGCTCATCAACATTCTAAAGATTCAGGCAGCGCACCTAGCACTAAGGGCCTGGACATTCAGGTTGCGGATTTGTCCTGTCAGGATTCAGTCCAACAATGCCAAAGCAGTCATGCAGCCCAGGGAGAGGTAAACCATATCCTAATCTGGGCAGAAAAGCAGGTGCCGTGGATATCGGCAATCTTCATTCCAGGGGTAGAGAATTGGCAGGCAGACTACTTGAGTCGCCAGCTGTTGTTTCCGAGACAGTGGTCCCTTCACCCAGAAATATTTATGCCTATATGCCAAAGATGGGGGATTCCGGACGTAGGTCTGTTTGCATCCAAATTCAACAAAAAGTTGACAACTTTGTATCAAAAACAAGGGATCCACTCGCATATGGAATGGATGCATCAGTGACCCTGTGGGATCAGTTCTCATTGATTTATGCATTCCCTCCCATTCTGCGGCTATCACAACTTCTTCACAGGATCAAGCAGGAAAAGAAGTCGTGGTTCTTGTGGCCCCACTGAGGCCCAGAAGATCTTGGTATGCAGAGGTCGTAAGGATGGCAGTAGAGGACCCATAGACCCTACCACCACGTCCAGACCTGCTCTCGCAGGGACCAGTATTCCATCCTATCTTAGAAACGCTAAATTTAACAGTTTGGCTATTGAAACACATTCTGAAGAATCGTGGGCTTTCAGGCTCAGTGATATCTACCTTAACCACTTGCTTACTGGGCACTTAAACCCCCCTCAGTCCCAGACCAATTTTCAGCTTTCAGCGCTGATGCACTTTGAGTGACAATTACGCGGTCATACAACACTGTACCCAAATGAAATTTTTATCATTTTTTTCCCACAAATAGAGCTTTCTTTTGGTGGTATTTAGTTACAGCTCGGAGTTTTATTTTTTGCTAAACAAACAAAAAAAGATGCAAAAAAAAATAAAAAAAAATCATGTTTTAATAGTTTGTTATAAAATTTTGCAAACGGGTCATTTTTCTCCTTCATTGAAGTGCGCTGATTAGGCGGCACTGATAGGCTGCATTGGTGGGCACTGATGGGCTGCATTGGTGGGCACTGATGGGCTGCATTGGTGGGCACTGATAGGCTGCACCGGTGGGCACTGATAGGCATAGTTAAGGCGGCACTAATAGGCACAGATAAGGCGGCACCGATGGGCACAGATAAGGCGGCACTGATGGGCAAAGATGGGCACAGATAAGATGGCACGGATGGGTGGCACGGATAAGTGGCACGGATGGGTGGCACGGATGGGCACTGATAGGTACCACAGATAGATGGGACTGATGGGCACTGATAGGTGGCACTGATAGGTGGCTCTGATAGGTGGCACTGCTGGGCACTGATGGGCGGCACTGCTGTGCACAGATGGGCGGCACTGATGGGCGGCACTGGGGTGCAGCACCTTTGAGGCAGATTGGGTGGCACTGTGGGTGGCACTGTGGGTGGCACTGTGGGGTGGCACTGTGGGTGGCACTGTGGGCACTATGGGCACTGACGGGGGGCACTGACGGGGGGCACTTACTTTTGCTTTTATTTTACTTCAGGATGGCACTGCGGGAGGCAGGTGGGCACAGGCAGGTGGCAGGTGGTCCCTTGTATTGATGGCCGTGATCGGGACTGATGTCCCGATCACGGCCGCCGGTGATCGGCTTTTTTTTTCTCTCCTCGCGCTGTCAGCGCGAGGAGGAATAATAGCCGATTACCGGCTCCGTTCTATCACATGATCAGCTGTCATTGGCTGACAGCTGATCACGTGATAAGGGGTCGGGATCGACCCCTTACACGGATCGGTGATCAGGCGAGTCTCACGGACTCGCCGATCACAGAGCGCGCCGCGCGCGCCCCTCAGGGGGCGCGCAGGCCGCTCGTAACCGGGACGACGTCAATAGACGTAGTCCCGGAAATGTAGGTCCGCGCTAATGCCGTCATTTGGCAATAGCGCGGATCTGTAGTGGTTAATTAATACAAGGAAGCCAGCTTCCAGAGTCATTTATTATAAAGTCTGGAAGGCATATGTTCCTAGTCCAGGGGTTGGCATCCTAGAAGGTATATTCCTTAGAAATTAAGCTGGCATCAAGGGCCAGGTCTCGGCCTTATCGGTATTATTCCAATGACCACTTGCTTCTCATTCCCTGGTTTGGTGACACGGCTTAATCTGCCGGTTAGGTTACCCTTAAAACCTTGGGACTTTAATTTGGTTTTGTCAGGTTTGTAAAGACAGCCTTTTGGGCTGATACAACATACTCCCTTGATCCTTTTGACAAGTTGGTTTTTCTGGTTGCTATATGTTCTGCAAGAAGGGTATCAGAATTGGCTGCTCTTTCTTGTAAAGAGCCATAATCAATTATTCATAAGGATAAGGTGGTATTGCATCCTTATCCTCGCTTTCTGCCGAAGGTGGTTTCAGGTTTTCATCTAAACCAGGATATTGTTCTACCTTCATTTTTTTACAGAACCCTGTTCTAACAGAAGAAAGGTCGCTACATTCTGTTGATGTAGTGAGAGCAATCAAAGTTTATTTGAAGACAACTACTCAGATAAAAAAAATAAAAAAATAAAAAAAAAAATATATATATATACATATATATATATATATATATATATATACATATATATATATATATATATACATATATATATATATATATATACATATATATATATATATATATATACATATATATATATATATATATACATATATATATATATATATATATATATATATATATATATATATATATATATATTGGATGTTTTTGTTTGTCGCCTGAAGGTCCTAGAAAAGGACAGGCAGAGTCAAAATCTATTATTTCTAAGTGGATCTGGCAAGTAATTATTCAAGCTTATGATTTGAAGGGAAGGTTCCACCTTTTCAAATCAAAGTGCACTCCACCGGGGCTGTTAGTGCTTCATGGGCAGTGCATCACCAAGCCTCCATGGCTCAAATCTCCAAGGCGCAATCTCCAAGGCCGCAATCTCCAAGGCCGCCTTTGAACGCAGTGTACTGTAGGCAGCAGTATAGGTCCCCAGGCCTGATGGCACCCTACACTTTTACACGTTTGTGTCTCCCTCCCCTCAGTTGGCATTGCTCTGAGACATCCCACATAGTAACTACTATGGTTCTGTGTCCCGTGATGTACGATTAAGAAAAATAGGATTTTTATTACAGCTTACCTGTAAAATCCTTTTTCTTTAACCTCCCTGGTGGTATTATTATGTCAGGAATTTTGTACCAAAAGCGGTACAATTTTTTGCATGGAAATTTGGTGTTATGTATTATAGGCCTGCAATTCTTAGTAATTACTTATTTAAACCTGACTAGTAGACATCCCAGATATGATAAAGTTTGAAACACAAAATCATGAATTATAATCTAATAAATAATATAATTGTATTCAATAATGTAATGCAAAATAATGAAATTTGTCAAAGAAAATTCAATAAACATCAGTGTGATACATTTTGAAACAAGGTACAGCACACAGTCCGACGTCACAATATGGACAATGGAACCTGCAGTCTTTTCGGACTTTCTTTCCTTTCCATGGCTATCTCTCTTTGAACAGCAAACCACGCACATACTGGTAGGTGCTGCCCTTTTTGCGGTTGGCGGTATGTAATCCATATATTGCCATATAATCCAAGTGACGACCTGTTAGGCGTTCTGGGTTGGCAATGTCAACAGCACGTCGTCCAGGTCTGTTCACAGCTACTGATGGCGTCTGATGTTTGACAAAAATCTGCTCAGCCACCTTCCAGACAAAGTCAGAATTAACAAGAGGCTTGTCACTCTTTGCTCTGTAAAGAATATATGAATTCCAAAAGGCAGTATTCCAGAAGATGCCGGAAAATCTTTTTATAATCTTTTTTTTGCTGTTTGCGCATAGCCAGATAAAATGTCGGCTCTGTCGACACCTCCCATAGTTCAATTATTGTATATCATGACTTACGGCTTCAGCACATCTTTCCCACCTTTTATGCGGACCATGGCAGTGGAGGTATTGTGCACAGTACTCATGAGACACACGTCCTTCTTGTCTCGCCACCGCATTGCCATCATCTTACCCTTCTGCCAGGCAACCATTTCTTTGTTTTTTAGTTTTTTCTTGGAAAACATAGATGACATGTTACGGCGGCTAGGCCTAATGGTACCATACGCATTGGTCTTGTATTGTAGCAGAACCTCAAACAGTTCCGTAGACGTGTAGAAATTGTCCATGGTCACACAATATCCCTGGTTCAGCAATGGCTCCAGCAGTGTAAGGACAGATGATGTGGCCATCCCATAGCCGCTGTACCTGGAGTTGAACTTCGTGCCTTTACCAGTGTAAATGACCGAATTCCAGATGTACCCAGTGGATGACTCTCAGAGCAAGTAGGATTTGATGCCAAACCACGATCTTTTGAATGCAACAAACTATATCCAGCTTAGGCGTTCCTTGTAGGCCATCAAACTTTCATCCATGGTGACATCCCTTTCTAGCATGTAGGTCCGCTGGAAATTGGTCACGATAATTTGGCATACCTCCTTTTAGTTTGGGCGCAAGATGAGGGGCCTCATCAAACTCTTCATTGTTCGTGAAGTGGAAATACTTCATGATGAGGGAAAACCATTATTTGGACATCACAGTCACATGATCCTGTTTGTCACATGATCCTGTTTGTTCACTAGAGTTATCTAACAAACCTCTGAGGGCTTCACAGAACAGCTGTATTTATACTAAGATTAACCACTTAATAACCGCCCTATAGCCGAATGACGGCTACAGGGCGGTTTCTTAACTCTGGGAGGCCGTCATATGACGTCCTCCCAGAATTCCGCTCTCGCGCGCCCCCTGGGGCGTGCACTCGAGAGCATCCGTGACCGCTGGGTCCATAGGACCCGGCGCATCACGGATCACGGTAAACGGCCGCTCATAGCGCCCGTTTACCACGTGATCGCTCCGTCAAATGACGGAGTGATCACTTGTAAACAAACCCCTCTCTGTACCGATCGGAACAGCGGAGGGGGAAGAGATCGGTGTCAGCAGCGATGTGGGCTGCATCTGCAGTGCCCACATCGCTGCTCACCGAAAATTAACCCCTCAATTCCCTGCAAATACTCTGCAATACCCTGCCATTACTCTGCATTACTCTGCAATACTCTGCATTACTCTGCAATACCCTGCATTACTCTGCAATACCCTGCAATACCCTGCAATACTCTGCAATACTCTGCAATACACTGCAATACTCTGCATTACACTGCAATACTCTGCAAAACCCTGCAATACCCTGCAATACCCTCCAATACTCTGCAACACCCTGCAACGCTCTGCAACACCCGCCAATACCCTGCAACACTCTGCAATGCTCTGCAAAACTCTGCAATGCTCTGCAACACCCACCAATACCCTGCAACACTCTGCAATGCTCTGCAACACCCGCCAATACCGTGCAACACTCTGCAATGCTCTGCAACACCCTCCAATATCCTGCAATGCTCTGCAACGCAATACTCTGCAACGCCATACTCTGAGATACCCAGCCATACTCTGATATACCCAGCCATACCCAGCCATAGTCGGTGATACCCTGCAATACCCAGCCATAGACACCCCCCCCCTCCCGCCGCCCTCCGGTGCTTCTACCGACTCGCCAATACGATCAAATCCAGAATCTTTATTTTTTTTTTCAGGCTTCCCAGCTTAGAGGTGAGATGCGGAGTCTTATTGACCCCATATCTCACTGTAAAGAGGACCTGTCATGCCATATTCCTATTACAAGGGATGTTTACATTCCTTGTAATAGGAATAAAAGTGATCAAAAAATTTATTTTTGTGGAAAAAAAGTCAAACTAAAATAAATAAAGTAAAATGAACAATAACATTTTTTTTTTTTTTTTAAAGTGCCCCTGTCCCCATGTGCTCGCATGCAGAAGCGAACGCATACGTAAGTCCCGCCCACATATGAAAACGGTGTTCAAACCACACATGTGAGGTATCGCTGCAAACGTTAGAGCAAGAGCAATAATTCTAGCCCTAGACCTCCTCTGTAACTCAAAACATATAACCAGTAAAAAAAAAAATTAAATCGTCGCCTATGGGGATTTTTAAGTAGCGACGTTTGGCGCCATTCCACGAGCCTGTGCAATTTTGAAGAGTGACATGTTAGGTATCGATTTACTCGGTGTAACTTCATCTTTCACATTATGCAAAAATTGGGCTAACTTTACTGTGTTTTTTTTTTTTAAGCACAAAACTGTTTTTTTTTCCAAAAAAAAGCATTCGAAAAATTGCTGCGCAAATACCGTGCGAGATAAAAAGTTGCAACGACCACCATTGTATTCTCCAGGGTGTTTGCTAAAAAAAACATATATAATGTTTTGGGATTCTATGTAATTTTCTAGCAAATAAATGATGATTTTTACATGTAGGAGAGAAATGTCAGAATTGTCCTGGGTGCTCCAGAACGCCTGATGGCGCTCCATGCATGTTGGGCCTCTGTATGTGGCCACACTGTGTAAAAGTCTCACACATGTGGTATCACCGTACTCAGGAGTAATAGCAGAATGTGTTTTGGGGTGTAATTTGTGGTATGCATATGCTGTGTGAGAAATAAACTGATAATATGACAATTTTGTGAAAAAAAAGTAAAAAAAATCTTGATTTTGCAAAGAATTGTGGGAAAAAATGACAACTTCAAAAAACTCATCATGCCTATTACTAAATACCTTGGAATGTCTTCTTTCCAAAAAGGGGTCATTTGGGGGGTATTTGTACTTTTCTGGCATGTTAGGGTCTCAAGAATTGAAATAGGCTGTCAGTACTTCAGGTGTGATCAATTTTCAGATATTGGCACCATAGTTTGTGGACTCTATAACTTTCACAAAGACCAAATAATATCCACCAATTTGTACTTATTTTTACCAAAGATATGTAGTGGTATAAATTTTGGCCAAAATTTATGAAGAAAAAATTACTAATCTGCTGCATTTTATAACAGAATTGAAGAAAAATTCATTTTTTTACAGAATTTTCTGTATTTTTTCTTTTATAGCACAAAAAATAAAAAACCCAGTGGTGATTAAATACCACCAAAAGAAAGCTCCATTTGTGTGAAAAAAAGGACAAAAATTTCATATAGGTCCAGTGTTGTATGACTGAGTAATTGTCATTCAAAATGTGAAAACACCGAAAGCTGAAAATTGGTCTGGTTATTAAGGGTGTTTAAGTGCCCAGTGGTCAAGTGGTTAAATTACACACAGGTGGACTCTGTTTACTAATTAGGGCAATTGGTTTCACTAGATTTTAGTTAGGGGTATCAGAGTAAAGGGGGCTGAATACAAATGCACGTCACATTTTTCAGATATTTATATGTAAACAATTTGGAAAACCATTTATCATTTTCCTTCCACTTCACAATTATGTACCAATTTGTGTTGGTCTATCACATGCAATCCCAATAAAATACATTTACGTGTTTGGTTGTAACATGACAAAATGTGGAAAATTTCAAGGGGTATGAATACTTTTTCAAGGCACTGTCAGTGGCATCTTTTTACATGTTTATGTTTACATTTATAAAAAAACAAAAAAAAATAAAACACAACAACCCATATCAGCTGTGTCCCCAGTTTACAATTTTTTGTTCAGAGAACAAAAAGCAGAACTAATATAGGCCAGACGATATGTTTAATCTGAGAGTTTTTTCAGAAAAATCCTATCATTCTCATTTTATGTGCATACTGTTAGAAGTATTGACAGAGTAGCTGGGATAACTTTTATTAGTTCAATTTTCTGAAAACATAAAACTCTTTTTTGAAATCATATATTTCTGCAGCTTGATAGCTGCATTGTGTAAATGTTTTATCAGCCTACATGGTCGGACATTCCGACAACCAAATCCGTCGGATTTTGTCCGAAACTGGTGTTGCATACACACAGTCGGACAAAGTTGTCGGAAAATCCGATCATTCGTAACGTGATGACGTTATTTCGTTACGACGGGACTACGTTCAGGCTAGTAGCCAATAGCTTTGGTCTAGGAATTTGATCTGAGCATGCGTGGCACTTTGTCCGATCGTAATTTTCTACAAACCATCGGACAATGTCCGATCGGATCATGTCGGAAAATTTTATAGCCCAGCTCTAAAACTTTGTCGGTCGATATTCCGAACGGAAACAGTCCGATGTAGCCCACACACGGTCGTATTATCCGATAACACGGTCTGATCGGACATTTTCCGTCGGAATGTCCGACCGTGTGTACAAGGCCAAACAGTTCTCCTAGATTCAACGTCAGGATTTTAAAATGAGGGAGATTTAATAAAAGTGGAGCACCCAGAATTTTATGCAGCTGTGCATGGCTGCCAATCAGCTTCTAACTTCATCTTGTTTAATCGCTTCTGGACTGTCCCACCCACATATAATGTGGCAGGGCGGCCCTTCAGTGCAAAATCACGTATCCGTATGTGATCTTCACATCTGGGGTGCGAATCTGCACCACCGGCATCCATCACCTGCTGTCATTGGACACAGTGGGAGCCAATCAGTGGGTCTGGTGGACCAGATGTTTGCTGGCACCCGGTGATCCTTCCCGAGAGTCAGATTGGCGGTCTGCCACATGGTGGTCTGCCACAAGGCAGACCTCTGTTCTGTCAGAGGGTAAGATGGAGATCTTGGGTTTCTGCTAAGCAGTCTCTAGTTTTAATAAATCTCCCCCACTCTTGTTAGGTCAGAATTATGCAGCGTACACATGACCAGACTTTCCGGCAGAAAAGTTCACATGGTCTTCCCGACAGACTTTCGACGGAGTTATGATGGACTTCCGAAAGAACGGACTTGGCCACACACGAACAGACTAAAATCCATTCGATAAGAATTGAGTCCGTCGGACTGATTTGAAACATGTTCTATTTCTAGGTCCGTCTGAATTTTTTAAAGAAAAACCTATCGGATTATCCCACACATGATCAGACTATACGATGGAATGATTCCGTCGGACCTATTCTGCCGGAAAGTCCGGTCGTGTGTACTCGGCATTACAGTATATGGCTGAAAGCTGAGTGCAGCCAAAAGAATAGTAGTAGTTGTTACAGTTACAGTACTGTAACTACTACTGCTATTTTTTTTAAATATTAGGGTAACTAAAGTCTCGCTTTTTGTTATTTTTTTTGTTAAAAATAGCAAACATATTATTCGTACCGCCTTTGTGTTGTGGTTTTGCACAGAGCAGCCCAGATCCTTCTCTTCACAGATCCCTCTTTGGCGACCCTGGCCCTTCCTTCCTTTTGAGTGCCCCCAGAGCAAGAAGCTTGCTATGGGGCACCTGAGCCAAACCACAGCTCCCTGAGTCCATTCAGACACAGAACCCTGGCCAATCCCGCCCCTCTCTCTCCTCATTGGCTCACTGACTCTGACAGCAGCAGGAGCCAATTGCGCTTCACTGCTGTCTCAGCCAATGAGGGGGGAAAGTCCCAGACAGCCGAGTCTCTCGTGCAGCATTGCTGGATCGAGATGGGGCTCAGGTAAGTATTAGGGCTGCTAAGGGCCGCTGCTGCACAGAGAAAGGTTTTTTATGTTAATGCAAAGAATGCATTAAGATAAAAAAAACTTCGGCCTTTACAACCACTTAAAAAAAAAAAACAAGAAATGTCAACAACAAAAGCTTTGCTAGACTTCAAATGATAGGATTCTTAACTTTTTGTTTTCTAAATTCTAGCTTCCTTGTGTACCAATATAGCATTAATGTGCCTCTTTTGCAAAAAAGATAAAGCGTTATTTAACCACTTCAGCCCCGGACCATATTCCTGGTCAAAGACCAGACCACTTTTTGCGATTCGGCACTGCATTGCTTTAACTGACAATTGCGCGGTCGTGCGACGTGGCTCCCAAGCAAAATAGAGCTTTCTTTTGGTGGTATTTGATCACCCCTGCGGTTTTTATTTTTTGCGCTATAAACAAAAATAGAGCGTCAATTTTGAAAAAACGCATTATTTTTTACTTTTTGTTACAATAAATATCCCCCAAAAATATATAAACAAAACAATTTCCCCCCTCAGTTTAGGCCGATACGTATTCTTCTACACATTTTTGATAAAAAAAATCGCAATAAGTGATTATTGATTGGTTTGCGCAAAAGATATAGCGTTTACAGAATAGGGGATAGTTTTATGGCATTTTTATAAAAAAAAGTTTTACTAGTAATGGCGCCAATGAGCGATTTTTTTATTGTGACTGCGACATTATGGCGGACACATCGGACATTTTTGACACATTTTTGGGACCATTGTCATTTATACAGCAATCACTGCTATATAAATGCAATGATTCCTGTGTAAATGACACTGGCAGTGAAGGGGTTAACCAGTGGGTGACAGTGCAGGGGTTAAGTGTTCCTAGGGGTGTGTTACTAACTGTTGGGGGCTGGGCTTTAATTTAGTGAACACTGATCTCTGCTCCAATCACATGGAGCAGAGATAAGCGTCACTAGTTGCTAGGCAGAACGGGTAAATGCTGTTTACAACGGCATTTCTTCGTTCAGCCCCGTGAGACGATCGCAGGGAATGCCCACGGCGATTGAGTCTGCGGGACCCGCGTCCGGACTCACAAGGGTCTCGGCCAGCACACGAGCGTGCCGCAGGGCGGCATTAAAGTTTGAACGTACCTGTACGCCAATATGCCTGCCCGTGACATTCTGCCAACGTACATCGGCGTGCGCTGGTCGGGAACCGGATAATATCCCACACTAGCACTTACCTCAGAATCCAGTCTGATCTATGGGGAACTACATTACTTGCTGGACAGCTGTTGTGAGAACCAGTATGACACAGGAAGTAGTTTACCAGCTGACCTCATTAGCACACTCCATGCCACTGCCTTCCCATTCCAGGAGATGGCTCACACATACACCTCCACAGGTGCATGCAAATCTCACTGATCTCACTAAAAACACAGTCATCGATTTTTTTCTTCTTACCTTGCATAGATCGTTCCTTTGGCAGAGTGTGCCGGAGCTGAGTGTTCAGAGACGTAGTATTGAAAATAGGAGAAGTGTGTCCCTGGAAGGCTGTACAGCTCAACATACATTATACAATATGATTGTAATCTCTTGGTCTTGGAAATTGGTGTGTTTACACAAGAAAAATGAGGCTCCATTCACATATGTGCATTTCTGAACACATGGCAAACTGCACAGAAAATGCATGTTTTTTCTGCGTGTTTCACAAACACGCTGGGAATGTGCATCATACATGTGTTGTCATTACATGTTAAAGGCATCCCAAGTGGGGCAAACGCTCCAAAAACTGTGGTATAAATGCACCACGGTCCACTACAAAAAAATTCTGGAGCTTCCCTGGGGTAATTGTTATGCATAGGGCAGCCCATTCAAGCGAATGGGCTGCCCTATGTGCGACAAGTGAAAACACTCCAAAATGGCCAAAAAAACCCACATGGTTGATGTGAGTTCCTGCTACATGAAGATGTGAATGGAGCTTGACAACTGAGTGTCTCCATCCACTCCCTCCTATGTACTTATATGTAGGGATGGGCCAACCATACCCCTGTTCAGTTCGCACCAAAACGTCCGAACACTGCAAAAGTTCAGAACCGAATAACGAATCCCATTAAAGTCAATGGGACCCGAACACGCCCATTTTGAAGGCTTATATGCAAGTAATTGGGCATACAATGGTTATAATGGTCCGGGTCCTGCCCTGGAGAACATGTACAAATAAAAAAAAAAGTTAGAGAAAAACATAATTTTTTAAAAGAGCAGTGACTTTTTGATTTTTAAAGTGAAAGCCTACAAATTAAAAATTCCTTCCAATATAGTGCCTGGGGTCTCCTTAATCTACCTGTAAAGTGGCAGATCTGTACCATGTCTAGAATCTGCTGCAGCAATAATTGCATTAATTTTATAAAGCCAAAAAAAAAAAAAAGACATTTTCCATGCAAGCTGTCTTTATTTTGCTCAGCAACAGCTGGGGAGCCAGTGTGCATGATGAGGCCACAATGTAGTGCAGTGGGAACTAAGTTAGAGATTTGTTGGATAGATTCTGGTGTCACTTTGACTTTGTATAGAAGTAACGGGTGCGTAAAAATTGGTCTTTGGGTGTCGTAACCCTATAGAGGTACTCTTGATGAAAGCAAGAATTGGTCTTGCTGTAAAAAAATGCAATAATATGCACCTGTCAAATAGCTGCATAAAAATTACTCTTTGGGTGTTGGGGGCGCCTTCCCACCGTAACCCTATAGATGTGCTTTCGATGAAGGCAAAAAAAATTGCAATGATATGCATATGGTTGGTGTTTTTGCATGTTTCATGTGCCTGAGACACAGTTTGCAGATAGCAACAGTGCGATCTGCTGCAGATGTGCTGAAAGGCCCAGACAGCTGAGCTTTGGGGAGTGTGTCGGGAGGTAACAGCTGCAGAATGTGATGGAATAGGGTGGCTGCTCGGCTGCTCTCTACTCTTTCTTGATGTTGGCCGCCTTGGGGTTGTGCTGCCTCACCTTCAGTTTCCTCCTCTGCACTATCTGGCACCCAAGTCACAACAGTGACCTCATCGTCATCATTATCATCTCCATCTCCTCCATCTTCATCATTACCACTGGAGACAACTTGGCAATACGCTACGACTTGGGGAACATGAATGCCAATTTGTCTATTAGTGTTCCTCCCCCTCTCTAGGCTCATGTTCCTGTCATCTTCAACCTCAGAACCAACATCTGAATCCAGTAATGGCTGGGCATCACCAAGTGGCTGACGCTGTAGTCAAATAACTCAGCTGACTCCTCAATGGCTGATGTTGTGGCTATGGTAGGAATAGATGTGGACAAGGAGGCAGGTTTATCTACTCTGGCAACTGCAGGGGACTGCACACTTGTCTCTGCTTGCATGACAGAGGATGAGGAGGATGAGGAAGGTTTAGTAAGCCAGTCCACCACCTCCACTGCATGTTGTGGCTGGATAGCATGAGCAAACTCACTAAACAGAGGATATGATGCCCTGCCTGAGGACTGACTACCACGCCCACCTTTGCCTGTGGACACATTTGTTGCTGGCCCCTTTCAATGTCATGGGAACATCTGCCTATCCTTGTTGTCCTCCCACATATTATTGGGAGGGAGGGGGCAGTCCTTATAAGCAAATGTAAAGAAGAAGTTGAAATCTGTAAGTGGATTCACTTTAATCAATGTAAATAGATGTTTGGTGCACTTTAATTTGAGTACTCACACTACACAGACACACTCCACGGATACACTATAATATACTGCAATATAGTTACATAGTTACATAGTTAGGTTGAAAAAAAACACAAGTCCATCCAGTTAAACCAAAAATAAATAAATAAATAAATAAATAATAATAATATCATACAATCCCATATACCCAAGTCTATACCCACAGTTGATCCAGAGGAAGGCAAAAAAAAACAGCAGAGATGATCCAATTTGCTAAAGCAGGGGAAGGGGAATTTGCTAAAGCAGGGGAAAAAATACCTTCCTGATCCCCCGAGAGGCAATCGGATTTTCCCCGGATCAACTTTACCTATAAATGTTAGTACCCGGTTATATTATGTACACATAGGAAATAATCCAGGCCCTTCTTAAAGCAATCCACTGAGCTGGCTAGAACCATCTCTGCATGGAGTCTATTCCACAAACATATAATGCATCAAACGTACAGTGAAGCACAGAACTATATGGCGTTAAACTGACAGTAACACACAAAAGTAAATGGTGTTAAACTTGCAGCAACGCACAACACTATATGGTGTTAAACTGGCAGTAATGCACACAAAACTATATGGCATTAAGCTAGCAGTAACACACACAAAACTATATGGCGTTAAACTGGCAGTAACGCACACAAAACAAAATGGCGTTAAACTGGCAGTAATGCACACAAAACTATATGGAGTTAAACTGGCAGTAACACACACAAAACTATATGGTGGTTAATGCCATACAGTTTTGTGTGCGTTACTGCCAGTTTAACACCATATAGTTTTGTGTTTGTTACTGCGAGTTTAAATATCCGGGTGTGATGCACTGGGATCCATGCCGACGCCGTACATCTTGGACTCATAATATCTTTGGCATGGGGGTTCCCCTTAAAATCCATACCATACCAAAGGGCTTGGTGTGCTCTCAGAGGAGGGAACCCATGATGTTTATTTTTATTTTTTTCAAATTTGCCTTGGAGTTCCCCCTAAAGATTCATACCAGACAGTGCCTGGTATTGTCGGGGATCAAAGTCGGATCCCTGTTTATTGAAGTTAAAACGCATGTTGGACTTCAAGTTACAAGGCAAAGTCGAATCCACAGTCGTACAACTGTCGCGTCGTACCAGTGTGAACACGGCATATTACTTATAAGTGGAGGCTGGGGCTCTAACACTCTTAAAAATAAGCCTATCATCAATGACTGTGGCTCATTAGTCTGGTCACTTTATTTTGTCTCTGCAAATTAACTCACAAAGCTGTACATTAGTGTTGAAAAGACAATAAAAACAAGGGGATGGGGGATCTAACACACAATTTAAATAAAGCTTCCCATCACCGACTATGGTTTATATGTTCCAATCTGTTTATTTCCACTAATACTTATATCCCCCAAACACCAGATTAGAGCGTAATTTTAGAGGCATAAAGCATCTCAAGTTCTTCACTTATAAGTGGAGGCTGGGGTTCTAACACATTTTAGATAAAGGCTCTCATCACTAACTGTTGCTCAAACTGATCAGTTTATATCTCTGCAAATTAACTCACAGAACCCTACAACAGTAGCGCAGAGGCATACACACAAAGGGCTGAGACTCTTATGCCGCGTACACACGATCGAATTGTATGACGTACTTAGTCCGTTGAAACGCATTTCAACGGACAATCCGCTCGTGTGTGGGCTTCAGCGGACTTTTTCAGCGTGAAGCCCGGAGTACTAAGAAGGTCGGTTTGCACACCAATCTTCCCGTCGTACTTTGGTTTCAGCGGACAATACGTTCGTCAGTATGCTAGTCCGACGGACTAAGAATGGCGCATGCCCAGAAAGGATTTACAGGGCGGAAGCGTTCTGTCTTGTAAAACTAGTGTTCGTATTGAAGCTAGCATATTCGTCATGCTGCTAATTTTGTGATCTTTTAATATAGCGCATTCTTTTCTTCTTCATAATGCGAGAAAAGTGAAGTTGCTTTGCTGCTTATATTCACACAGAGTTATCACAAATGTCTTTATTCATCCTCATCTTATGATATATATTCCAATTCGAGAATAAATAAAAAAAAAAAATAACGGACGAATTAAGCTGAAGTCTGAAAAGCGCGAATCGTCTCTAACCAAACTTCCACTAACGCAAAGTCAGCAGAAGGAGCCCAAAGGGTGCTTTGCTGTGTCTTGGACTTCCTATTTCTAGTCCCGTCGTACGTGCTGTACGTCATTGCGCAAGCTTTCGTCGGACTGTTTGTGTATCCGTGTGTGGCCAAGTCCGTTCGGTAGAAAGTCCGCCGGATTGTCCGCCGGATTGTATGACGGACTAAGTCCGTCATACAATTCGATCGTGTGTACGCGGCATAACACATTCTTTAGCAAAAGTCTCTCATTACTGACTGTGGCTCATGTTCCCATCAGTTTGTCTATATCTCTGCAAATTAACTCACAAAGCTGTACATCTGTATTGCAGAGGCATACACAAAGGGGTTTAGTACATTTCACCCCATTTACTCAATAAGGGCTTTGACTCTGTTCTAAAGGGTACAGAGAGTACCGAGCTTCCTAAACCTTCCTAAAACCCAACGCGTCAACTGGCCCAGCCACTGCCCAAAACGTGTACTAATGCTTACTTCCCACAAGCACCAAACTAGAGTTTACATATAGAGAGACAAATAGAGTCCCCAGTCCTCCACTCAAAAAAACATGTGTTCACCAACACCAAAGTCATACCAGTGATCAATCAAAAAACTAAGCCCAAAGAACCCAATATGCTTCATTCTGAAAAGGGAATGCTTTCCTGCATGATAACTGTTGGGATTTTGCCATCTTGTGGACAAAAAGGGAAGGCTATCTACCAGGCACTATGTGAAATATCCTCTATTTTTTTCACAATGTCAGGAGACTGCTGAGAATTTCTACACTTCTTCAGTTCATCAAGTTTCATAAAATGTAAATTTACTATATTCAGATGCACATTTGCCTGTCCTACCCCAAAATAGACCAGACAGTGTATCTATAGAAAACAAAAGGTGTGATCCCCTGCGCTACTAATTGAATAAAAATAAATAAATAAAACTACCACATGTGATAAATGAAACTGCTTCTGAATCTAGTGTTCACAAATAAAAATAATAAATGTATAAATAGTGATCAGCGCAATTTTTCAACAAGTGAATATGAATATATGTATAATATATGATACACATACAATGTTAAAATTAACAAACTCAGTTGAATTACCACTAATAAAGTGCAAGGTGCAAAGTGGTTAAAATGAAAAGTCCAAAAAGGTCATCTAAAAGTAAGTGAGTAATTAAATAGTCATTCAAGAATAATCCCCTTAAAATGAGTGATGCTGAAACCTCATACAACTGTTCAGTTCTCACAGAACTCTCACCTCCAAAAAATGATGAATCAGCCTTAAGAATATCCCTGGTGATGGTGAACTCCCACTTCCAGACTCCTGGCTATCGGCTCTCGATATTTCCCTCAGGATTCCAGACGACATGCGGGAATGAAATAAATGCCTCCTATATTGTAGTATATTTAAACAGTCAAAGAGTTATTGAAAGACAAATGGAAGCTTACATTAAAAAGGTTTAAAATCTCATTGAATAAAACAGCAGCATTACAGACACCTCTCACGTCACTCCCGGTCCTTTCCTTACTTCCGACCACACCAAATATGTTATGTAACATCACGTGACTTCATCTGGGGAACCGGATTAGATCTGAAGTGATCGAATTAATGTATAGCATGGGTGCTCAACCTGTGGCCCTCCAGCTGTTAATGAACTACAAGTCCCATCATGCCTCAGCCTTTGGAAGTCATGCTTGTAACCGTCAGCCTTGCAATGCCTCATGGGACTTGTAGTTCCACAACATCTGGAGGGCCACAGGTTTAGCATCCATGATGTATAGTAACAGAAAATTTGGGAACAGCCATTTTGTTGAAGGCAATGTCTCCACAAATTTGGGAACGGCCATTTTCTTGGTGTAATGAAACCTGTAAAATGTGTACTAGATGGCGGAATTTATATATGGAGGCACAATCTCAAACAGGAAGCTAACTATCGTCCATTTCCTAAAAAAAATATGCCTCCTACAATATAGTGGCCATTTTGTAGGTTAGACTAAACGTATAAATGAATAATAATAAAAAAAAAAATGTATGTATAAGGGCAAGATATTATTAGGCAGCTATTCAATTAAAGTGGTTGTAAACCTACACGGTTTAGGAGATATTTGCCGAAAGACAGGCACCGCTGTCTACGGCACATGCACCGTAGACAGCGGTGCGCAGGCGCACTGAGTGCGCCGCGGTCAATGAAGATATGCCGCGAGTGGTGGCTCCCGTGCGCATGCATGGGAGTGACGCCTTCGCCGAATGACAGTGGCGGAGCGGCGAGACCCACCGAGAAGATGGATGCGCCGGACTACAGGGGACAGCGGTGACTTTGCTAGCTCCTGTGTCAGGTAAGTGACACATAATGGACTACTGTGTGATGCATAGTAGTCCATTATGCTTTACCTTTGCAGGGAATGAAAGAGGAAGTAAACCCATCAGGGTTTACTTCCTCTTTAAGGCAATGTCTAAATAGCCATTAAAATCCTATACTTACATTTAAAAATGAATAAAGAAAATAGCAACAAAATTAACCACCACGCTGTGATCCATAGTTATAGTCTACCAAAGTGTCTGTGCACAAAAAGGTAATATACGAATAGATAGCAAACTAAAAAATACCCACAAATAGTATGGCCATTAAATAAATGAGAAATATAAAATAAAAAATATAAATTATCCAATGGATTGATATTGGGTCTATAGTGGAAATACAGGGCTACACATATATGAAATCTAGTAATGAATTACCTAATGTATAAATTGGGAAGTTTTTCCAAAAGACTATATAAGACCGATGGTATACCCGAAATGAAGTGCTAGGCATAACATCACATATATCTAAATATACATGTCTTCACATAGACATCAGATTTGAATAAAAAATTACTTAAAATGCAGTTAAGGTTGAATTCAACATTGAGACCCTCTGGCGTGAGGGTCCTCAAAGTATGTATCCATTTAGACTCTTTCTGACTTATAGTCCTCACCTTGTGTCCCCTCCATGATTTGTTATATTTTTCTATCCCCAAAACTGTAAGTGTGTGGGGTCTTTGTTATGGACTTGTGTGAAGTGCCTCGATACATTGTGTTTAGGAAAACCATTCAGGATATTTGGACATGCTCCTTAATTCTAATCTTCAAAGTCCATTTAGTCCTTCTCACATATTGTAGGTTGCAACTACATTGAAGGACTAATGAAATCCTTAATCAGAAAAGATTGTCAAGTGCTAGTGGCTACAAATTCCATTTGTTTCTTTTTAGGCTTCTTGGAGTGTTGACAAGCATAGTGAAATTTACATGGATAACAACCTTTTCCTCCAAAGAAGGAGTATTCTTGAATGGGAAGTGGTTCTACTACATTTTTGCAATTATATCTCTGAGTGTTGGAACTCTCCTATAAACAATTTTAGGTTTTCCTGGAAGGATACTCTTTAGGTGTCTATCACTCTTCAGTATGTGCCATTTTACTAATTTTTCTATTTCTTTATGTTAGATACTATAGTACAATATTAGACAGTGAGCTTCAGAATTATACTGGTTTCTATTGTTGTTGATCTAGAGCATAGATGTTCTATCCATTCTACTCATAAGTTTGATTTGATTCTGTACAAATACATCCGTGTACCCTTTGTCTTTAAACCTGTTTCCAATAAGTGTTGTCTGAGTTGTAAAATCTTCATCTTTTGTGCAGGTTATTTTAATTCTTATTAGTTGACCCTTTGGTATATTGTATAGCCAAGGTTTAAAATGGCAGCTATAGTGTATCTATATTTCCATTATAGCTTATACAGTAATTGCAAGTCAAGGATCAAACATCACGTGACTTCATCTGGAGAACTGTATTAGATCTGAAGTGAACACATTTTTGTATAGTAACAGAAAATTTGTGAACGGCCATTTTGTTGAAGGCAATGTCTCCACAAAGAGAGCGGCCATTTTTCTTGGTTAAATGAAACCTGTAAAATGTGTACTAGATGGCGGAATTTATATATGGAGGCACAATCTCAAACAGGGAGCTAACTATCGGTTATTTTAATCCTTATTAGTTGACCCTCTGGTATATTGTATAGCCAAGGTTTAAAATGGCAGCTATATGATATCTATATTTCCATTATAGCATATACAGTAGATGCAAGTCTAATCACACACAAACGGAAAGTAAGTAAACTCCTCATTCAAACTACAGGGTGTCATTCACTTCATCAAAGGATATCAGAGGTTCTGCACATGAAGGTAGTATGGGGTAGTAGATTTTGCTGGTAGTCAGGCCAAGCCAAACAATCTAGGGGCAGGCATAAAAACACAAAGAAATACTGAGCTAAATTTGCATACCAGATGCTAGCATCACAATTGACAAAAATTTTATAAAACCCAAAAAGTAACAAATGCTGTGCTTAATTAACCACTAGACCACTGGGCACTTAAACCCCGTTAATAACCAGACCAATTTTCAGCTTTCAGTGCTCTCACATTTTGAATGACAATTACATACAACACTGTACTCATATGACATTTTTGTCATTTTTTTTCATACAATAGAGCTTTCTTTTGGTGGTATTTAATCACTGTTGGGTTTTTTATTTAATTGTTTGCGCTATAAAAGAAAAAAAGACAGACAATTCTGTAAAAAAATGATTTTTTTGTTTGTTTCTGTCATAAACTTTTGCAAATTTGTAATTTTTCTTGATACATTTTGGCCAAAATTTATACTGCTACATATCTTTGGTAAAAATAAGTACAAATTGGTATATATTATTTGGTCTTTGTGAAAGTTATAGAGTCCACAAGCTATGGACTCTATAACTTTGATCACAAAAAATTGATCACACCTGAAGTACCTAACATGCCAGAAAAGTACAAATACCCCCCAAATGACCCCTTTTTGGAAAGAAGACATTCCAAGGTATCTAGAAAGAGACATGGTGAGTTTTCTGAAGTTATCATTTTTTCCCACAATTCTTTGCAAGATCAAGATTTTTTTATTAATTTTTTCACAAAATTGTCATATATAGCAGGTTATTTCTCACACTCAGCATATGCATACCACAAATTACACCCTAAAACACATTCTGCTATTACTCCTGAGTAGGAAAATATCACATGTGTGAGACCTTTACACAGAGTGGCCACATACCAAGGCCCAGCATGCAGGGAGCACCTTCAGGCGTTCTGGAGCACCCAGGCCAATTCTAACATTTCTCTCCTACATGTAAATATCATCATTTATTTGCTAGAAAATTACATAGAACTCCAAAACATTCTATATATATATATATATATATATATATATATATATACATATATATATATATTTATTTTTTTAGCAAAAACCCTAGAGAATACAATAGCGGTTGTTGCAACTTTTTATCTTGCATGGTACTTGCGCGACAATTTTTTTAAATGCATTTTGTGGGGAAAAAAACAGTTTTGTGCTTTACAAAGAACAAAACTGTAAACGTAGCCCAAATCTTTTTGCATAGTGTGAAAGATGGAGTTATACGGAGTAAATAGATACCTAACATGTCACCCTTCAAAATTACACACGTTTGTGGCATGGTGCCAAACTTTTCTACTTAAAAATCCCCATAAGCGACGCTTTAAATTTTTTTACTGGTTACAAGCTTTGAGTTACAGAGGAGGTCTAGGGCCAAAATTATTGGTCTCGCTCTAACGTTCATAGTAATACCTCACATGTGTGGTTTTAACACCGTTTTCATATGTGGGCGGGACTTATGTATGCGTTTGCTTCTGCATGTGAGCACACGGGGACAGGGGTGCTTTAAAATGTATTTATTTTTTTATTGTTCATTTTACTTTATTTATTTTAGTTTGATGCTTTTTTCCCCAAAAATAATTTTTTTGATCACTTTTATTGGCATGACAGGTCCTCTTTACAGTGAGATATGGGGTCAATAAGACCCCACATCTCACCTCTAGGCTGGAAAACCTGAAATAAAAAAAAAATGATCCTGGCTTTGATCGTAGCGGTGAGTTGATAGAAGCACGGGAGGGCAGCGGGAGAGGGGTAGGTCCCCTCTCGCCTCCCGTAAGAATGATCAAGCATTGGAACAGCTGTTATGATCATTCTTATGGTGTAGGGAATCACCGGCTGAAAAAGCTGATATCTGAATGATGCCTGTAGCTGCAGGCATCATTCAGATATCCCCGCACAAAGTCAAGGATGTCATATGACGGCCGGCAGGCGGGAAGTGGTTAAAGCGCGTTTTTTTTTAACCACAAAGTTGTCCATTTATACAATATTTATAACACATAGCATGTACATACCAAAAATGACACCCCAAAATAGATTCTCCTACTCTTCCTGAGTACAGCGATACCACAAGTGTGAGACTTCCACAGCCTGGCCGCATACAGAGACCGAGTACAGCCGAGTATGGCTGAGCATGGCTGAGAATGGCTGGGTATTGCAGAGTATGGCTGGGTATTGCAGAGTATTGCAGAGTATAGCTGGGTATTGCCGAGTATGGCTGGGTATTGCACAGTATGGTTGGGTATGGCTGGGTATTGCAGAGTATTGCAGGGTGTTGCAGACTATGGCAGGGTATTGCAGAGTATGGAAGAGTATTGCAGGGTATAGCAGGGTATTGCAGAGTATGGCAGAGTATTTCAGGGTATTGCAGAGTATTGTGGGGTATTGCAGAGTATTGCAGGGTATTGCAGAGTATCTCAGGGTATTGCAGGGTATCTCAGGGTATTGCAGAGTATTACAGGGTATTGCTAAGCATGGAGGCATGGCTGAGCATGGATGGATGGATGGCTGGATGTGACTGCAATTGTCACAGAGCAGCGCTGTGGGCACTACAGATCCAGCCCACAGTGCTGCTGCCATCTGCTCTCTCCCCCTCTCCTCTCACAATGTACCGATCAGTACACGGGGAGGAGAATCATGGCGCCAGTTTGTTTACAAGTGATCGCTCCATCATTTGACAGAGCGATCATGTGGTAAACCGCAATCTGTGATCCGGTAAAAGGGAGGTCATGGATGTTCTCAGGTGCACACCCCAGGGGGCACACAAGAGTGGAATTCTGGGAGGACATCATAGTACGCCCTCCCAGAGTTAAGCAACCGCCCTGTAGCCCTCATTCAGCTATGGGCCTGTTGTTAAGTGGTTAATGGTCATGTGTAAACAAAAGACCCTAATATACAGGCATAAATGGTGCTTACATAAACAATATATTAACAGTGTTAATATGTATTTAGGAAAATAAAGTGCAACATGCTTCCCAAAGTGCCACTTCAAATGATATAACACAAGTTCATAAGTCCTCTGAATGTGACTTCATGTGGATGACTCCAAACAGTAATAGTGCTTTCTTCATAAGTGTCACCAGTGCAACAAACTTCACACACCCAAAGAAATCAGGTTGTACTTACCAGAACTAGTGGACTCCAATGCCTGTTAGTCAGGGAGTCAAAACAAGCATGTGTAACAGTAGGTCACTGAAGCAATCTCATATCAGTTGGACATGGAGCAGATGTACTTGTCTAGGCTGTCCCTTGGAGCCAGGTTCAATATACGTAGACCAGACTTTCAATCAGTAGATCCATGTAAAGATATATATTTGCCCACACATAGTGTGGATCCATATAGCCAATGTATTTAAAAAGATTAAAAACACTTACATCAAGGTAGAAATAAAACAATGCGGTACAATATATGTCTTCACCAAAGATGGCCTTCAAAACGCAATGTCCAGATTAGGGCACGTCTGCCTTTTCTGTCTAAAAGTGGATGTGTTTAAAGCCACAGCACTTTGCTGGAGGTAGTTTAGTGGATGACAAAGCCTTCCTCTGCTTCCTTCTCCCAGGTGCAAAGCAGACAGTTGTCTGAAACTTCTGCTATTACACCCTTTGTTTCTTCTTCTTCCCCTCTTATGCCAGTTCTTCTACAGACTAGCAAAGAGGGGTTGGCGGAGTTACAGTATTTAATTGCTTGATTACTGACATGCTGCAGAAGGATGATCTTGATCATGCACAGGCATTGATCCTTTAAGATGTTCAGAATGATGAAAGTAGGGAGGGAAAATCAGGCAGGTAACACCAACAGACTGTGATGTCTCAGCAGCTAGATTTTTTTTTGTAAAATAGGCTCCTGCATTGAGTGTGTGTGTGTGTGTCATTAGGTGGCATACAGGGCCGTCTTTAAGGCAGGGCAAAAGGGGCAGCTGCCCTGGGCCCTGTCATTGTTGTGGGGCCCAAAGCAGCTGCCTCATACTTGCCAACTATCCCAGTTTACATTCCCTTGTTCCTTGAAGTTTTAGTCATGTGCTGCTACTAATGCTGCCCAGCTCTGCCCTATTGTTGTGTACAGATGACTCACCTGCAGACCTGTATTTACATGTAAATACTGGCATTCATATGTAAATAGCAGTGACATGCATATGTAAATAGCTGAGGCCAACTGCATTGATATGTAAATAAAGGCAGCACTCATAGGTATATCATGCCCCCCTGCAGTGAGGACAAGTTGTGCTGTAACCTATAGCAACCAGTGAGCAATATTACTGTACAGCAATCTCTAGCAGCCAATCAACAAGCAGAAATGTACTGTAACCTCTAGCAACTAATGAGTGAGCCTTAAGGAGTGCTGTAACCGCTAGCAACCAGTCAGTAAGCAGTAATGATATGCTGTAACCTCTGGAAACCAATTGCAATCGCTGCCTGATCTGATACAGTAAACTGATTTTAAGTCTAGCTGCTATTTATTGTATGTCTCAGAGAAGGTGGAGAACGAAATTTGCATGGGCAAAATTTTTGCCCAGGGTCCAATCAATATTAAAGATGGCCCTGGTGGCAGACTATCCATGGGTGCCACCAACAGGGGAAGAGGGAGAGGAAGAACAGTAGAGAGGCAGAATTTTGTCCAAAAGCCAAAGGCAGAGGCAGCTTGCAGGGGACTGCAGGGAGCAACTCTCCAAATGTTTATGGCAGCATTGCCCCACAGGTACAGGCCACATTTATCCCCAGGGCTGGTCCATTGATATCATGATAGTGATCTGTATGCCTGCTGCATTACAGCTATGGTAAAAGTACTAGTCATTTGGGCACCAAATGCAGGTGGAATGCATATGACTGAACCATAGAACTTGGGGAAGTAGTACCTCAATGAAACAAGTCATTGTCTTATAAGATAACTCATGCTTAGAGATATGAGGCAGATCTTTTTGAAGTTTAGTTAAAAAGGATAAGTAATTTTTATTTTAAAAGTGGTCTACCATGTTAGTAAGTACTATACCCAAATAATATATTACTGAGTCCTTCCAAACGTATGGATATCTAGCTTAGAAAAATGTTCTAATAACTTGATCAATACCCAGATCCAGAATATATGATTTAGTCTCATTCACTTTATAGTAGGATATTAAGTTACATAATTGAAGAGTAGGGTGCACTGAAGCCAGAGAGGACTTGACATTGGACAGCATTAAAATTACATCAGCAACAAATAAGCTATGGAAAATTTAGTTATATTTGGGTGTGATCTAATGTACGCTGCCAGTGGCTCCATTAGGAGATTAAAAATGAAAGAAGATAGAGGGCAACCTTGGCAAGTGCTGTTTGTTTATCCAAAAGGTTTTAGAAAACTTCCCTGAGATATATACATGGGCTGATGGGCTCATATATATTTCTATAATAGCATAGAGAAGATATAACTCCAAACCTGAATTTTGAAAGTACCTGAGTTAGATATTATCCAAAGCAAGGAGCAAATAAGGTGTCTCAATTTGTTTTGCAAGGTGTATGATGCTGACAAGTCATCTTGTTGCATCAAATGTTTGCCTGCCTTTCGTGAAGCCTGATTGATCTGTATGGATGAGGACTGGTAGGATATCCTTAAAGTGTAAGTCCACCTAACACTAAAATTCTTGCATCTTCAGACATCCATGATCTAACACAAACCTAGCTAGACCTGTAAAGAAGAAATCAGTATACATACCTTATTTGAAGCTTATCCGATCCGGTCTCCAGCAGCAGACACTCTGCAGAGGACACAGCTGGCAATGGCTGTGAAATAAATGGGGAATGAGGTCACCCATAGACTTACTATGGGGTTTCCGTTGTCAGGTGTCTCCTCTGCACCCGTCTCCACAGGGAAGAAGCCGTAGCTGACAGCTCAGAGGGGGATAAAGGTTGAATCTTCTTCAAAAAAGGTATGTATACTGAATTCTTCTTCACAGGGCTAGATAGTTCATGGATGTCTGTAAATGCAGAGATTTTAGTGTTAGGGTGGACTTCTACTTTATGTTGTGTGGTTATTAATTTAGCATATATTTCCAGATAGTTATTCAGTAAGGAAATAGGATGAAAATTCTGGGGAACAGTGGGAGCCTTTCCTGGCTTTGGTAATGTAATTATCAAACCTCTAATGACGCGTACACATGATCGGAATTTCGGCCAGCAAAAGACCGATGAGAGCTTTTCATTGGAAAATGCGACTGTGTGTATGCTCCATCGTAATTTGGCCGAATTCCCGCCAGAAAAAATTTGATAGCATGTTCTCAATTTTCCCGATGGAAAAACTTTCTATCGGAAATTCCACTCGTGTGTATGCAATTCCGACACGAAAAAACTCACCCATGCTCAGATTCAACTACGAGATGGAAGCTATTGGCTACTAGGTATTGAACTTCCTTTTTCTAGTCCCGTCGTATATTTTTTCTTTCAAAAAGTTTTTATTATCAATACACAGACAGAATATACAGTACACTGTTAATGTAGTTTCGGTATAACAGAGTATATAAAACAATAAAACAGAGAACAAGCGACATCATACTTAATAATACGGTACAGACAAGCATATGCGTATGTCGCTTAGAGTTGTACAAAGAGTATCAACTGAAGCATATATCGAACAGAATTGAAACACTCCGATTGAGTCGGAGTCAGCTAACTTAGATACACTCTTCCTCTATATTGGTTGTAAATAGAGGAGTAATGGTACTGCATGTACAAAAAGATTTCCATATAAAGAGAAGGGTGGAGAAGGAGAGAACAGCTAGAAGAAGACAGAAATACAAGTCGGAAGATAGAATGAAGGGAAAGGGGAGAGAGAGTAGGAGAAAAGAAAAGAAGGAGAGTTGGTCAACCGGTCCGCACAGACCCAGGCTTTCATACGTCTGAGGCCATCCCAATTCTGCAATTAACCTAGGGCTCAATTAGATAGGGGTTCGAGATCTGGGGGTAGAAAGTGTTGTATCCAGGGCTGCCATATTTTATAGAATTGGGGCATACGATCGAGGAGTTTCGCCTCTGATTTAGAGTGAATCATGGCCTTTGTAACCCTATTCTTCATTTCCGCCACCGGGAGCATGGGGGTTTTCCATGCCTTGGCAATAGTTTGTTTAGCTGCTGTGGTAAGTTGCAGAAATAAAGCCAATTGACTACGAGTGTAGTTATGGGGAGTAGAGTTGAGAAGGGCTAGCGAAGGGTCTGGTAAAATAGAGTGCCCCGTAAGGGTCGATGCTATCTGGAAGGAAGTTATCCAAAAACGCTGTGCTACTGGACAAGACCACCATATGTGGAAATGTGTGCCCGCTGTGTTACAGCCCCTGAAGCATGTGGCGGGATATCCCGGAACAAATTTGGCTATCCTGGCTGGGACCAAGTACCAGCGCATAAGGACTTTATAATTAGCCTCAGAGGCTATAACATTCTGCGTTGCTTTATTTGTGTTAGTCCAGATTGTGTTCCATGTGTCTTCTTCGAGGTCTAGTTCGAGGTCTGCGGACCAGCCCCTAGTATAAGATGGGAGAGTTGTAGGGGGGGAGGAGAATTGAGTGTACAGTTGGGAGATAATGCCTGGTGTATGTGGGTCTGTTTCGCATATTTGCTCATAAAAAGAGTTAGTATCATGGGGACTAATAGGTTTAGGGATTGAGTTGAGGAAATGGGCGATCTGTAGGTAACGAAAACATTCGCCATTAGGTAAGTGCGATTGGGCCTGGAGAGCAGGGAAGGACCTGACTTTGCCATTGCGCATAAGGGTGCCAACTCGGTCGAGCCCTGCCCCAGACCAAGCCGTAAATAGTCCAGGTTCAGAAAAGGCAGGGATAAATGATGGGTGGCCGATAATAGAGAGTAACGGTAGATGACGAGATTTAAGCCGGAAAGATTTGTGGGTCTCGTCCCAGACTCTGAGGGAGTGGGCTGTGATCGGATTACTAAGTCTGCTTCTCAGTGTAGGGGGGAGCCACAATAGATTAGATATATTTATCGGAGAGGCGTCTATAGCCTCGAGGCTGACCCATATCGGTATCTCCGTTTTAGCATGGTACAGGGTGAGTTGTGCAATTTGAGCTGCACAGTAATAGTGTCTAAAATTAGGGACTCCTAATCCACCTAATGATTTGTGGCGGTACATGGTGGCTTTAGTGACTCTAGGCCTAATTGTTCCCCAGATGTATTTGAAGACTTTACCTTGAACCAGTCGGTGAAAATATAGCGGGACACGAATCGGAAGGACTCGGTATAGATATAATAGTTTAGGCAGCAGTGTCATTTTGACTGCCACTATGCGACCTAACCACGATACGCACAGTGGCTGCCAGGATGATAGGAGACTAGTCAGCTTCCTAAGTAGCGGAAGATAGTTATATTGGAACAAATGCAACGGATCTTTCGTGAGATTGACACCAAGATATGGGATAGAGGATGAGGACCATTGAAAAGGGAAATTGCTGCGAAGAAGATTAAGCTCATCACTCGGCAGAGATACGTCCAGAGCTCTAGATTTAGCCTGATTGACCTCTAGGCCGGAAATAGCAGCGAACTGCTCCAGCAATTTACATAAACTAGGCAAGGTCGTATGAGGAGTTGTAACGAACAGCAAAGCATCATCGGCAAACAGACACAATTTATGTGTCGTGTTTGCTATCTCCAATCCCCGGATGTTCGGGTCTGCCCTAATTAAGGCAGCCAAGGGTTCGATAGCTAAGGCGAACAACAAGGGGGAGAGGGGACAGCCTTGTCTCGTTCCTCTCTGTATAGGAAAGCGTTCTGACTTAAAGCCAGCATAGCGTACATAAGCACAAGGCTGAGTGTATAGGGCACCTATCCATTTGAGGAAGTGAGGACCAAATCCCCAATATTGAAGTATATATTGCAGGTATGGCCAAGAGACCGTATCAAATGCCTTGCGTATATCCAGTGAGAGCAAATGCATGGGGATCTTACGAGCTTTAGCAATATGCTGCAGCAAGACGACCCTCCGGACATTATCACTGGCTTGTCTCTTGGGGATGAACCCAACCTGGTCCTTATGTATCAGCTTCCCAATTACTGGATTGAGTCGTAGCGCTAGGACCTTGGCCAGAATTTTGACGTCAACATTGAGTAATGATATCGGCCTAAAGTTGGACCATATTGTTGAGTCAGTGTTTGGTTTAGGAATCATTGAAATAATAGCTGTTAGCGCATCTCTGCCGAAGGAGTGTTGCTGGAGGAGAGAATTAAAAGATTTAGTTAAGAGGGGGGAGAGGGTGTGGGCAAATTTTTTGTAATATGATGCCGGTAAACCGTCGGGGCCGGGCCTTTTGTTAGGTTTAAGGGATTTGATAGCTGCAAGAATTTCTACATTAGATATAGGTTCTTCTATTGCTGAACGGTCAGCGCTTGAAAGATTAGGGAGAGATAGCGGATGGAGGAGAGAATTCGCCTGGGTGCTAGAGAAAGGCGTACCTGGTTCATACAGTTTAGATAATCGAGTGCTAAATTCTGTTAAGATTTTCATAGGGTTATTGGTCATGCCACCTTGTGCCAGCCGAAGCTTAATAGGCTTAAAGGACCTATCAGGATGCCGTAGGCGCAGTGCTAAAAAGGTGCTAGGCTTATTCGCCTTTGTATAAAGTCTATGCGCCGATTTGTGTATAGACTTATCTGCCTCTTCAGCAAGCACAAGATCCAGGGCCAACTTGGCTTTATCTAGAGCAAGTCTGTTAGTCTCAGTGGGGTCAGACTGAAAGAGAAGAAAGGAACGCTGATGGTCTTCCTCTAGCCGTTGTAATTGGGCCTGTCTGAATTTCTTAAGGTGAGAGGATACCAAAATAATTGTACCACGGATCACTGGTTTATGAGCTTCCCAGAGGAGGGTAGGAGATATTCCCGGGGTGTCATTAAAGGAAACATAGTCATTTAAGGCCGTCTGAATGTCTAGACAATATGATGGGTTAGAAAGCTGAATTTCGTTTAAAGACCATGTCCTGTCTGTGTTCTGTGGGATTATTGACGAAACTGTCGTGATGACCAGGATATCGGGTGTATGCGGGAGTGCAACAGAGTGGGCGCAGCAGCAAGTGGGATAAAAATGTGGTCGATCCTCGAGAAGGATTTATGAGGGTTTGAGTAAAAAGTATAGTTCTTTTTAAGGGGGTTACATTCACGCCATGTATCGAGGAGCGTCGCGTGAGCAAGCTGCTTGCTTAGTCTTTTAGAGAGAGAAAAATTTTCTGATGAGTATGGGGACTTATCTAGGTGTGGATGTAGGACTAAGTTGGAGTCGCCGCATACGTACAGCGCTCCTCTAGCATGCGTCTGAATTATCTGTAGTAAATGTGAGAAAAAAGGGTTAGGGTTAGTATTGGGGGCGTAGTATGACACAAAGGTAACTTCCGTGTCCTGTATATGTCCCGAAACTAATAGGTAGCGACCTTCTGGATCTCTTACTTCCGACGAGATAGAGAATAGAAGTGAATGATGGAATGCTAAGAGAACTCCTCTGTGCTTCGTGGAGGAGGAGGCTGTGTAGACTTGGGGGAATTTGGCGTTGAAAAATTTAGGTGTGGTATGGGCTGCAAAGTGTGTTTCTTGTAGTGCGACTGCTTGGGCTTTCAAGGAGACAAAGGTTCTAAAGGCCTTAACTCGCTTGTTGGGGGAATTGAGTCCCTTCACATTGAGTGATAAGATACTCAGGGGGGTCATGAGATTTGGTAAAAATAAGCGAACATTAGCTTACCCAGGGCTGCACGGACCGGTCGACCAGAGAAAGAAGGGGGAGAGGATAGAGAGAGACCTGAAAGAACAAAGGTTAGAGTAGAGAGTGAAGAATAGCAAAGGTAAGAGGAGAAAAAGAGCGTTGCATGGGGCGGTGTGGGCCGAACCCAGCAACTAGGGGGAACGACAATCAACCTGCTGACTCGCCAGTCAACAGGGGGTCGCACCATCAGGAGGGGGAGCAGTGACAATTCACCGCTGCGAACCGGTAACGAAAAAACATACATTTGCAAATAGATAACATAGTTAATAACAGAATACGATTCAACCATAAAGCAGGCTAGAAAGCCTAGGGGTACGAACTGTGAAACTTAAAGGTTATCAAGTAATACTAGTAATATTAATTATTTTAAACCTTGTTTCTGTTCCGCCGGGATTTGGGAAATCACGGCTGCTTAAAAATAGGGAGATAAGGAGGGGACGGGGAACAGGGAAAAGGTGTTGGGGGGGGAGAAGGGAACAGGGGGAGGGGAGGGGACAAGGTAAGGTAGGGAGGGGAAGCCAGGAGGATATGAATAAACACAGACAATAAAAGCATCGTGCGACATTACCATTCTGAAAGTAGTTAAAAATATATAAATAAACAAATAACTCGCGAGGAGATGAGCAGGCCTGCGAGTCAGTGACTCGGCAATCCTGGCCAGATCATCGGCCCGCGAGCAAGTATCTAGAATGGTCAGAAGGTACAACCATTACCGGTCTAACTTGGTCGCCAACTGTCACATAGAACACATATAAAGCTGGATTGGTTTAGCAAATACTGTGGCGGCACAAAATAAAAAAAAAACAATGAGGGCATCAAAGCAGGAGAGCCCAATATAGTGCCCAATATATGCGTCTAAGTTAACATCACAAAAAAAAAAAAAAAAAAAAAAAGGGGGGCGAATGGTTGGAGGGGTAAAGATGTGGTTAAAGTACTTTGAAGAAAGTGGTAGCGTCTCAGTCTCGGCTTTCTGCCTGGAACAGTATAGGCTTGCAGGCCTGCGCTCAAATAACGTGAGTCTCGTGGTGAGTTCAGGTTACGGCATTAAAAATTGGAGAGAGAAAAATAAAGGAAGAAGTAACTGAACAAAAGGAGATCAGCGAGGTATGAATACCTTTGGGCTAGGATAACTCAGTCTAGAAGAGGATTTAGGGGTGCCTCGCCGAGGCACAGAAACGCCAGGGAGATCCTGCCGATTCCTCCTCGGGGTAGCCATGTTAGGATAGGGTGCAGCTCGTGCCGGGGTCCGAGGCACCACTTCTCCCACTGGTGGGGGTGGGGCTGACGGGGCCAGTTGGAGGTTCTCTAAGAGGGCTTGAAGAATCGCTGGCGTAGAGCAAGTATGTTGCTGTCCCTGGTATGCGAAGTAAAGAGCAAATGGGACCCGCCATGCATACTTAATTTGATGCTGTTGAAGGATTAGCAACTGTGGCTTCATTGCACGTCTCTTTGCAATTGTTAGTGGGGCTAAATCTGTGAACAGCTGGTAGGAATGGCCCTGGAACTGAAGGTTATTCTTTTCGCGGGCTATAGACATGAGTTGCTCCTTCGTTCGGAAGTAATGTAGCTTAACGATAATGTCGCGGGGTGGTCCGTCCGCTTGGCGCCTAGTGAGTGCTCTGTGGATACGATCGAATTCTAACCGTTCGATCGGAATAGAGGGGGATAGCTCTTGAAACAAAGCCGTCGTAAATGACTGGAGATCATCAACTGATTCAGGAATACCTCTCAAACGAAGGTTCGACCGACGCGACCGGTTCTCGGTGTCTTCCAGTCGAGACAGCAGAGCAGCATTTTCCTCCTGGAGAGCCTCCTGTTCTTGTGCCAATTCACGCAAATTGAGCTCGGTGTCGTCGGCCCTGGTTTCCAAGTCCGCCGTGCGTTGACCCAGCTCACGAATTTCTCGGGAAAGTCTATCAGTTATCTGATCCGATGTTGTTTTCAGCGCTTTCTTAAGCATTAGGTCCATATGTGCCAAAAAAGGTAGCGCGCGCTAAGGCCTCTTTAATAGGTTTCTGCTTTTGCTTCCCTCGCTGGCCTGTAAGAACCATCCCGGGTGAGGGGCAGTGGGGTACCCGAGGACCGGAGCAGATTCGGAGATCGTTAGCAGCGAAATATAGCGTTTTATGTGCCGGTTCAGCAGCGGTGAGTGCGGAGCTCTAGTGACTTGCGTCCGCCATGCTGAGCTCCGCGCATGCGCCCCGACGTATATTTTTTAAACAGAGACTCTATAGAATAAAAATGGTGGTCGTTATGTCACATGGTGTTTGCACAGCAATTTTTCAAATTTTCATTTTATTTGGAAAAAAATACACTTTAACCACCTCAGTACAGGACACTTTCACCCCCTTCATGCCCAGGCCAAATTTCAGCTTTCAGTGCTTTCACATTTTGAATGATAATTGGGTGGTCATGCAACACTGTAATCATTTGACATTTTTATCAAATAGAGCTTTCTTTTTATGGTATTTATTCAACACTAGTTTTTTTTATTTTTTGCTAAATGAACTCAATAAGATTGAAAAATTTTGATCAAAATGTATGCTGCATTTCTTTAGTAAAAATAACTTATTTATTGGTCTGACTTATTTGGTCTGTGTGAAAGTTAAAAAGGCCACAAGCTATGGTACCATATTTTTGAAAATTGATACTGACTTATGTAAATTAGGGCTGCGCTTAAAGGCACCTATTTAAATAGGTGGAAAAAAAAATGTGCATATCTGACAAACGAACAAGTGAGTGGAAAGTCCATGAAATATTTAAGAACAGTCCCAAAATTAATCACTCTGGTGCATCTAGAGCAGGGGTGGCCAACCAGACGAAGACCAAGAGCCACATTTTTTACCAAGTTACCGCAAAGAGCCACATTATACACATGGGCACACATGAACATCACCCCATCCCTTCCTCATACACACATACTTTTGCTCAGCTGGATTTATTGTAAATGTCACACACTGTTTTAACACTACAAAGACCACAGGTCAGTCATTTTCATCAAGTCAGTAATCTTCCTTTGAAAGTACATCCATGTGACAGAAGACAGCAGCTCATCTAATTTCCAAAATACAAATTGTCTTACAAACAGTGAACTGGTCAGGATAACAATAAACAGTCAATGGGTCTTCTAGCCTGAACTAGCAGTAAATTCTTGCAAAAAACATCACAGAAAGCATGCAGCACACACAGCTTTGGATAAATAAGTGAAAAGAAGCTTAAATGGTTAACATCCAGCCCTGTGTCACACTATCAACAGACAGAGAATGTGCTGAGCAGATCTTATCAGTGTGCAGGTAAAACAGCAATTAAAAAAAAAAGTACAGAGCAAGACAGAGGAAGAAGGGAGGACAGATCAGTAACCTGCACACTTGTGGTCATACCTTCTTGTATCTCATCGGCTTCAGATACAACGTGTTTCTCCTTCCTCTGCCCCCCTTCAGCCTCACTCCAGCGCCTATGTATTCAAATGTGGCGGGCTGGGGAGGGTTACACTACCTGCTGATTGGCTGTTGATGTGTGGGAGAAGCGGAGCAGGTCCTCGCTTATACTCTCATAAGCAGAGGAGTGCAGAGACTCGGGCTACCTGTCACTGTAAACCAGCCCACTGAACCATCGGCCCAGTCCGAACGTAAGAGCCGCATGAAACCGGGCAAAGAGCCGCATGCGGCTCGGGAGCCGCGGGTTGGCCACCCCTGATCTAGAGCTTAGTTAAAAGTCCTCAGATGGCATTCAAGGTTAAATATCTTGTCACGTTCTCAGACTTCAAAAGCTCTTGAAAATGGGTTATAGGCAAGTAGAGAAAGTAGATACTCTTACCAGATGGGTTGGACACATTCACCGTATAGTAGTGTGTCTTGCGAGCTTATGGGGGGACTCCAGCCACTCACCCCAGTATACCGACCAGATGTTAACCCCATATGTGCTCACACAATGTTAAGGACGCAAACACACAGGACTCCAAATATCACATGAGTGTACTGGGATATATTTGGAGTCCTGTGTGTTCGCGTCCTTAACATTGTGTGAGCACATATGGGGTTAATTCTGGGGGTGTGTTTTTTTCCCATGAGCCTCTGGTATTTTTAATTAATTATTTAGTTTATATATTGCAGCATTGTGGGGGAGTCAGGATATGCCCCTGTTGAAGACTTAGAGGTCGAAACGCGTAGGGACAGCAGTTGTTTGCTCCCCACATTGCTATTGTTTTTATGTATCACGTGATTTTATAATTTTAAGTTCTGTTTATCAGAATTTTTTCAATAAACCATCATTGGTTGTATTTCACCATGCAAGGCGTTTTTTATGCTTTGTTCCTTTTATGGTGAACCCTCACGAGACTTCTGGCACCAAGCTCTACAGTAGTTTATGGTATGGAAACCCTACTCATTTTCCCGATCCGGATACCGTAAGGAACCCTGAGAGGAAAATAACATCTGGTCGGTATACTGGGGTGAGTGGCTGGAGCCCCCCCATAAGCTCGCAAGACACACTACTATACGGTGGATGTGTCCAACCCATCTGGTAAGAGTATCTACTTTCTCTACTTGCCTATAACCCATTTTCAAGAGCTTTTGAAGTCTGCGAACGTGACAAGATATTTAACCTTGAATGCCATCTGAGGACTTTTAACTAAGCTCTAGATGCACCAGAGTGATTAATTTTGGGACTGTTCTTAAATATTTCATGGACTTTCCACTCACTTGTTCGTTTGTCAGATATGCACATTTTTTTTTTCACCTATTTAAATAGGTGCCTTTAAGCGCAGCACTAATTTATATATGTTATGTGAACTTGGTTTGTTTGTGTGCTAGCAGCTGGGCTGTGTTTCTCACAGAAATTTTGTAGTTTCACTACTTTTCTTCACTTTTTTCATTTTTGAAATAGTGCAGTGTTTTTTCTTTTTTGTACCATGTACTGACTGCCTAACTCACTTCTTGAGGCCCTAACATGCCAGGACAGTACACACATCCCCCAAATGACCCCTTTTGGAAAGTAGACAGTATTTAGTAAGAAGCATAGTGAATTTTTTGAATTTGTAATTTTTTCCCACGGGGACGTGACTGGATGCGTGTAATCTAGCCCCACCATAGCTCTGGAAGAGATTCTGTCAGCAGCTGGTGCCAATGTAGAGACAAGGGATGGCTTACCCTCGGTTTAGCAGCCCTGACAATCCGCCGCTCTGCTAGGGGAACCGCTCCTCACAGCAGGATCGAGGGTTCAGAGAGAGAGGAGTGCCGCTGACGCACCTGCAGTACCCACAAAACCCGCAGTGCCCTCTACCATCATTTTTGAGACATCACAGATACCCCAGTGCAGTGTGGGAAGTCGGAGGCTGAGCAGAGAGAGAGCTTGCACAGCATGGACATTGACCAAGGAGGGGGGGACTCAAGGCTACATGTGAGTCCAGTATTCATAAATTACTTACTAGAGGAGATTGGACTGGTCTACATTGACACCCGGTGGACATTTAGTGGATACCTAAATACTTGTTTCCAGGATATTTATGTTCCCTTCTGTATTTGAGGGGGCCCCATCTGGATTACTGGGGTGCCATCTCTTGGGTCTTACTGGCGGTTTTGTTCTCTACCACACCTTTTCCTTGGGTATAAATACTGCAGTCCCCTAAGCCTCTGCTAATACATAGTAATGACGAGGAAGTGGGGGGAAGACCCTGCACAACAGGACAGTACCACCTTAGTACCGCAGTGTGAAGGGGAACCAGGCGGCAGCCAAACTAGAGAGATTTGCCCATAACCCAGGTCAGACCCCCACAAAGGGAGGGCAACAGAACCCATAGGTGCAACCTAAGGCGCATGCTGGGGCTGGAGCTGTGAGGAAAAGCCAAGGTCAAGGACAGGCAACAGCACCAGTCATATTACACAGAACTGAAATCTGTAGGAGAGGACATTCAGGACTTCCTAGATACTCCAGAACCCTCTGGAGCTTGGGCCTTAACAGAGGGAGGTTCCTAGGTGAACTGTCAGACCAGTTTAAAACAATCTGGGAAGAGCTATCCTTTGTCAGGCATGACCTACAAAAAGTGCGAGAAAGGACTACCGCTCTTGTAGGAAGAGGAATCCCCTTAAGCGGGATATAAGAACAATAAAAGAATAAATAGCTAATTATGAGATAAAAATGGATGATATGGAGAACAGACTGCAAAGAAAAAATGTCAGGATCATGGGGCTCCCTGAGTGCAGTGAGAGCCCGGATGCTATACAAGGGGCCAAAGGCAAAAGTGACAGTGAACAATGAACATTCTGACAAATTTTGACTGAGGGGGACAAGACAGGGTGCCCTATGTTCCTCCTGTTTTTCATCCTAGCAATCAAACCTCTGGCGGTGGCTCTTAGGTCTTCCTCAAAGGTAATGGGGTTTAAAAGGAGAATGGTGGAAGAAAAAGTGGCATTATATGCAGATTACCTTTTATTAGTTCTAGGAGATGCAGGCCTTCTTGCTAAAGGCAATGGAAATAATAACACATTTTGGCCAATTTTCTGGACTCGCTATAAACTGGGAAAAACCTGCACTGTTACCAATAGATCTCCTGGACAGTCCCTTGCCTGAGGAGGTTGTCCAAATTAAAACAGTGGACAAAATGAAATACTTGGGGATTAATATCATAAGAGATCCTAAAAACTAAAAAATTGAATGGTCTCCCATTATCAGTAGCAGGAAGATGTAACTTGATCAAAATGCTATGGATGCCAAAGCTTTTGTATGCATTGCATAACTCTCCAGTGTGTGTATACAAAAAGTGGTTCCAAAAGTTAGACTTTATTTTCAGAGAATGAATTTAGAAAGGTGGTTCAGCAAGAATCCGTCTGTGAACCTTACAATTACAGAGACAGGAAGGAGGGTTTGCACTTCCACACCCTCAGAGTCATTTCCTTGCGGCACAGTTACAGCATATAGGAGGGTGTAGTGGATCGGAAGGGGGATATGTGGGGAAGGAAATGTTGCTACAAAACACCCCACATGGATCATTGGTATAAACTATGGAGATGGGATCTCTCCCCTCTAGGCTCCCCACACTCCCCACACTCCCCACACTGTTGAATGATTCAAATATGGACTACAGGAAAAACATTGCTAGGGTATAAGGGACTTACAGAGTATACTAACTTAAGGGAGAATACAAATCTGGGTGAAATTCAGAAGATGGGGACAATCAAGGAATGGGAAAGTGCAGAATATAGGTTATTAGCCAGTTATATAATGAAGATACTCTGAAATCAGGAATTGAGAGATCAATATACAATACCGAAAAAAAATCCTTCTTTAGGTACCTACAGGTCAGGCATGCTTTGGAGGCACAGTTTAGGCATAGTTTAGAGATGGGGCGCTTGAATGGAGCAAGATTCCTTTGCTCCAGAAGGTTATTAACGCAACAACCCCAAAAGGCCTTATTTCAAGCTTATATCCGCATATAAGGGGGAGCCTGGAAGGGATAGGGGCCCCACTAAGTAGGAGGAGAGGGGAACAAGATGTAAGAACTATATTGGAAGAACAATGGAGTAGAATCCTTGAATTGAGCCCCTTTCACTTTTCCCCTCCCAAAAGATGTCACATTTGTTCCTGTTATATAGAGCTTATTATATTCCTCAAATACTTTATTTGGCCATAGATTAGATGCTAGTTGTCCAAGATATGGGGGAAGGAAAGGTAATTTAATACACATATTTTGGAGGTGTCCGAAGCTATTCCAGTACTGGAAGGAGGTGTCCGGAGTTATAAGTCAGGTATTCGGAGGACCTCTAAGCCCGATTGTAAGACTTTGTGTATTGGGGCTTGTAGAGGGAGAGGGAAACCCCGGTGCACCCAGATTATAATCCTCAGATGTATATTTCAGACGAGGAAATTGAAAGCACAAAGGTGGCAGTCGGTCTCGCCCCCATCTTGTATAAAATGGAAGCGAGGTATGAACGAGACAACTGGAAGGAAAAATCTTTATATGTCATACAAGGCTGTTTAAAGAAATATGCAGAGATCTGGAAACCCTGGTGGAAGGTAAAAGGATATCCTTCCTAAAGTGTGGTGGAAGACATTAATAGTCATGAACCATTTGTACAGTGGAAGGAGTATAAGAAGGTTTCAAGAGAGGACAGAGATAAATGATAACTATATCAAAGGAAAAAGAAAAGGGACAGAGAATGACCACAATAAAAATAAGAGGTGAAAGGTGTGGAACATGGATGGGAGGGGTGTTGAGAGTCGGTATTGGGATGTGAGGAAAGAGATGGAATAGAAGGGGAGTGAAAGGTGTGGTGCTATGAGGGTAGGAGTAGAGGTTTAGAATGGGAAATTTATGGGAGGAAGATGGACTTGGTATAGAACAAATAACAAAAAAATGTATTGCAAATATGTCCTCTCTCTCCTCTTTTTGTATCTTTGTATATTAAATGGGGTGGGGAGGGAGAGGGGGAGGGGACAAGGGTTATTTTGAGAGTGAAGATGTTTAATGGGAAAAAAAAAATTCAATAAAGATTATAAAGTTGAAAAAAAACAAATTCACGCAATTATTTTGGAAAAGAAAGAAATTATATATATATATTTTTATACAAAAATGTCATATTAACAAGTTTTTTCCCACACACAGCACAGCATACTTGCAAACAATATATATACATATATATATATATATATATATATATATATATATATATATATATATATATATATTAGCAGAGGTCCTAGAGCATAACATGGTTGGTTTTGCATGTTTTTGCACGGTATTTGCACAGCAGTTTTTCAAACACAATTTTTTTGTGTTGGAAAAAAAATACACTTTCCTGACAGACTCCATTGCTGCATACATGTGGGTTAGCCCCGCCTCCATAACTACCCTATAGGACACTTCTCCCTATAGGATGCTTATCCCATAAATTTTTGCTCTGGGCTACCAGTTGTGTTCCTTTTTTGTCCTCCTCCATAGGATCAAGTTGTTGGCTCTCCTACCTGAAGACGACTCCCCTGCGATCAGGATCAGCCGAGCGACACGGTGTAATTTACTCTGTTAAGACTTGACTGCTAAGCAGGGTATGGAGTGTATGAGCAGATTAGCGCAAGAAGAGCTGGAAGCCTGGCCAATGGCTGGCAATCATGCATGGTTCAGATTGCCTAGCTTTGATCAGGGGGCCATTATCTGCCACAAAAAGTCTGGTGTATGTGTGTATATGGGTGTTCCTCTCAGCCTAGGTGATCACGAGGTGGAGTGGTGAGCAAATTTAACACTTTCATAGCAGCAGTGTTTGTTTTGTTTTTATATGTGGTCACTGTTTTTACCTTGTTTTTTCTCCCTGTGTGTCGTTTTTTGTGCTCTCTCTCCTCTTCTGTGTCCATCGTATGTTCTGCGCAGGAGCGGACCCGGAAACAAAACAAGGCCTGGTTTCGTACATTAGCATCTTGTACCTGGCGCTGGCGGTGACTTCACATGGTGCCACTTTTAAAATTCTGAGGAAGCCTGCAACCCCTCGGGAACGATCGTGGGTGTATACGGCAACTTCCCCAGATCTCTGGCATGGCTTTTCCAGGGGCCTGTTCTGGGGGAACTTATGGACCGCCTATGTCTCCAGCTGACTGTCTTTTTCCTTGCAGTGTCCTGCATTAGATGGCATGGAGCCTTCACTGCCCCCCAGGTAGCCAGCCCTCTCTCAACAGGTATGCTTCTGGGGACCCCCCTGTGTTTTCCTGCTGGGGGGGGAGTAGATTCTAGGCACTTGGCTTAATCAATCTTTTTCTTGTGCTCTCTTCTGTTTTTTTTTTTTTTTCTCCACAGCCCTTCTAGGTCTAAGGAACAGCATAGTTCCTGCAGAAGAAGCAGTTGTTCTAAATCACACCGCATGGCACGCTTCTTTCAGGTTCATGGATCTCCCTCTGGTTCCAGACACTGCAGTAAAGATCCTCCTCACCTCCCCCTCGTCCCACCCCAGCAGGGAGATGGAGAAATTGTGTTGGGGTGTAGGGTCTGGGTTCCTGCCGACAAGTCCCTATGTGACCACTGTTTTTCTAAAGCAGCCAATGAGAGAGAGGGTGCAGACCAACACCTTAAATCCCTAGTCAAACAGGCTGTGAGAGAATCCCTGCAGGGGAGTCTCTTCAGCCTATTGACCCGGAGCCACTACGCTCTCCAGTAGGAGAAGGGCAGGCCCACCACACGTGGCAATCTTCCCAGCCAAGCCGCCAATCCACTCCTCCCTCAGATAGTGAATCAGAAGTAGAGGATTCTAGAATGGGCTTTGAGTACGCCCTGGTTCCCTCTTTGGTGAAAGTAGTGAGGGGAGCCTTGAATTGGGAAGATCCTGTAACTTCTCCGAAGCAGAGAAAATTATTCAAACAGCTTAATAAGGAGCACTGGTATTTCCCCTTTCTCAATGAAGTGGACGACATCATCTCTGATGAGTGGGGCAAAATGGACAAGAAGAGTTTCATGCAATATAAAATCCAAAACTATACCCCTTCAGGGAGGAAGAGGTTAAGCATCTCAAATTGGCCCCTTTGATGGACGCAGCACTGATGAGGTTGGTCAGATATGTGGTCCTTCCTCTGGAAGTCTCCTTTAAAGATCCTTTGGAAAGAAGGATTGATTCTGATATGAAGCAGATCTACCTAATTGCAGGCATGGCCTGCAAGTTGGTACTAGCCTTAGTAGCAGTATCTAAAGCTATAGAATCCTGGTCGGACAGAATTTGTGAAACTCTCAGAGGCATCTCCAATAAGGTGGCCAGAAGCTCACCTGTCCAAGAACTCAGACTGGCCTCTGCCTTTCTTGGGGAGGCTTCCATTGATGTTACCCGCCTTGTGGCTCGGGTTATGCTGTCAGCGGTTATAGCTCAAAGTGCTTTGTGGCTCCGACCCAGCCTCTAAACAGGTTTGGTGCCGAATCCCATTTGAGGGTACCTCCCTCTTCGGCAACAAGCTATACAATGCCATATCCCGGTCCCGGTAAGTCGAGATTCCTCCCTCAGGATCGGTGCTTACAGGGCCAGAGACGCTCTTTTCCGGGAAGACAGAATACCGATCACGCGAGAGAGGCGTGCAGTTACAGGCCTGGTCGGGGGTCAAGAAAACTAGACAGTCTTCATTTAAGATACCCGCAAAGGATGGTTCTTCCAGAAACTGGGATTCCACTAAGTCCTTTGGAGATTAGACCCACTCAGGCATGTCAGATTAGGGCTATTCTTCTCCACTTTCGGCATGTCTGGGTGGCCTCAATTCAGGACTTCTGGACCATTACAATGGTCTCCTCAGGTCACACCTTGGTCTTCATCAGCCCCCCCAGGCTCAGATTCATTCCCACGACTCTTCCATGTTTAGAAGAAAAAAGCAGATCATATTAGCCTACATAAGCTCTTTGTTGGATCAAGGTGCAACCATTCCTATTCCAGATGCGAACGAGGCAAATGCATGTATTCTCCTCTGTTCATAGTACAGAAAAAGAATGGCACATGGAGACCAGTCATAGATTTGACCCATCTCAACCACTTCATCTGAAAAGAAAAGTTCAAGATTTACGATCCCGCAGTCGGTCCATCCAGGAGACTGGTTGGTGCCAATCAATCTGAAAGACGCCTACTTCCACTTTCCGGTGGCAGCAGACTTTCAACAATTTCTTCACTTTGCAGTAGGCAAACAGCACTTACAATTCACCTGTCTCCCTTTGGTCTAACAACATCACCTCATGTCTTCTCCAAGGTCTTGTTAGATTTTTATCACTACATAGTAGACTTTCATAGCACAAAACAAAAGTCAACTTTTAGATACGAATATAGAGAAGAGTCATCTGGAACCCACACAGTCCCTTGTGTTTCTTGAAGCTCAGTCCAACACAGTGGAGGGCTCCATCTCGCTGACTGAGGAGAAGATTGTAGTAGTCCAAGACAGAATACGTTCAGCCATTGCTTCGTCCCATCTCTCTCCGCCCTCCAGTGTCTGAAGGTGATTGGCACCATGGCAACTACTATTCCCATGGTGATGTGGGCACAGTGGCACACATGGCACTTCCAAAAAGGGTTCCTCCAACAATGGAGGTCTGACAGCAAAAGACAGCACATCAACCTTTCTCTAGCTATGAGAGCGTCGTTCCTTTGGTGGCCCCAGGGGAAAAATCTGTGCAATTGCCACTCATTCATTCCCATCACATGGGTCACGATAACCTTAGATGCCAGCAACAAGAGCTCAAGGGCTCATTGCCTATCAGAAGTAGCACAGGGCAGATGGAACTCCCCTTCTCTTAGGATTTTGTCCAACATCCTGGAACTGTGGGCTGCCTTTCAGGCGCTTCTAGCGTTCCATCATCTGACAAAGAACTCCTCAGTGATCCTCAATTTGGACAATACAACCACGGTGGCCTACATAAGGAAGCAGGGCGGAACCCGCAGCTGATCCTTACTACAGGAGGTGGAGCCAATCATGATCTAGGCTCAAAAGAAATTGTCCAACATCTCAGCATACCTGGGATCCAGAATTTATAGGCGGACTTCCTTTCTCATGTTCAGATGAACAACAACGAGTGGTCTCTCCACAAAGAGGTGTTCGAATGGTACCTGTCCATGTGAGTGTCTCCAGAAGTCTTTGCATACCTGTGCAGCTGCAAGTTTACCAAGTATTACTCGAGGTTCCGAGACCCTCAGGCATATGGGATAGATGCTCTCACGGACCAGTGGAGGTTCCACAATACTTACGCCTTTCCTCCTGTGCCAGTGATACTCCAGTTTCTCTGGAGGCTCAAAACAGAGAAGGTGGAAGTCATAACGGTAATTCCTTCCTGGCCCAACAGGCCATGGTTTCCTCTCCTGACACTCCTTAGGTATCAGGACTCAATTCCCCTACTATCTCACGGCACAACTCTGCATCCCTGTCCTTCTCACCTGCACCACAGAGTTTGGTTCTTGAGAGGGGAAGGCTTGAGGCTCTAGGTTGTCCAGAAGAGGCCATTCTGACCCTCCTTAATGCCAGAAGGAAAAGCCCCAATAGGGTCTATGAATGTATATGGACCAGGTTCACAGACCACATGACTTCCAGGCCTAACCCTTGTAATGCTCTGACAGTCCAGGATGTTCTTAGCTTCTTACAATCAGGTCTAGACCTGTCCCTAGCAGTGAGCTCCCTTCGGGGACAAGTATCTACCATCTCAGCATTTACAGGAGTTTCATGGGCTAATCACTCTCTTGTTCACCAGTTCTTTAAAGGGGCTATCAGGCTTAGGGCTCAGAGGAAGCCAAGGTTCCCCAAGTGGCATCTCCCGCTTGCTCTAGATTTACTTTCCAAGCTTGGATCAGATCCTGACAAACCTCTCTCAGTGAAAGATCTTACACTCAAGACCACCTTCCTAGTGACTGTTACTTCAGCTAAAAGAGTTCCTGAAATCAAAAACCTGGGTTCAAAGGAGCCTTTTCTAACCTTTTTTCCAGACAGAGCAGTGTTAATTCCCATGCTGGGGTCAAACCCTAAAGTGACCACAATTTTTCATGAAAATCAAGAAATTGTGCTTCCCACCTTTAGGTCAATGGAAATTCAAGATGTCCACCCCCTTGATGTGGGGCACACTCTTAAACAATACAGAATGTCTCGACTCCCTTTAGACAATCAGATTTTCTTTCCATCATTCTCCACGGGAAAACAAAAAAATGCAGGCTTCGGTTAGATCCATTGCTGCATGGATCGTACAGACCATTCAAAGGGCTTATAAAGCAAAGGGCTTGGCTCCTCCAGAAGCAGTGACAGTACACTCAACTCAGAGTATCTCGACCTCTTGAGCAGCTTCTCAACACGTCTCTTCTGAAATAATCTGTAGCGAGGCTTCCTGGTCTTCTATCAACACATTTATGTCTTACTACTGTGTTGAACCAGCTACATTATCATCTGTTAATTTTGGTTTGAAAGTACTGTTGGTTGTAAAATAAAATTTGGTTCCTTTACTCAGCATTTTCCCACCCAGGTATATATGGCAAGATATTTCCCACATGGAGCCTGTCAGGAAAACTGAAAATTTCCTATCAAAATACTTACCGTCATTTTCCTTTCCTGATAGGCTTAATGGCAGCAGGTGTCCCCTCCCAGTGCTTGGAGTAGGGTAATTACGGAACATGGCTGGTAGCCCAGAGCAATGATTTATGGGAGAAGTGTTCTATAGGGTAGTTATGGAGGCGTGGTTAACCCACACGTTAGTGGTCTCAACCCACACATTGAGTGGTCTTCCTCTCTCAAAAGCTTTTCATATGGACCACATGAAACACAAAGGCAACTGCATAGTTCTCTCTGTATGAATCATTTATTAAAATACCCCATAAAATTGCACTTACAAGACGGTAAAAAACCCCAGCATTTCCGAGCCTGTGAGCTCATCACACCACACTCTTGGAATGATTCAGAGCTGGGCTCCTCCCTCCTATATGTGTGTCACCAATAGGATAGCTTCTTCAGTAGGAGCCATTTATATATGCAATTTTCTATTTGTTTGGGGTAGTGAATCACTGATAGGTATACAGCAGCTATTTCATATTTTTAGATGTCATATTTATTATTATTAGTCATTAATATTATTTAGATTTATGTACGTTTTAGCATAGGTCACTGATTTTGTTTGTGTTTTAGGACACCAGTTAGTGCTGGTTGTTTCACTTTATTTACATGACCAAGAGGGCCAATCAGAGAGCCCATATCCCAATCTGTGATGTGCTGGGTCAGAGGGACACAGCCATCATGGGATTGCACCACTCCATGGCCACGATGCTGCGTGCATCACACATTCTGACAGGACATACGGGTACATCTAAGCAGAATGGCGCTTGTCCCACCCAGCCGTTTATGTACAGTGGCCAGGTGGGAAGCGGTTAATAAATTCTAATAGAAAAGAACTCAATATATAACCTAATTTGTTGGCAAAATACAAAAGATGATGTTGTGCCGAGTAAATACAGTATCTCACAAAAGTGAGTACACCCCTCACATTTTTGTAAATATTTTATTATATCTTTTTATGTGACAACACTGAAGAAATTACACTTTGCTACAATGTAAAATCGTGAGTGTACAGCTTGCATAACAGTGTAAATTTGCTGTCTCCTCAAAATAACTCAACACACAGCGATTAATGTCTAAACCGCTGACAAAATTAGTGAGTACATGTCTAAGTGAAAATGTCCAAATTGGGCCCAATTAGCCATTTCCCTCTCTGATGTCATGTGATTCGTTAGTGTTACAAGGTCTTAGGTGTAAATGGGGAGCAGGTGTGTTAAATTTGGTGTTATTGCTCTCACTCTCTCATACTGGTCGCTGGAAGTTCAACATGGCACCTCATGGCAAAGAACTCTCTGAGGATCTGAAAAAAATGAATTTTTGCTCTACATAAAGATGGTCTAGGTAATAAGACGATTGCCAAGACCCAGAAACCGAGCTGCAGCACAGTGGCCAAGACCATACTTCAGTTTAACAGGACAGGTTCCACTCAGAACAGGCCTCGCCATGGTTGACCAAAAAAGTTGAGCGCATGGGCTCAGTGTCATATCCAGAGGTTGTTTTTGAGAAATAGACATATGAGGGCTGCTTGCATTGCTGCAGAGGATGAAGGGGTGGGGGGTCAGTCTGTCAGTGCTCAGACCATACGCCACACACTGTATCAAGTTAGTCTGCATGGCTGTTGTCACAGAAGGAAGCCTCTTCTAAAGATGATGCAGAATTAAGCTTACAAACAGTTTGCTGAAGACAAGCAGACAAAATATATGGATTACTGGAACCATGTCCTGTGGTCTGATTAAACCAAGATAAACATATTTGGTTCAGATATTGTCAAACGTGTGTAACGGCAACCAGGTGAGGAGTGCAAAGTGTGTAATGTCTACAGTCAAGCATGATGGTAGGAGTGTCATGGTCTGGGGCTGCATGAGTGCTGCCAGGATTGGGTGCTACAGTTCATTGAGGGGACTCCAAGTGAACTCCAAGCCCAAGAGGGTTAAAGCAGTGCTGGAAAATAATGGTGGCCACACAAAATATTGACACTTTGGGTCCAGTTTGGAAATTTTTACTTAGGGGTGTGCTCACTTTTGTGGCCAGTGGTTTAGACATTAATGGTTGTGCGTTATTTTGAGGTGACAGCAAATTTATACTGTTATACAAGCTGTACACTCACTACTCACTACATTGTAGCAAAGTGTAATTTCTTCAGTGTTGTCACATGAAAAGATATAACATATTTACAAAAATGTGAGGGGTGTACTCACTTTGCACACTCGTGGAATGGCACCAAACTACAGTATTTAAAAATCTCCATAGGCGATGCTTTAAAAATGTGTACAGGACCAACAACCCAGCCTTGTCCTGCCTCCCTAGCTTGGTTGGAGAACCATTCTCTTCCACTATTGTCTGATGCACAGATTAGTTCCCTGAATGCTCCTTACTCCTCATATGGACTATTTAACATCATAGCATCATTGAAAACCTCTAAAGCCCCAATCAGTCCAGCTGGTTTCTCTGTTCTATACTATAAAACACTTTTAGGCCAACTTGCTCTCAACCATCTATAATGTTTACTTATATATGACAGGCCACCAGTTCCCAGATGATATGCTATTGGCCAATATGTCTCTCCTGCCAAATTCTCACAAGGACCATACGCTTCCTCAAAATTCCCATCCCATCTCAGTCATTAATATTGATCTGAAACTGTTTGGCTGTCTACTAGCAGACCGATTGGTCAAAGTTATCACTTCCCTGATCTCCCCGGACCAAACAAGCTTAATTCCTATTAGACAAATACTGGATAACATCAGGCTTGCCTGTAACATCATTCAAGATACTAACCTCTATGACAGACCAGTTATGATGCTAAAGGTGGTCATCAACTTAATTTTTTTTAATTATTATTAAACATCACATACTCACAAATAGCCACATTTATATCATTATAGGGATAAGTAATGTTCAAAAAAGAAGAAAATACATTCAATTAGATTATAGCAAATAAATCCATATATTATCAAAAATAGAAAAAACACAAAAAGACAAACAAACCTTGCACCTCTCGGACTAAAATAACTTAGCATATAATAAACAGAACTTAATATTATATAGAGACATGGATAAGTTTTACATGTCAAATTATTCACCTCTAACATTAATCATCGGACTATGGCAACCTCCTCTAGGTAGCACCAAATTATCTCTGTTTTACATACTCATTTCTTCTCTTCTACCTCTCCCCCTCCACCTCCGCTCTTTACACCTAATTACGTCCTCTGCCTTCACTCCTCTCCATTTGGTAAACCATCATATAATTGGTTGCTAGGTTCTGTCCAATATGACCATATTTTCTTAAATCTTTGGGGTGTAAGTATATAGTTAAGTTTGTTTATGAGTTGGAGGATCAAGCAACTTATATTAAGCATGTATGCTGATGATGTTTTATTGTTTTTGACTAACCCCCATGGATCTCTACACCTGTTATGATTTGTCATGTGACGGTGTTGATCTCTCTAAATGTACTGCCATGCTTGCCAATTTGCCTCCCTCGTTGACCGGGAGACTGAGAGATAATTCTCAATTCACATTTTGTGAAGGATCACTGTCTGATCTGGGAATTCACTTGGCCCCTTCATTGCAACAGATGTACCACATTAATTATCCTTCTGCGTTTTTACGCATCAAACAGTGGCTTCCGATCTGGTCTTCCTACCATATCTTGTTCCTTGGCAGTGTTCAAACAGTGAAGATTTCAATCTTTCCTAAGCTGTTGTTTTATTTCCATGCTCTCCCTCTTTATGTCTCCTGATCAATGATAGAGGCAATCCAAGTGGAGGTTTATAGGTTTATATGGAAAGACAAAAAAACAAGTTTGGGCAAATTGCTTCTGTAAAGGCCTCATGTACAAGGAGACTTTGGCACACCCAACCTGTGAAAATATTATGTTGCGGCCAAATTGGTCCAATTGGCTCAGTGGCATGCCTTATCTGCTCAGATACCGTGGCTTAGATTTGAAAATGTATCTGTAGAGCCCTCCCAGGTACATAAGCACTGATCAATTTTCAGAAATATACCATAGTATGTGGACTCTACTTTCCTACAGATTATATAATATACACTGATTTGGGTAATTTTCACCAAAGAAATGTGGCAGAATATATTTTGGCCTAAGTTCCTAAAGAGCATTTATTTATTTGCAAAATTTTTGTAACAGTCTTTTTTCATTTATTTTGGGAAAAAAAAAAGCCCAAATGGGGATTAAATAACACAAAATAAAGCTCTATTTGTGTGAACAAAATGATAACAATTTAGTTTGGGTACATGATTTGTCATCAGTTGTTTTTAGATACATATTCTGGCTGATCAAAAATAATGTGATGGAAAAAAAAAACATGTTACATGGTAAAAGTGTCCAAAACAAGTACAGTCATTTGTTTATTAGTGTCTGTAAAGGTTTAGGATCCCTGTCAGGTTTTCTATATATGACGCTCAGTTTGAGAGATTTCCCTTCACTTCCTGTCAAAGTGGCATAATGTTCACCATAAAAAGGGAAGGTACATCTGAGAAAGATAGCAATACAATGCTGAGAGGGATTCTAGCATTATTTTCATGTTAGTGATTTTCCCTTAGTTCCTGTCTAGTGAAACTTTTATCGCCCGGATAGTAAGTGAATGGAAATCTCTTTAACAGAGACTTAGATATTAGTAAAGACCCAAAACTTACAGATCATAAACTAACAAACCCTTTATATTCATGTCAATCATTTCACTTGGGAAACCTCCCAAAGTGGTATGAATATTGAAGAGTGGCACTTTCCTTTTGTTTTGTTTTTTTTGGGCGGGGGGTAAATTCCCCTTGGCAGCCATATTCAAACTTAATCAAGGATAAAACTCTGGTATGTATTTTTAGGGTAAGCACACACTTTTTTTGCATTGGGTCCCTCTTTTACAGCTATACCAAACCCTTATCTAGGATAAGGGTCTGGCGCATATGAAGAGAATCCTCAGCTGTTTTTTACAAACAGGAGGGTACTTGAGATCTGTTATTAACCAGCAATTTAAGCATTTATCTTTCACATTTGCCATTGTAGGTTGTATGCATCATACAGATGCCTTACTTCATAGACAGGCTCAAGTTGTCCCCCAGACAAGCTATTTAAAGATATTTTACATTTTTAATGTTGCTCTAGAAGGGTGATTAAAATCACTGGTACATGTTTCCGGGGCAGTGCTTGGCCCTGCATGCTATTTTTTGACAATTCCACCCCTATTAGCATAGAAACTGGCCAATACTGTTTTTTTTTTTTACATTTAATTCACATTGATTTCAGTGGGGTTGTGATTCCTCTCATCCTTACATCCAAAGAGGGGGTATAAACAAACAGGTTAGTATTCAAGTAGTTAAACATACATTTAGTGATATGGATTGAAAATCATGCACAGTTTACCTAGTGGGCTGTAGCAAGGATTGTTTCTAAAAATAAGCACATAATGCACATGAAATATTATATCGCCTTCTGCCATTAACTAAATCTGAAATTATCCTAATCCCATATTTATATAAAAGTATTACATTTTCAGTTTTGGCTTTCTAATAGAAAAATTAGCTACTTGATATATAAATAAACTAACACCCAAATGTGCCAAGGTTATAAATATCTCATTGATGGCTTATTAGGTTGTTAGGGGAAATTACTTTAATTATATACATTCATAAATTTACTTGCCTAATTATATCCCACACAGTTAGGCAATAATTCAGTGCTATTTTTCTCAATAAAACGATACCTTCAGTTTACTAATTTAAAAGAAGAAAATAAAAACCCTTTGGGGCAAACTTTATCTGACATGATAACCTTGTCTGTTCCCTTTTGTTACATATTTTATATATACAAAAATATGGGTTGCAGCTAGATAGCTGCAAAATATGGATGCTATGGGCACTGTGGTAAAAGGTGGCCCATCCGTACATTTCTTCAGATAATTTCCTATCATAAGAAACTGTCTGCATTGTCCAAGACCAGATTGCTTGTTGTACTGCGTGTACTGTCAGAGATGCTTGTTGTTGATACAAAGCTGATTTGTATTGCAGATTTAACAACTAGAACCTTACTGTGTTCTAAAAATTTTGCTGAAATAAACATAAATTATTACTATTTTCAGTATTATTCATAGCTTGTCTTTTTATCTGCATATATGGTATGTGCTGTCACGGTTTTTCTCACTGTGATGTATAACATGTAACATATATAATTCATTGTGTTTTTAATCAGTAGGATTAAACAAAATCTAACTAGAACTGCTTAAAATGGTTGTAAAGGATTTTTCTTTTAAATAACAACTATGTCTAAACTTAACTGCTCTGTCCAATAGAATTGCACAGAGAGACACTGATCCTCACCTTCTCGGGTCCCCTGCCAGCGTTCCTGGCTCCTCCTCTCTTGCTGGTGCCCCCAATAAGAAACTAGTCCTCATGGGGACACTCATAGGCTTGCTCCTGAGAACCGCTGCTGCGTCCATTCACACAGACAGCAGGAATGGCCTGCACCAGGCTCCCTGGAGTTGATTGACAGGACTGGGAGCCAATGGAATGGATTAAGGTGAAAAATCTTAAGGCTTTAGAGGCACGTTAACCGGTTCCCGACCAGCGCACGCCGATGTACGTCGGCAGAATGGCACGGGCAGCCATATTGGCATACAGGTACGTCCAATCTTTAGTGCCGCCCTGCCATCATGAGCGCGCCGGTCGGGACCCCTGTGAGTCCGGTCGCGGGTCCCGTGGACTCGATCGCTGCGGGCATACCCGCGATCGTCTCACGGGGCGGCTGAAGGAGGAAATGCCATTGTAAACAGCATTTCCCCGTTTTGCCTAGCAACTAGTGACGCTGATCTCTGCTCCATGTGATTGGAGCAGAGATCAGTGTTCACTAAATTAAAGCCCAGACAGTTAGTAACACAGTTAGTAACACACTCCTAGGAACACTTAACCCCTACACTGCCACCCACTGGTTAACCCCTTCACTGCCAGTGTCATTTACACAGGAATCACTGCATTTATATAGCAGTGATTGCTGTATAAATGACAATGGTCCCAAAAATGTGTCAAAAATGTCCGATGTGTCTGCCATAATGTCACAGTCACAATAAAAATCACTGATCGCTGCCATTACTAGTAAAAAAAAAAAAATATTAATAAAAATGCCATAAAACTATCCCCTATTTTGTAAACGCTATAACTTTTGTGCAAACCAATCAATAATCACTTATTGCGATTTTTTTTTTACCAAAAATATGTAGAAGAATACGTATTGGCCTAAACTGAGGGAAAAAAATGTTTTTATATATATTTTTGGGGAATATTTATTATAATAAAAAGTAAAAAATAATGTGTTTTTTTTCAAAATTGTCGCTCTATTTTTGTTTATAGCACAAAAAATAAAAAACGCAGGGGTGATCAAATACCACCAAAAGAAAGCTCTATTTGTGGGAAAAAAAGGACGTCAATTTTGTTTGGGAGCCACGTCGCACGACCGCACAATTGTCAGTTAAAGCAACGCAGTGCCGAATTGCAAAAAGTGGTCTGGTCTTTGACCAGCAAAATGGTCCGGGGCTGAAGGGGTTAAAAACTACATCCCAAGCTGGGTCCTAAAATTGGTGGTGTGATGGTCAAGGTTAAAAAAATAACAACTGAGTTACCTTGATACTCTAGAACACTTTGGAGATTATTAACTTAAGTGTGTAATAATGCAACGTGCATTACAGCTAAATAAACCTGATTCAATTTTGAACATCCAATCATGTGATTGAAATTCATTAGTTTTGTCAATTTATTTACAGAAAAAGTAAACACAGGTTCAAAACACTTTATTTTGTTTCACTTTTTAAAGGGTCAGCTCTTTGAATTTTATATAGAAAATAGTACCGCTGTAGTGATGTCCCTTAAGTAGTCATCTTCTGCCACAGTTATCTGAAGGAAATGAGAAACATTTGTGTTGCTTTCTTCCACTAATCAGGTTCTTACATTTTGAAATTTTGAATCTGAATATAGGCTGTGGACAAGAGAGACATCATCATTATCATTTGGTACACAAAACATTTTAAACTTAGTATGGAAGCGAAAAACCCTCTGTCAAGTTTTTTTTTGCTGACTGTGTCCATGGTTGGGAGACTTAACCCTTCTATTTATCCTGGCGACCATTGTCTTCAATAAAGAAAGTAATCCAACAGTGAGAGGAATTCCCAAATGTTTGGCTTTGGAGATATTTTCTTCTTACTTCCTTTTTTTGTCTCTGAGGCAGGAAGTAAAAGAGACAAAAGTACGGGCTTTTCACACATTTATAAGCCTTCACCATCACCTTTATTTGTAATGGGGAAGGGGCCATGTACATCTATAATTGGAAACCAATCTATTCATTCTAAATGATGAATTTGTTGTTTACATTTTAAAAGTGTTAGATGTTTTTTGTTTTTTGAAATGATTTGTTCAATAAATTCATATATGTTTGCAAATGTTAGGCATATCATTCTATGATGCTAGGTTTATGATTCGTTAGTCTAAATATTAATTAACCCCTTTTTGCCCGTTGTATAGTAAAATGATGGCGGGTAGGATGCACTCTCACTCTGGAACAATGGAGGGTATTTGTACTGTCCTGGCAATTTTAAGGCCTCAAGAAATGAGGCCATCAGTACATCAGATTGATCCATTTTCAGATATAATGTATATACCATAGTTTGTAGGCGCTAAAACTTTAACACAGACCCATTAACCACTTGCCGACCTGCTCATGCAGATATACTGCAGCAGGTCAGCTCTCCTGCACAAACTGATGTACCTGTATGTTAGTCCATACAAGGAGGATAGTGGGCATGCACACACCCGGCACAAGCAATGGGAGCATTCCCATGGGTCCCGCGGACTCAATGTCCGCCGATGGCACACGATGGTCTTGTACACAGGCAGAATGAGGAAGTGCCTATGTAAACAAGGCATTTCCCTGTTCGTCCTAGTGACATGACAGAGATCTACTGTTCCCAGTGATTGGGAACAGGGATCTCTGTTGTATTCCAGTAAGCCCATCCCCCTACAGTTAGAACACACTGAGGGAACACATTTAACCCCTTGATCACCGCCTGGTGTTAACCCTTTCCCTGTCAGTGTCATTTTTACATTGATCAGTGAATTTGTATAGCACTGACCAATGTAATAATGTCATTGGTCCCCAAAAAGTGTAATTTGGGGTCAGATTTGTCCACCACAATGTCGCAGTTCCGCTAAAAATCACAGATCGCCACCATTACTAGTAAAAACTATTTTAAAAAAGTCCCTAAATCTATCCCATACTTTGTAGATGCAACTTTTGCTCAAACCAATGAATATACACTTATTACGATTTTTTTTTTTTACCAAAAATATGCAGAAGAATATATATTGGCCTAAACTGAGGAATACATTTTTTTAAATGTATTTATTTTGGATATGTTTTATAGCAGAAAGTAAAAAAAAAATATGTTTTTTTTTTTTTTTCAAAGTTGTTGCTCATTTTTTGTTTATATCGCAAAAAATAAAAAAAGGCAGATGTGATCAAATACCACCAAGCTCTATTTGTGGGTAACAAAATGACATCAATTTTGTTTGGGTGCAGCTTTGCATGACCGATCAATTGTCAGTTAAAGCGACACAGTGCCATATCACTAAAAAATGACCTGGTCATTAAGGGTCATTATCCTTTCAGGGCTGAAGTGGTTAATATACACTAATGCTGTGTACACATGATCGAATTGTCCGGCGGACCAGGTCCGCCGGACCATAGTACGCCGGACAATTCGATCATGTGTGGGCTCCAGCGGACTTTTTCATCGTAAAGTCCGGCGGACTTAGAAAGTAGTTTTGACTCAAAATTTGTCCGCCGGACTTGGCTTTCAGCGGACAATCCGTTCGTCGGTGTGCTAGTCCGACAGACTAAGAATGACACATGCTCTGAAGCAAGTACGAGAAGGAAGCTATTGGCTACTGGCTATTGAACTTCCTTTTTCTAGTCCCGTCGTATGTGCTGTACGTCATCGCATTAGAAATCGCCAGACTTTCGGAGCGTCCGTGTGTGGCCAAGTCCGTTCATTATAAAGTCCGGTGGATTGTTTGCCGGATTGTTTGCCGGACCAATTCCGCCGACAATTCGATCGTGTGCACGCAGCATTATTGTTTTTGTTTTTTTACCAAAGACATGTATCAGGATAATTTTGGCCTAAATCTATAAAGAAATTAGGTTATGTTATGTAACAAAAAGAAGAACATATTGTTTTTTTTTTACATTGCTGTCATTTTTCATTTATATAGCAAAAAAAAAAAAAAAAGTGGTGATCAAATACTACCAAAAGATATCTCTATTTGTGTGAAATAAAGGATAACTATTTAATTTGCGTACAGTGTTGCAAAAAAAAAAATCATTAAGGGGGTAAAACCTTCCAGTGGTCAAGGGGTTAATGTAAAAAGAAGTCAAACAGTGGACCAGTGTGCTTACTTTTGAAATTGTTAGAGCAGAGGTATAGGCAACCTTGAAAGCATATTGTGCCAAAAAATACTGAGAAATTTAGACTGGCAGATATATAAAGCAAAATATCTACTGAAATTAAGAAAAGTAATATGAATACGTAAATGGTAGTGCTATAAACTAATTTCTGCAATAATAACCGCCATTAATGTCAGGGACTGCAAGATTAACCCCCGACATTGATGTTAGTGACTGCAATAACATACCACAAAACTTTAGACTTTCATAAAGGGGCAATGCCCGGATAAGATATAATCTGGCACACAGTACACCAGAGCAACAAGTTTCTATACAGGGCTAAATATTGGCTGTAGCTTAAAGAGATATAGTTAATTTGAGTCTACGCACAGTATACACTGCACACATTCCTAATAGTTTTTGTACTACTACAGAGATACTATGTAACAAGCAACTGTTGGAATTTTTCTAGGTTGCCCCTCTCCTTGTGTCCACCTTGTCCTGGCTGGGTCCCCTCTAGATTTTTACCATGTGTGTATGGGCATAGTTTTTTTTGACAGTGTGCCACCTACTTGTGGCTCTCCCCAGGGAGTTATTTCATACTCGTCGTTACTTTCATTTTCATTTCTTTAAGAACTGTCAAAATGTTTTATTTCATTTAACACAGAATGCCAAATTGTTAGGGATATATACTGTACATGGAGTGGAGTGGGTTACTGCAATCTATACTGCATTCTGGTTTGACAACAACAGTGATGATTATAGGTAAATAATAGTTCTCATGCTGGGGACTTTATATACCTCAAGCAAAACTTTTTTCATTGGCAATGTCAGCAACCAGTTAACTTTTGCCCTTCAAATAAAACATGGAAACCAATTCATTTGAATCAGCATATGTCATCTAAATTTGCATAGTTTTCATGGAAAACTTTCATCCATTTTTCAGAAATTGGCTTTTGGGTGCATTTAATAAATTGTCCAATGGAAGAATTATCTTAAACAACCTGACAAAAACAGATATCATTTTGCTGTAAGCTGAGGTTTTAAGATATGCAGAGACAGAAGGAACATTGTATCTGGAACTTAAAACATTGTATCTGGAACTGCTGGATGTGTCTTATGTAACTACCTTGCTACCACAGACTTTATCTTCATCCTATAATAAGGTTATCTGATTTTCCACCACAAAATCATGGACCTGTTTTTAACATGTCCTTAAACAATTGGTCACCAATTTTGAACCAAGATGCAGATATTCAAGTTATAAAGATAAATTGACAGATTTCAAGTAACATGCACTAAGATATTCATAGTTTGGGGCACACCTTGACAGCATTGAGAAGAAAAATGCTGAAGTGAGTGTAATAGCTGTGGCATGCACTTCCAATGGTTATGGCACATGAGTGAGTTGAAAAGTTTAATATAGGTTCAAAAAATGGGGCTGCAATTGTTGAAGGATGCCCTTAAAATATTCTTAGAGAGATGTGAAATAATTGTATGGAGAATTTTGAGTAAAAATAGAACCCAATAACTACAATTTGTATCTCATGTAATGAAGAGAACCTGGTACAATAAAAATAAGGGAAGCTACCATTGCTGTTTTTAAAGGAACACGTTTTAAGGCAAAATCTGTGACCTAGAGCAAATCTGAAACCAGTGAAATAGTAACTCATGGCTTAATTTTTTTTCTAGATCAGTGATTAGATATGCAATCAAGCAAACATACAGCTAGCCTCAGAATTGCATCCTTAAATGCAAGTCAGCTATGACATTTCCAGTATTTCTGTCCTGTAATGCTCACTTTAACATTAGGAGTTTACTGAGAGTGTTTTATCTTTTTTTCTTGAAAAATTAATTACATAGCAGCACAAAGAAGTGTTAGACCTTCGATTCAGCCTTTTGGCAGGCATTAAATAGTTGTACTAAAAAAAAATATTTGCAATCAGCGCACATCCCACAGACACTTCTTACGAGTGGAGGCTGGTGAAGTTTTAGGATGGGGGGCACCAGACCTCGCCCTTTCTTTTGACCCCTCCCACTTGGTGAAATTGGGCGTGGTTTCAGTGAAATCGTGGGCGCGGCTCTAAGGTGGTGTGGTTAGCATGCATCTGAGATGAAGGAGGGATGGAGGGAGGGAGGGAGGGAGGGAGAGAGGGAGGGAGGGACAGTAGGCCCAGATCCTACACAACAATAGAAATATGTGTATTCTAGAAAGGTTAAAGAGGAAGTAAACCCTGATGAGTTTACTTCCTCTTTCATTCCCTGCAAAGGCAAAGCATAATGGACTACTATGCATCGCATAGTAGTCCATTATGTGTCACTTACCTGACACAGGAGCCAGCGAAGTCACTGCTGTCCCCTGTAGTCCAGCGCATCCATCTTCTCGGTGGGGTCTCGCAGCTCCTCCGCTGTCATTTGGCAAAGCCGCGATGACTTCACTGCAGTGCCTGTCTTCGGGCAAATATCTCCTAAACCGTATAGGTTTAGGAGATATTTCTTGGACCTACAGGTAAGCCTTAATCTAGGGTTTACAACCACTTTAACAATCAGCAGAAAAAGATACTCCAAAAACCTGGTCTTAGCACTTCAATAATCCTAGCACCATGGTTGTTATGGTGTCAGGATGATTGAAGTGCATTTTTTCTATTATTACATTGTATTATAAAATTAAATCATTCAACTCACCATAATGCAGAATCAGTGGGAGCCCTGAGCATGTCACTCGCCACGTTGCCTGCCACCAGAGGCCATCAGGTGTCCCCAGTGGAGTCCGTCCTTACATCAGGTGCGCCCAGCGAAGTCTGTCCTTACATCAGGTGCCCCCTGCTGAGTCTGTCCTTACATAAGATGCCCTCAGCAGAGTCTGTCCTTACATCAAGTGCCCCTAGCGGATTCCCTCCTTACATCATGTGCCCCAGCGTATTCTCCCTTCTTACATCAGGTGCCCGCAATAGACTCCTTCCTTACATCAGGTGCCCCCGGTGGAATACCTCCTTGCATCAGGTGCCCCCAGCAGAATCCCTCCATACATCTGCGTCGCCATCAGTGGAGTCCCTCTTTACATCTGTATCCCCATCAGCGGAGTCCCTCCTAACATCTGTGTCCCCAGCAGAGCCCCTCCATATATCTGTGTCCCCAGCGAAGCCTCTCCTTACATCAGGTGCCCCAGCAGAGTCCCTCATTACATCTGTGTCCCCAGTGGAGCCCCCCCATACATCTGTGTCCCCAGCGGAGCCCCTCCATACATCTGTGTCCCCAGCGGAGCGCCTCCTTACATCCTTACATCTGTGTCCCCAGCGGAGCCCCTCCATACATCTGTGTCCCCAGCAGAGCCCCTCCTTACATCTGTGTCTCCAGTGGAGCAGCAGGGTCATCCTCACATCCATGTCCCTGTCAGCACAGGCAGCCCTCCTTCAGGTCGCGTCTCTGACTCTCCCCAGCTAGTTCCTGGCTTTCTCAGTGTGTTCAGTGGAGAGAGGAGGGGCCTCCCCTCTCCACTGAACACAAGGGGATTAGTCCTCAAAGCGGCCATCTTTTTTGTAGCCTGCCGGAAGTGACTTTGTTCTTACACTGAGAATAAAGCACCCAGAAGCAAAGCAGCTCCAAAGCCCGCCAATGAAGCGCTGCATCTGCAGTCTCGTAATTGCATTGACATGGCGCTTCCCATAGTGTACTGTGTCCAGCGCCCGAACACAGTGCAGTTAAGGCCTTTTTTTTTTAAAGGGACATGTTTAATTATTTTTTTGTGACTGCCTGGGGGGGAGGGTGCCCAGACGCCCCCTATGGACAAGATGCCACTGCTTCTTACATGGAAACCAATCTGTGTTTGAGGCCGCGTACACACGCAGGGACTGTTCGCCCAACTTTGTCCGCTGAACAGTGTTTCGGCGGACAGTCCGCCCGTGTGTGGGCTTTCAGCGGACAGTTTCAGCGAACAGTCCGCTGAACAAGGTTTTTCGGAAATTCCGAAAAACTGTCCGCTGAAACTTTGTTTCAGCGAACAGTCCCCTCGTGTGTAGGCTTGTTCGTCAAACTAAGTTCCGCGCATGCTCAGAAAGGATTTACACGCGGAAAGTTATAATGCAGTGTATAGGACGTCGTATTTTTCGTCCCGTTCGTGCCGTTCACGTCATCGCGCACGGTTTCAGCAAACTGTTCGTTCGTCGTGTGTGGCCATGTCCGTCCATGCTAATTTTGAGCAGACTGTTTGCTGAAACTGTTTGACGGACAAAGTTGGGCGAACAGTCCCCGCGTGTGTACGCGGCCTAACAGTTCTCTTGATCTAGGTGTTGCAGCACACTTGTATAACCCCTGGGTGGTAGACTGGAATCTGTAACAAACATACAAGGTTTTTTAATAATAAACATTATCACACTAAGGCGGCTGTGTGCTCTCTTTCACCCTATATTTATTAAATAATTGTATGTTTCTAATATATGCCAGTTAACTTTCCCTTAACTCTACTAAAGTGCAATATTGTTCTTATTATGCAGACATGCACTTAAAATACCTAACTGATTGTTTTGGTTCCGGCAGGTTAAATTGCTTTATTGTTAAAATTATATAATATCTTAACATGAATCCTAAGTTCACTCACAATCACGCATAAGGCAAAGCAAATTCTACATTGTTCTTTTCCCAGCAGAGTGCATTAGAACCCACTGAGAAATAACATTCTTGAAGGGAGAAAAAAAAAAACAGAGGTTCAGCCCAGTAAGTGAGAAATCTAAACTTTATAGTAGTCTATTACTAGGGATGAGCCCGATGTTCGAGTCGAACGTAAGTTCGTCTTGAACATCGGGTGTTTGCCCGTTCGATGAACAGTAAACAATATGCAGCGTTTGTAGCAAATTCAAAAGCTGCGGAACGCCACTAAAGTCTATGGGACACTAACATGAAAACCCATAGTGCTAATTTTAAAGGCTTATATGCACGTGATTGGGGACCCAGATCCTGCCCCAGGGGATATGTATCAATGTTTTTTCGGGAGCAGTAATTTTAATAATGCTTAAAGTGAAACAATAAAAATGAAATATCTCTTTAAATATCGTGCCGGGGGGTGTCCTTAGTGTGCCTGTAAAGTAGCACAATTTTCTTGTGTTTAGAACAATAACACAGCAAAATTAAATTTCTAAAGGAAAAATGTAATTTTATTGTCAGCTGTAATGTATTGTCGGGTCCCGTGAGGGTAGGGACCAATGTGAGTGTGTAATGTACAGGAGTAGGGACAATTGTAGGCACTCACTCAGGTTGAACTCGATGGACTGGTGTCTTTATTCAACCTTACAAACTGTGAAACTATGAGAAAAATCATTGAAAAAATGGCACCCAAATGTAAAAAAAAAATCCATACCAGACCCTTACCTGAGCACACATCCTGGTAGGCTGCAGAAAAAGGGGGGATGGGAGAGCGCCCCCCTCCTGAACCTTACCAGTCCACATGCCCTCAATATGCAGAGGATTTTTTGGGGTCACATCATCATGTAACTCTGCCCCTTAGCTATATAAGAAGTGTCAGATGGAGGAGCAGTCTGCGGAAAGCGTTCATTGAGGCCGGTTTTTGGGGGGTTCAGCAGTGCTATGGACGGCATGAGAGGGATCTACATTGGGAGGGCATTTTTTTTTAATAAAGGATTTTTTAAAAACAAATTTACTGTCTCTATTCACTTCTTACACATTTTTGGTGAAAGTGTACCCCATACTGATTCACATGGGGGGGGAGATTCCAAGAAGCCTCTCACCCGCAGACCCTGCCAACCACTGGCCCGGGTTGTGAGGACGAGGCTCTTGTCCCCATTAACATAACAACAAGGTGCTTTGGGGGCAAAGCGTCAACCCCCCCCATGTTGAGGGTATGTGGTTCAGGAGAGGGGGCACTTGCTCCCCCCTTCCTGACCTGCCAGGGCTGTATGCTCGAAAAAGGGTCTAATATGGATTTTGGGGGAGCACACCATTTTTTAAAAAAAAATTGGCATGGGGTTCCCCTTACAATCCATACCAGGCCCATTTTTCTGAATTTTCTATTGCCGACATTGTTTTGTTTACATTTCAGCTGTCAGTGCGGAAGCCAGCTGACAGCTGATGACTCATCAGTTGTTAAGGATGCAGCAGTCGGCTTCCCAGCCCACTGCTTAACAACCAGCTATTCTTCACACAGAATTCAAATCAGTCAATTATTTTTTGACCAATCCGAATTCGATTAATTCAAAAAATTTGGAATTCATTTAAAAAATGAATAAAGGAAACAAAATTTAACGAATTCCAAAACCACACTAAACCAATTCAGAAATTAAACAAAATAAGTAGCATAATGAATATATACCAAACAAAACTGATGTTTCCATTCTGCACATGTCTAGCAGTACCAGTTCAATCATTTAAAAAAAAAAAAAAGTAAAATACTAGAACATTGGACACTTGTGTATTCTATGCAATAAATAAAGTAAGTATGACTTTAAATATTCACTGGCTACCTGAATATCTTCTAACTGGAAGATATGGGAATGCTTTGGGTCTTTTTTGCCTGAAATACAGACTGTCTGTGTTAGGTAATTACCAACTGAATTTAGATCTTCTATGGAAAATTACAGTTGGAGAATAACCATTTAATTCTGAGTGACAGCTGAGAGCAAAGTAGAAAGGTTTTAGGTATATGTAGATCCTAATCGTAAACATCTCTTGTTGTACTGTTTTGGTCTGTTTTATATACCATAAAAAATAGTTCTGTTTAATAAAAGCAAAAAAATACCTTATGATCCTCCCAAAGGAGCCATAACATTGCATGCTCTATACCTCTGTTGAGTTTTATCAGCTAGCACTGTACCCAGCAATCTCTGTGGAATACAGGACACCCCCTTATATTATTGAAAAGAGGAGAGAGAGATATGTTCTTTCATCCTAAAACACGTTCTATCCTACAACATTTCTCCCAAACAGATACTGTCACCCTAGGGCAGGAAGTGAATTATTGGCAGAATCACCACTAGAAAATAAAGAGAAGAAGTTCTAAACAATTAACGCTGATGTAGCCACCACATTTAGCCTTATGGGCCGCCCATAATGTGTAATAAACAGTAGGGAAATGGCTATTCCAAAGTTGAGGGTGTTTAGAAGCACAAAGATGAGTTTCTTGTAGACATAATATGTCACTCTGCAATTTTTTCGCTTCTCTAAAAAGAAGACCACGTTTTTGTGGGCTATTCAGCCCTCTAACATTAAAAGAGGTAATTTTAAAACCCATTTTACCAGACACTAGAATAAAATACTGACCACTTGAACAGCTTTGTGACTAGAAAAACGAGACCAAACAATTTACACCGTAGTAACCGTGGGCAGGGAAATACCAATGAGGTGTCAAACAGAAACAAAATAAAAAGTCAACAAGAAAAAAGAAAAAAAAGAAAAAAAGAAACAGTCTACCGATCCAATTGGGTTCCACCAGTTATGACCAATAGACCCGTGTGAGTGTCTTATCCGTCTTCTATCGATGCTTTATCCAGAGGGGATCAATAATGTGCACGTGGTAATGCGCTGCAAAAGAAAATCAAAAAAAAAACAGGAAACAAAAAACAAAACACAAAAAAACAAAAAAAAAAAAAAAGAAGAAAACTCGTAAAAACAGGCGATTCAATAGAATCTGTAGGGATTTGACCCTTAAACTATGGAGGGCTTCAAGAGAGCAAAGCATGTTCCACCATGTCCCGGAGCTCTATGAGAATACAAAATACTGATTACCTGGGCAGTCAATCTGAAATGGGTCTCGGCCAGGAATGGGAACCTTGAGGCGGAGATGAATCGGAAGAGTGCGCATTTTCTTCTCCAGCAAGAATGTTCCAGTGGCGCAGAAGGCGAATTCCTTCTTCCACTGACTTGATGGGGATTGTTCTCCCTTCTTTAGAAACTAGAAGCTTGGCTGGATAGGCCCATTTATATGGGATGTGGTGATTCCTCAGAGGCTTCGTAATGGTCACCATGCTCCTTCTCCTCTGCATCGTGAACGCCGAAAAATCGGGAAAAAAGGACAAGTTATGGGCTGACTCAGGTATTGTTTCCGAATTCCTCATCTGGAGAAGGAACTTCTCTTTGGTTTGGAAAAAATGGATCCGCACAATAGTGTCTCTCGGCAGATGTTCAGGGATGTGCCTAGGTTTAGGCAATCTGTGGATCCGGTCAATAGCTAGATCGGTTTCCGAAGCGTCCGGCAAAGCATCCTGCATGATTTTCTGGAAGTAAACTTGTAAGTCAGGATTTTTGACCGATTCTGGAATCCCTCTGATTTTTATATTATTTCTCCTCGAGCGGTCTTCAAGGTCAGCTAATTTTTCTTTCATGAAGGATCATCATCTTTTTCATTATGCGCGTCAATGACTTCATTTATGGTGCCTGCAAACTCGGACATTTTATGTTCTATGTGAGAAACTCTGTCTCTTACTGCTTTGACTTCTTCTTTGAAGTTGTTGGCAAGTGACATTATATCAGCATGCAACGTGCTACGAAGGGACACCAGCATGTCCTTTAGGGTGGAATCAATCACTGGCTGGTTGCTAGTGGGGAAATCCAAGATGGAGTCCTGGAGCTCTCTGGTATCATTTAGAGATGCACTGCTAAGGTCTGCCTCCTCTCCCCCTTGAAGATGTGGCTGCTTAGCCTTCACAGGACTAGAGGTGGAGGATGCTGTGGGGGACAGAAGCTTGTTCTCTGGGGAGGAACCTGACCGGGAAGACGCACGGTCGATACCAGGGGAATGTCTCTCTGAGTGCCCGCCAGGCTCCCGGACGTGTCCCTTACCAGCGCCATCTTGGGCCTGCATGCTGCGAGGCTGGCGGTAGAAATCCGTCATTTTATGCAGCCGTTTTGCTTCCTTCCTGCGGCGGGACATAATCTCCACTGCTGCCCGACCTAGTTGAGGGAACAACCGCCGAGATCTACCGCCCAGGTACGTTGTTATAAGCTCCGGTAACTTGCGGTGGACGGAGCTCCCTTACAACGCGGCCATTCTCCTCGGCTGCCGGCCACGCCCCCGGGCCGCCCATAATGTGGTGGGGTTCACCTGTGCATTGTCGTTTTGTTGAAAGTAGTCATGCAAAGTACACCTAAACAGGTCACTGAGTGGGGATTTATTCAGCCGCCACCAAAAAGGACCTGGTGGAGCTGAAGGTTTAGAGAGCACCAGACAGACCATGGAGTGATCAGACCAGGCCATCTCTCTAATATGTAACTTTCGCCAGCAGGCCAGGTCCCTGGCAGCCAGAAAGGTTTCCGAAGCCACAGAAAACCCAGACCACAGGCCCCCAAACAATCCCCAGGGAAACACCAGAGCCTAACAATGGCTACCCCATGATCCCCGGAGAAACAATGAAAATTTTTGAAACATAGGAAAACATTTGAAAACTGTTAAAATGCAAAGTAGGGGACTGTGGTTCCCAAATCCAGGTAAAAAAAATAAAAAAATTAAAGGGATGTAGTAATGTAGTCCCACATTGGATCACCACAGATCAAAAGGCCTAATGATCAGGGAGTTCAGAGTGGTGGAGAGTCTCTAGTACGTTGATATTCAGACTCTTGCCACAGAGGTTAGGGGCTGGTCAGCGCTCCTGAGTGTGGCGTTGAATAAGAAGGCTCTCTATCAATGACTCCCAGCTGAAGCAGTAGATGTTCTCCCTCTGCAAAAGATGAGAAAGTGTGAGCCCTTGTACACACGGTCGGATATTCCGGCAACCAAATCCGTCGGATTAATTCCGTCTGATTAATTCCGGAAGAGGCCCGGAAGTGATGTTGCATACACACGGTCGGACTTAGTTGTCGGAATTTTAGGTTGCTAAGAACACGGTGACGTAAGCCGCATATGGCGGCACTAGAAAAAGGAAGTTCAGCACCCTTTGGGCTCTTTCTGCTGATCTCATGTTTATCGCGTGTTAGTAGAAGTTTGGTGAGAGACGATTCGCGCTTTTCAGATTTGTGCTTCAGTTTGGTACTGCTCTTAAGTTTCTGCTTGTCTTTGCGCATCTGAATATCAGTGTGTGTAGTCAGTAAGCATTTGTTTCTCATTGTGGACTATATCTTGGTATAGTATGCTTTGATTTGCATTGCTTATTGTCTGCTTGCTTCTGCTTTTCAGGTCGTTCTTTGAGGCATTTCTGTTTATCGGTGCTTTCTGTTGTCCGTTCTGACCAGCCGACCGTTTTCAAACCATGTTTCGTGTACATATTCGTCGTAGAGTTTGTGCTGTGCAGGGGCTTGGTGTTGGGCTTTTAGCTTTCACACAAGCCCGGTCCATGAACAGGGCGAGGAAGTGTTTGTGGACCAAGAATTGGTTGCGCCAGCATGACCAGTTCTAGCACATGCCTTTGCTCCGTGAGATCCGGGAGAATAATCCTGATGATTTCAGGAATTATCTCCGGATGACGGACCCCATTTTACACCGTCTGCTGGCTTTGCTGTCCCCTTATATCACCAGGCAGGATACCGGCATGCGGCAAGCCATCACTCCGGTGCAGAGGCTCATTGCCACGTTGCGCTACTTGGCGACAGGGAGAAGCCTTCAGGACCTCAAGTTCTCCACAGGCATCTCCCCCCAGGCTCTGGGGATCATTATTCCAGAGACCTGCTCTGCCATCATTCAGGTCCTGCAGAAGGACTATATGAAGGTAAGTTTTATCCTTTAACATCACATTCTATGTATTTAATGATTGCCAATGCCTTGGATTTCTTTCCTCATTCCCTAATTACCATGATTGCAATATGCTCTAATTCATATGTTGTGCCCCTTTGTCCTCATGCATGCTGGAAGCTTTTCAAGTTCCTTTTTTGTCCTTCATGCATATTTGCATTCACTAACTTCCCCACCATGCTCTTCTGGGCCCATAAAACTATAGTCTAGTCACTTAGCAATGTCTTTTGTCAGCTCCATAGTATTGCTTTCCCCTAAACACCCCCTAAAATGTCTACAAATGTTATGTGTGTGCTTCAATTCATGCAGAGTGACATTTTTTTTTTGGTTGGTTCAAACTCCTTAGGAACCCCCCTCCCCCCAACTGCTAGGTCAGCTGATAGCAATCCTCTATCTGATGACTTTACCAAACACAATACACACTCTACCTACCTTTTTGATGGTCACGTTTATGGACGAATTCACCAAAGCATGTAGTGCAAGGGCCTGCCTCAGTACTTTCAAATGCTATATTTTTTTTTTTTTACCCTATTATTATCTTGATAGGTAATAGCAGAATGTCAAAATGTGCTTCCATTTTGTTTTATTTTTGGTATTATGACAATTCTTACCTGTCCGGTGGGCTGCCAATAGTGTAACTAAGGAGGGACTTCCCAAAGTATCACACATTATTTAGGCATTCAGCTCTCAATCAAGTGGAGAGGGTTACCTGTCCAAAACATCCCCCCCTCCTTTTTTGCAAAGGCCCATCAGATGGGGGAGATGAGGGGTGGGGGAGGGATGGGGGTTGGGTGATGACTCTGATAAGGGGACCTTATACTTTAGGCTTTAAATACTCATTTCCCAAAATGTTATACTGATGCAAAATTACTAATTTTTTGTCTTGTTTCACTCCACAGTTTCCTTCAACGCCACAGGAATGGCAGACTGTGGCCTCCCACTTTGCCAGTCGTTGGGACTATACCAATTGTGGAGGTGCAACGTCCCACCCCCCAACTCGGGGTCGTACTATTATAATAACAAGGGGTTTAATAGTATCGTGATGTTGGCGGTGGTGTCAGCGACCTATGACTTCCTGTACGTGGACGTGGGGCAAAATGGCCGGATGTCAGATGGTGGAGTGTTCTCACGGACGGAATTCTACTGGCGTCTCCAGAGTGGCAGTCTGTGCTTGCCACCCCCAGAGGAGAATCAGGAAGGATTCCCGTTCGTCTTCGTTGCGGATGAGGCGTTTGCCCTGGCAAACCATCTGATACGGCCTTTCCCGATGAGGACCCTCACCCTGGATCAGAGTATCTTTAATTTCCGGCTGGCCAGAGCCAGAAGAGGGGTGGAGAACACTTTTGGAATACTGGCCAGCCGGTTCCACCCTTTTTTAACGCCTATCCACATGGCGGAATATAAAATCAATCACATAGTGCTTGCCTGCTGTGTTCTGCACAATATCTTAAAAAGACATTCAGCTAACTATGTGGTCTCAGTTGGCCAAGATGCAGACTTGCCTGAAAATGATAACCTCACGGCCCTTGAAGCTGCTCGTCCTGGCTTGCCCCCCCCAAACTGCCCGTGAGGTCCGAACCCAATACATGGAGTACTTTGTGGGTAGGGGGGCCATTAATATGCCAGACAATGTCTGAGAGGCATTTTTTTATAAATTTTTATTTGAAACTACAATAATCTTTGTTTTCATTTACTGCTTGGCTTGGTTTTAGGTGTCTCCTAGGTAAATTTTAGATTTTTGTTGTGCCTTTTTCTACAACAGTGCAAACCCAAGTTCTGAGCGAGATGAGGTGACAGTCTCTTCAGATAATCTTATTATGTTGTGGGTCTGCTACACACACACCTTGTTTTTGTTAACTAATGTATGTAGTGCATTACTGACAAAAATCTTGCTCATTTTCAGCACCATGGTAGAAATATGTGGGGTCATGAAAATGGCATGATTGTGAAAATTAACACATCACTGTGGGTGTTATTTACTAAAGGCACATCCACTATGCACTACAAGTGCACTGCAAAAGTACAACTGAAACTGCACTTGGAGTGCAAAGTGGAGTTGCCTTCAGTAAATAACACCCATTGTCACCAAAAACAACTATTTTACTCCAAATACTGCTTTTGCGCATTGAAAAAGGAAGCCACACATTTTTGATAATTGAACTTTTTAATCAAAGCACATTCACATGTGCGTTTAGAAAAGGGTTTTACAACAAACCAACAAATTGTGTGTATCAAAAACATTATTTAAGGTAATTTTTTTGTAACTTGTTGTTTTTGTGTAAACAGGCATGTATCAAAGCGTAACATACAGAACACAGGAACTTACAAAGTTCAACTTTGCAAAGTGAAGACAATATCAGACATGAGTATGTACAAACTGGGCTGATATTGCCTTCATCACATGGGGTGTCACCCTGGAAAAGCCAAATTTGGAAGGTGCACACAGTGTGTCAACATGTGCTATCTCCCATCAATGTACATGTTTTGGGGCTGCAACCCCTTCATCTCAGCCACTTTCCACAAAACACGTACATTGATCCCCCATGATGGGAGTTAGGGCATGTTGACACACTGTGTGCATTATCCAAATTTGTCTTTTTTTAAAATACAAAAGTTGTTTAGTAAAAACACAAAACTAAAACCCTAGCTAGTTTGGGGTGTTTCAGACTCTCACCAAAACATCAATGATGTTCTTCATTTTATTTTGAACATCATTGATGTTTTTCTGTATATTTTCTTAATCCCGATTGCACCCCATTATCTCCCCAATCAGGATCTGGGCACTTTCACTGGTAAAATGTGATTCTTCTTCCACATCACCTACAAAAAAACCCCAAAAAACACACCACGTTTTATAAATATGCCGACATACATTGATTAGCTTACCAGAAGCTGTGGTCTCCAACACTCACCTGTTGTGGTGACAATTTGTCCAACTTCAATGATCTCTCCTTCCTCCTCCTCCTGCTCCTCTGCTTCTGGTGTTGGAATTTCACTTCCTTTGGGAGGTGTGGGGTCCCTGGTGTCCTCAGACTTCCCGAGTCTTCTCTTCCCTATGAGAATGTAAAAAAGGAATACTTAGCACACAGAGAGCAGAAATAGGAATATGAAACATTGCTTGGAAGTGTGGTACAATTGTGTTTTTTGGCCGAGTTCAAAGGTGAGAACACTATTGTGGACACTTTGTTAAGCTGGAATACTTACCTGCAGAACGATGTTTCTTACGAACGATTGAACCCATGAATTTGAAAGTGGCCATTTTAAACTGTTCAACATGAAATCAAAGCACAGGGAGCAGTATGCAAGCAAGAATAATCATATGAACACACGACAACTACTTACTTTTATGAAGAACATGCTTGATCCTTCTGTACTGATCGTGCTCCCTCCGTTTCAGGTCTGACCAGCGTTTTCTTAGTTGATCCTTGGATCGTCGTACCCCAAAATTCTTCTGAAGACTCTTCACAACTTTAGTCATGATCTTGGCCTTTCTGATATTTGGGTTTGGGTAAGGTCCATAGTTCCCATCATAGTTGGTCCTCTTCAATATGTCCACCATCTCCAACATCTCTCCAAAAGACATATTTGACGCCTTAAATCTTCTCTTCCTGGATCGGGACGTTTCAAGCTCCGGGCTTTCCTCACCCTCCTCCTCGTTAGTGGAACTCTGATTGCGCACATGCGTTCTCTCCACCATGTGCTCTCCCCACTGCGCCGAAAGAGAAGGGGCGGGGAATAGTCTAGAAAGAACATCGGGGCGGGCGGAGTTTCACGCATGCGCACTGTATATAAAACGCAACATGCGTGTGTCGTACGTACGATCTGTGAACAGAGGGAGAAGCTGACACGACAATTGTGCAAACAAAGGTAAAATTTTGAACTTGGTACATCACTAGCCTATGCTGCTTCTAGATTGAGGCCTAAATTAGTGGAGTTTAACCTGACATTAGGGTTTGTCTTGTGTTGTGTCTTGCAGAGATTATGGACGGTTTCAATGACCATAGTTTCCTCCCTCTGTTCATCAATCAATACAGGGAGCTGCCCTGCCTGTGGCAGTCAACACACCCTCAATACAAAAACAAACTAAAGAGGCAGGCAGCGCTGGAGAAACTGGTCGAGTTTGTGAAGCTGTTGGTCCCCAGTGCAGACGTCAACTATTTAAAATTGAAAATTGGTGGCCTCAGGAGTACATATCTGAAGGAGAGGAAGAAGGTGCTGCAGTCCATGCAATCTGGAGCTGCAGCAGATGACGTTTATGTCCCCAGGCTGTGGTATTATGACAGGATGCATTTTCTGTCAGACCAGGCTGAGGTCAGAGAATCCCTCCTTACCCTTACCCTTCCTTCCACGCGCCCTTCTATGCTACATTCCACACCCGCTGAGTCTTCCGACGCCCAACCTGGGCCTTCCACTCAGGAAGAACTGGAGGAGCCCAGCTTGAGCCAGGTATAGTATTGTTGTACATATTTTGGGAGTAAAAATGAATGATATTAACTTGATTTTTGCTCACTAATTGCTGATTTTAGAAAGTGTTTCACATATCAATAGACAGTAGTGTCCAAAACCTTTGGGACAAGAATGAAAAATGCTGGGCTCAGAATGATAGTCTTTTCTATTGGTTAACAATTTGCAACAGTCTTGATGTGAAAATTGTGTGTTTGATGAACCAAAAACTAAAACTATGTCCCTTTTTCATACACAGGAAGACATCAGCCAGGAGGAGGGTGTGGAATGCAGCAGCCAGGAGGTGGCTGTGGAAAGTGGCAGCCAGGAGGAGGCAGGGGTAAGTGGCAGCCAGACGGTGGGCGGGCGGAGGAGCCTGACAGAATCCCAGGTCCCTCCCTTCCGCCTTCCACACAAAAGGGCGAGAAAGGGGGGGGATGTGGAGGAATCAGCTCTGAGGCTCATCGGGGAGGCTTCTGCGGCCCTTAAAGCCACCCCCACCTATCAAGATGCCTTTGCCGCCTTGGCTGCGTGTAAACTCGAGCAAATGGAGGAGGGGCAAAAGATCTTGTGCGAGGAGCTAATTCTCCACACCCTCAACAAGGGTCTGTTGGGCCAACTCACACAAGCAACACACTTGTGTGATTTGGCCCATGCTCCTCCTCCTCCTCCTTCTGCCACACCTCCAGCACCACAGCCACAGCCTGGAAGGAAGCGTGGAAGGAAGACCAGAGTGTGAGAACCTGGGTTCAGTCTGGTCTGACAGAAGATGCAGCCTCTTGTAGTACCACAGCCTGGGAACATAGATGTCATCTGCTGCTGTTCCGGGTTTCTTGGACTTCAGGTCCAGACTTCTCTCCCTCAGGCATGTACTCCTCAGGCCACCAAATTTTGCGTTGATGTGTGCCCTGGGGGCCAAAGGCTTCGCTAATCTCCCCAGTTTCTACAGCGCTGCCTCCCTCTTTATTTGTTAATGACACCTAAATAAAGGTTTTTTTTTGTTTGAAGAAATACTTGCGTATGTGTTTTACTTTAAAAAGGACAGTTTATTTGTGAGCAGGCAGGTAAATTTCCAAAATACAAAGTGAAATGAATAACAAGGGGCACCAACACTAAACAACCTCCTGTAGATTAAAAAAGAAAAACAAAATACAAAAAAGATAATAATGGTGTTGTGGTAAGTTGACACACAAAACACACCCCAAAAAATGCTAAGATGAGCAAACTGACAAAAAAAAGGAGATGTTGATGAAAAAAAACAACCACAAAATTCCCCCAAAAAAAAAAATTGTGTAGATGTGACGATTTAAAATATTGTATTGCTGAAATGAGTAAAAAAGACTGAAGAAATACGTTCGGGAGAAGTGTGTGTGACTATGAGCATCAAAAGAAGTTCATTCTTGCAGCATTGTAAAGAACAAGAGAATGCGCTTTATGAAATAATTTTATTTTTATTTTTTTTCCATTAAATTTTATTGAAGTATACAGAAAAATACATCTGAAAGCCAAAGTGACAGAAACCGTTTTGACAAAGTATGATAGTACAACTTTTGAAAACATGAAGTAACAACCGTGTGTTATTTATACTAAGTTCAAGACTTCCACTAACCAATTTGAGGAGTACAAGGTCACATACTATAGATGATGCATGTAAATATGTCGTTTTTCAAATGGGTGGAGGGGAGGGGGTGACTCCACCCAGACACCCCGACAGGGAGCTGGACTGTGTCCGAGCGGAGGCAGACCCAACCCCCCACCATAGATTCCAGTAAGTCTTATTACGGCTTGTTAACCTACACCTAGGTCAAAGGCAGCGACCTTGAATCCGAATATATTTTAAAAAAAGAAAAAAACAGCCCCAGCTAAGCTAGAATAACTGAATAGCATAAAAAAAAAAAAAAAAAAGATCTAACAACCTGTGAGGCTCATTAATGTGAACCATGAGATACGTAAAAGTAATAACAGCCTAAGACCACCGGAAGCTATCTCCACAGTTTATCTTGTAGCCTAATGGGTGTATAACCAGGATACTGTCGTCTGCAAGTATAGAGAAAATCTCTTCAGAGGTAAGTTTTCTTGTGAGTAGGGCATCTAGATCTCTCCTCTGGGAGTAAAGAGGCTCCCTGGAGTTCTAAAGCCAGGGCTCCATCGCAAGAGGGAGCAGAAATAGAAATATAAGGGGGAAGAATAAAGGAAAGGGAATATAAGAAAGATATAAGAAGTCTGTCCATCGACTCCGCACCTTCTACCCACTATGATATGTGAGCGATTTATATTCAGGGGTAGAAAGGAAGTGGAACCAACAAGCCCAGGTAGAAGTGAATTTTTCTGGTTTGTCATGGGCTTGATGAATCAAGTCCTCCATTTCCGCTGTTTTGCGGACTCTCGCCAGCCATTCTACTATCGTGGGTGGATCGGAGTTGCGCCATTTGGTCGGGACACATAGTTTGGCAGCATTTAACATGTGCATTGATAATGAGCGAAAATATTGTTTTTTGGGGATAGAGGGCAAGCCTAATAGAAATTGTGAAGGTCGGAAGGCCAAGTCAAAGGTGGTAACTTGCTTAATCACCCTGTGGACTTCTTTCCAAAACGGTTGCAATTTGGGGCAGGACCACCAAATATGTAAGAAAGATCCTATTCCGTCTAAGCAGCGCCAGCACTGTGAGGAGAGATGTGGAACAAAACGTTGTATCTGGAGAGGTGTTCTGTACCATCGTGAGACTATTGTAAATGCGTTCTCCTGTGTGTGAGCGTTCAGGGTCCCTTTATGAGCCATCTTGAATATAGTTTCCCAGTCTTCTACAGAAAAGGACTGGGACAAGTCATCTTCCCATTTTTGTTTCAGTCTATCGAAAGCCGACTTAAGAGGTGATAATAGTAGCGCATAGATCTGTAAGGTGAGGTGTCGTTGTGGTTCTGTTAGCGTACAAAGTTGTTTGAATGTAGTTAAGGGGCGAGACCACTGAGAAGGGGATGGAGCCGTCTGGAGAAAGTGTCTCAATTGAACGTAAGACCAGAAGGGGACAGAAGTCGTCTGTGTCATCGCTACTAAAGATTCGTATGATTTCATTTTATCCCCCACATAAAAGTGTCGAACTTGCAGAGGATCCTGAGGGCAAACATCTTTCAAGAAGTTTGTCTCCAAACCTGGGACAAAATCGGGGTTACCTCTGACGGGTGTTAAGGGGCTGTGAAGGGAGGACACCGCAAATTTTGTGAAGCTTTCTTTGGATGCGATTAACGTGGGACTAATTAGGGGATGGTTTCGTATGGCGAGCGGTATGTGTTTCGTATGTATCCAAGGAAGTGACCCCAATAGTGATGGGATTAGGGATTTTTCAAGTTGCACCCAATCCTTCCCCTGAGCGTGTAAGTTCCAATCGAGGACCCTGGTGAGGTGGCTAGAGAGGTAGTATTTATAAATGTCTGGAAGACCCAAACCCCCCACATTCTTAGGGGCGGTGAGTTTCAGGAAACTAAGTCGGGGAGATGCCTGTCCCCAAATAAACGAAGTGCAAAGTCTACGCAGAGAGGCAAAGAACATGTTCGGGACTGTAATGGGAAGAGCCTGTAAGATGTATAGCACCCTAGGAAGAATATTCATCTTGATTATAGCTATTCTCCCGAACCAAGAAAACAACCCTCCCAACCACTTGGAAAGATCTTTGGTAATAGATCGGAGTAGCGGTAGAAAGTTAGAGGCATACCAATCTTGGATAGACGTAGTAAGGTGAATTCCCAGGTATTTGATGTCATGTGTACTCCAAATGAATGGGAATTTAGCTTTGCATTGGTTACAGGTCTCTTTTGAAAGAGTCAGGTTAAGAGCAGTGGACTTCGAATAATTAATTTGAAGGTTGGACAGGATATGATAATGTTGCAGTGTGGAAAGCAGGGCAGGGATAGTTGACAGGGGGTCTGTTAAAAATAAGAGGATGTCGTCTGCAAAGGCCGCTGTTTTAAACTGACGATGGTGTATTTGTATCCCTTTAATGGCCTGGTCCGCTCTAATGCAGTTGAGGAGGGGTTCAAGTGTAAGAATAAAAATTAGTGGGGAGAGCGGACAGCCCTGGCGGGTACCATTTGCGATGGGGAAGGCGTCTGACAGGTGGCCATTCACTCTTACTTTAGCTGTGGGGTTAGAGTAAAGGGTCTTGATCAAGTTTAACATCGATGGTGGTAGGCCCAGGGATTCCAACGTTTGAAACATAAATTTCCAGGCCACCCTGTCAAACGCCTTCTCCGCATCGAGGGACAGAAAAAACCCTGGGAGACCCTGGGATTGCAGCCAATGGTGAATATTGAGAGCCTTGATTGTGTTATCCCTCGCTTCCCTGCCGGGAATGAAGCCGACCTGGTCTAGATTAATAGATTGAGGAAGCAAGGGGAGTAATCTGTTGGCCAAAATTTTTGCGAACCATTTTAAATCCACATTAAGTAGGGAAATCGGACGATAGTTCGCTACCTTCGTCACTTCCCTGTCCGGTTTGGGAATGACCACAATGTGGGCAGTCAGTAAGTCTCGTGGGGGAGTCTGGGGGGAGGAGCAAGAGTTAAAAGCTAAAAGGAAATGTTTTATAAGGTTGTCTTGGAACGCTTTATAGTAGCCCGTAGTCAGCCCATCGGGGCCTGGGCTTTTACCCGACTTCATTTGTTTTAGAGCCAGGGCCACTTCCTCCGCTGACAGAGGGGCTTGGAGTTTCAGGCATTCTTCAGTCGATAGTTTGGAAGTAGCGTGATTCTGCAAAAATTCCGAGATCAAAGCCTTCCTATCTGTCAGCGGGTTAGCCGGCGAGGGAGGGGAAAGATTGTATAATTGTTTGTAAAAGGAGACAAATTGGGAGGCTATATCTGGGTTTGACGTGAGTTTATGGCCCGAATTGTCTGTAATAGAATGTATCGTCACCGCTGCTTTTTTTGCCTGGAGGGCTCTGGCTAAACCTTTACTAGCTTTGTTGCCGTATTCATAGAAGAATTTCTGAGAAAGGATATATTTACGTTTAATCTGTTTTCCCAAAAGTTCCAGCATGTCCTGTCTGGCCTGGATCAGCAGAGTTAGGGATTGTAGAGCCTGGGTCTGTTTGTGTGCTTTCTCAAGATTAGAAATTTTGGCCAAAAGATCACTAAATTGTTTTTGTCTGGCTTTTCTACGCTGGGACATTTCTGCTATAAGTATACCTCGGATCACACATTTGTGGGCTTCCCAATTGGTCAGAGGGGAAGTGTCTGTGGGATTGTTGTCTTCAAAGAATTGCTGGATGCCCGTTTTGATTTTATCTAGCGTAGCCATGTCCGTAAGTAGGGAGGGATCTAGACGCCAAATCGCGGCTGTGGGCGGGTTGTCAGCGGCAAATATGGACATAGAAATCGGGTGGTGATCGGAGAGAATTTGAGGGTCGATCGAGGCATGGTGAAGTGAATGGAGATCTTTTTGAGACAGAAAGAAGTAATCTATACGGGAATATTTATTGTGCGGGGGGGAAAAGAACGTGTAGTCTCTGGAATCGGGGTGTAGGGTCCTCCACGTGTCATGTAGCAATAAGTCTTGTAGCTGGGTCTTGATGGAGCGCAAAGCCGCGTAGGGGATAGTCGATTTCCCTGTTGATGTATCAAGGATAGGGTTCAACGGAGTGTTGAAGTCCCCTCCAAGAATTAGGATACCCTCTACTAAGGGGATCAAAGCTTGGGTGAGAGACTTAAAAAAGGAGACCTGCTTTGAGTTTGGTGCGTATATGTTCATTATGGTATACGTGGTGTGTCCTATTTTGCCCTTCAGGAAGAGGTATCTACCTCTTGGATCTGCTAGTTTGTCTATAAGAAGGAATTTGCATCGCGATGCAATGAGTATGGAAACCCCCTTTGACTTGGCCTCCGGATTCGTGGCGTGAAACACCACCGGGAAGTATCTAGAATGGAGTTTCGGAATTGCATTTGACCTGAAGTGCGTTTCTTGAACGAGCAGGAAATCAGGGTGAGATTTTTGCATTTGGAGTAGCATTTGTCTCCGTTTTTCAGGTAAGTTTAAACCTCGAGCGTTAAAGGACGTGAACGTGAGTTTGGGCCTGGCGGGAGTCGGCATCTTGCGTTATTACAAATTGTCAAAGGAGGAACACTGAGGTTAATGAAAGCCAGGAAGAACACTAGGGTACGGAGTCAACGGACAGAGGGGTTCCCAGGACAGAAAAGGACAGATTAGAAGTCGAAAAGGAGAGGGACGGGATCCAGAGTAGGGGAAGGAGAGGGAAAGGGGATGGGTTGGTTTATAAACACCGACTGTAGGGACGTACCTACTGCCCCTCCTAAATATTTACAAGAAGTCGGTATAGATTGGGTGAACTGCACGAAAAGAGCTACTTTTTAGTGATGATTTTGGAATCGTGTCAGTTCACCTTGTGGGAGGTGGGAGTACCGCGAGGAAAGTGTATCTAAGAACAACCATCGGACCTGCGACCTATATTTAATGTAAAGGCCTGATAGCATAATAGGGTTATAGCCCTCTATATAGCAGCAACCTAGGATAGCAACAGGGACGGACAATTAACGGCTAATTATTCAGCAAGGCAGTATGCAAGGAGTAAGAAGCTGACTATGGTATCCTTGTGTTGGGGGTCATCATAAAAGTACATAAAAGGTTTAAAGCACAACCTAAAAAATCACTTTAACAAACGGAACATATGCAGACAGCATTAGTCATCCATCAAAGCAATAGGGGGAGAATCTGGTAGCATCGGAAACTGTGCGTATCTTGCTCCCATGCCAGGGCGAGTGTATACTAATGCGACAGGAATTCCGAGCAGCCAACAGGCAGCTGGTTCGTGATCAATGTCGCTCCTGGCATAACGAACAAAACCCGACAGTTAAGCGTAGAAGTCCCACTGAATCGTAAGTATAGTCACATTACCCAGGGGTATCACAATGAGCAAAAACATGAAAAAAGAAAAATAAGAAATAAAAATTATTAGAAAACCTTGACCATTAGTTACCCTTCCTCCCCCAAGAAGCCTGTTAGTAGTCCTTCAGACTGAACGTCTTGCTGCTGTAGACCTCCTTCCCTATGCATAGGCAGTCTAGTACATACTCACAGGAACGTATATTGTTGATCTAAAGCTTCGTCAACCCGAACAAAGGAGTTGCATATGCGTCCGAACGACGGGAACCGATAGTTGTGGTATAGGTGGTACGACTCAAATGTCGGATCGTGGTTCGTTCGCCCGACTATTAGAGGTAGAGAATAAAATACGGGAAACACAGTAATATAAACTAGAAAATGTCAACGATGAACGAACAAGAAAAAACTTGAGGAAAGCTGATGTCCCTCCAACCGAACGAGTAGCTATGCTCGCAGAAACAGAACAAGGCGTCGGGCCTTGGTCAAAGGCGTTGAACTGTAGTCTCACCTAACGATCCCTTCGCGCGCGGCACGGTGTCGGGCCGGACGGAGATCTGCGTTCTTGTTGCCGTTGATGAGCCTGGTTTCTGTCGTTCAGAATCGGAGACGGGGAACGTCGTCTTCTGTAGGAAACCTCCGACACATCCATCCGTTCTTCCCTGACTCGATGTTGTGGTCTGGAGCGGGCAAAGTCTGCGTACCAATTAGGGAGCTCGACAAACGGGAGATCCAAGGAGTGGCAGAAGTCGTCTAGATCTTCCGGGACCTTGAGTATGGCAGTGCGATCGTGATAGGTAGCCTGTAGTCCGAACGGAAATTTCCACTTGTAGGGAATACCTTTACGTCTGAGAGCGTCTAACAACGGACGTAAATCCCTGCGATTTTTCAGGGTGATGGCTGACAGGTCTTGAAATATATGGATGATATGGCCCTCATAGGTGATATCATCTTTTGCTCTGGCCTGACGTAGAATTTCTTCCTTTATAGCATAGTCTACAAGGCAGCATATGATATCCCTGGGCTGATCGTTATCTCTGCCCCTGGGCCTAAGCGCTCTGTGGATTCTCTCCATGACTAAAGGCGTCTGTGGGGGTCTGTCCAATATACCATTAAAAATGGTTGTCACAGTGTGTGATAGCTGTTCACTACTCACTGTTTCAGGCAGGCCTCGTACCCTCAGGTTGTGTCTCCTTCCCCGATTATCGAGGTCCTCGACGTGCCTTTGGAGATCCCTGAGGTACAGACTGTGCGTGGTGGTCTTCCGATCCAGGTCTCTTAGGATTCCTTGATGGCGGTCAGTAGTTTTTTCTACCGCGTGTACTCTTCCCGCTATTTCCTGGAGTTCCTGGCGCAGGTCAGATATTGCCGCCGTAAGCGTGTCCTTTATGTCTGAGGCGACTGCCCTGAGGTCCGCCAAGCATAACGGTTGAGATGCAGGAGGAGTGGACGGCAAGGGCAGTCGTGTGGGGTTGTGTTCTGAGGGAGCGAGAACAATAGAATCGTTGTTCCTCACCGTGTGAGAGGAGCCCTCCGCCATATTGGGCCTCTGTGTGCGGAACATCTCCGGGATTATGTAGGTCGCACGATTGCCTGGGCCCCTCGGGGACCTGGAGCGGGAGCCCGAAGTGCCGCGGGAAGAAGTCCCCATATGTAGGAGAGTAGAAGAACGCCGCTCGGCAGGGAAAGGCAGAAGAATAGGCCGTGGTCCGACGGAGCTGTGGAGTTAGGCAGCCATCTTCCTCGGCCGGCAAGCCACACCCCGAAATAATTTTTAACATTGCAGCGTGACGAATGTGCTATATCGATTACGAGCAGTAGTTTTACCTGAGCGAGCGCTTCCGTGTCCGAATTTGATTGTGAGCATGCGTGGCACTTTGTCCGTCGCAGTAGGCTTCACATGATCGGAGTATGTCCGATCGGAGCATTTTGCCGGAAAATTTTACCGGCAAGTTGGAAAAGTTGGTCCGTCAGATATTCCGAAGGAAACAGTCCGATGGAGACCACACACAGTCAGAATATCCGACAAAACGGTCCAATAGGACACATTCCTTCTCCGACCGTGTGTACAAGGGCTAAGGCTTATTCCGCATAGTGAAGAACAGTCTAAATGGGAACACCCAATGGTATTTCATCCCTTTTTTTTGTTGTTGAATGGTATAGGGGGACAGATCAGCAAAAATTTGAACAGCATGGCCCTGGATAGCCAGCGAAGGAAAGTCTCAGGAACATTTCATTACAGCTTCCTTTACTATGTAGTAATGCTACTTCACAATTATGTCCTGGGGTAAACCATCTGAGCATGGGGGCTGCAGAGCCCTATGGGCCCTATCAACCTTTAACTGATGTTCAGGTATCCTAGGCAGGAGATCTCATAATATGTGACAAAATATGGACTGCACTAACTACCCAAAATATAAATAATTATACATATATAATTTTTACCACTGTGCTCTAATGCAATGTGCAAACCCCTAATAATATCACCTGTGCTATTTAACACAATTACAGTAAATGCTATCCAATGTTCAAAACAACTCTCAATCTAATAAACCCCACAATAGTGACAGCTCATATATAACATTAATTCCAAAATGTAAGTGAGGTGAGATACAATTCCTTCATCACAATTCAAAGTGAAATGTTCATTTGTGAATAATCAGGTGCTCCTAAATGCACGTGGGTGGCTCCTGCTTCCACAACAAAATTCACCCTTCGTGCCACCACCACCTTAAGAAATGGCCACTCACCAGATACCAAAATAGAAGCTCGCCTTTGGTTCATTAAACGGATAACCACTCCTTATACACGATCTCTCTCCAGTCAGTGCTCCACTGAATATTCAAGCTCATAACAAAACATGTAGAACCATCATAGTGTAAAACGTCTCAACTTATTTATTAAAAAATGATTAGAAATAGATTGCACTCACATATTGCAGTGTCAATAAGCTGACACTAAGCTTATCCAGCCATGAATACAGGGTATGCTTTAGACCAGCATGTGTTTCCCAACAGCTTCCTGATGACCCAAATGAGATTGCAAAACACGTAGAGGCTGCTGGGACTGTTTACAACGTGATTGTCGGTAACAGGGGACTGAGGCTTTGAACACATGCGAGAAAAAGATTACCTGTTGGGAAATGTTATATATGAACTGTCACTATTGTTGGGTTTATTAGATTGAGAGTTGTTTTGAACATTGAATAGCATTTAATTGTGTTAAATAGCGCAGGTGGTATTATTAGGGGTTTGCACATTGCATTAGAGCACAGTGGTAAAAACTATATATGTACAGTAGGTGACCGCGATATTGTGTCAATCTCGCCGCTTCTATCTCGCATCGGGAAAGGAAAAATGTTTTTCCTTTCCCAATAAGCGACAATCATCGCTGGCCCGGTTGACACTGGTGCGGGGATCCGAATTGGATTCCCGCCAATACCAGGCACTGTTTGGTATGAATCCTAAGGGAGAACTCCACGCCAAATAAAAAAAAAACGGCATGGGTTCCCCCTTGGGAGGCATACCAGGCCCTTAGGTCCGGTAGGGATTTTAAGGGGAATCCCCTACGCCGAAAAAAAAACGGCGTGGGGTCCCCCCCAAAATCCATACCAGACCCCTATCCGAGCATGCAGCCCGGCCGGCCAGGAAAGGGGGTGGGGACGAGCGAGCGCCCCCCCCCTCCTGAGCCGTACCAGGCCGTGTGCCCTCAACATGGGGGGGTGCCTTGGAAAAGGGGGAGCCCCTTGTCGACCCTGGCCATTGGTTGTCGGGGTCTGCGGGCGGGGGGCTTATCGGAATCCGGGAGACCCCTTTAATAAGGGGGCCCCCGGATAGCGGCCCCCCACCCTATGTGAATGAGTATGGGGTACAATGTACCCCTACCCATTTACCTGTGGAAATGAAAAAAAAAAAACACAACACAGAAGGGTTAAAATAGTTTATTGCACAGCTCCGAGGGTCTTCCGTCTTCAGGGTCTTCTCGCCGGACTCCTCCGCTATCTTGTGGTCCCGGATTCCGATAAGCCCCCCGCCCGCAGACCCCGACAACCAATGGCCAGGGTCGACAAGGGGCTCTGTTGAGGGCACACGGCCTGGTACGGCTCAGGAGGGGGGGCGCTCACTCATCCCCACCCCCTTTCCTGGCCAGCCGGGCTGCGTGCTCGGATAGGGGTCTGGTATGGATTTCGGGGGGGACCCCACGCCATTTTTTTTCGGCGTAGGGGATTCCCCTTAAAATCCCTACCGGACCTAAGGGCCTGGTATGCCCCTGAGAAGGCATGCAGGCTTCATGAGTGAGGCGACATTGTCGCCACTCTCTTGCTCTCGCTACTATAGGAAAATTAAATTTTCCTATTGCAGCCAGCGCAACGGGATCGCGCTGGTTAGAGAAGCCTGTCGCCGGGAACCAGCGCTGGAAACACACCTACTGTATAATCATTTATATTTTGGGTAGTTAGCGCAGTCCATATTTTGTCACATATTTTTTACCCCAAATTAGGGGTTTGTTTGATTGCAGCACACATATATGTAATATATTTTGAGCGCCAGTATCCTTTTTCTTTCTCAGGAGATCCCATAAAAACTCATCATTTCTAGCAGGAGTGTCCTTGATGGACCTGAAATTATAACGCCCGGAGAGTTTCTCCAGGTCATCAATTTTGCCCATCGCAAGTTGATCCTGCAGTGACTGGATACATGCAGTATTTAGGTTTGTCAGTGTCACTGTGGCTTCCACTTTATTTTCCACATGTTGTATATGGGAGCCCAAACCCAGAAGCTCAGATTTAATATCAGTGGTAATCTGGGTTGCAATTCTGATCAGTCCTGTACCAACATTTCTGAGAATTTGCCCAAAATAGAATCAACACAGTCTGGCGCTAGAATTTGAGCAGCTAGCATGGGGGGGGGGGAGGCTGTGAGAGTTTTAAGTCCTCCATAGTGCAGTCAGAGACTCTGTGGAAGCAGGAGTGTCTCCACCACAGAGGGGGTACTCACAAGAGTCCTGAGTGCCAGGCAGCTCCATGGCATCCCCATAATCTCCGTCTGATCCGTAGACACCGTGCCTCTTGTGGGGACAGAAGGCCCGAGTGCCATCTTGGATTTTGCGGCCTGTCCCTGCTCCCCCAGCAGTGTCCAGGAGCGCTTTCTGCCTCAGGCCTGAATTCCTGTAATGTTTTTGAGCACTTATCTGCCTTCCACCACCTGAGTTGTGAATGACGGCTGAATCGGGTTGGGGAACAGTTCAGGCTGAGCAAAAATTTGGCCCGAACATCACTTGTTCGTCCATTTAGCGAACACCCGAATTTGCAGGGTGCTTGACACTTGTCACTTAGTGCGCTTTGCACACTGCACAGGGAATTCTAAGCCCTGATTGGACAAAGCTTTGCCCAATCAGGGTGAAGTGAACACCTGGTTGTTTGGATCCCAAAGACTTTAATAGGGTCCGCCGTTCGGGTAAAAAACTTTTTTTCTGTTTGGAAGTTCTGGTGCAAACCGAACAGGGGGGTGTTCTGCCCATCTCTACTGCTGAAGTTCTGAGGAGAATATTGGGATTTTTGTGGAGATTTCAGCTGGCCAAACAGATTTTATGAAGGAGCAATTTGACTTTTGCTATGTTTGTCAATATGTTAATGAAGACAAGGTAATAATAAGGAAAAAAAGCCAGAAAAAAAGGAAACCAATGAAGCCACCAAATCTAAAGGCTGTGCATTGGTAGAGTGTGACAACCCAAAAAGCTTGATATACAGAGAGCTAGATCCAATTTGATATATTTGGAGAAAAACCTTGTTAAACCCTATGTGAAGGAAAGCGCACCTGGACCTAATACATATAGCTTAAACTGCAAAAATTAGCAGATGGTCCAGCTGGTGGAGACGAGCACATTTTTTTAAAAATTAAGACGCTCCCTGCATGGTGATAAGAGTACTAATTTTGGGAAATTTTTATTGTTGATAATTTGGACTGTTGTAACACATCATCACGTTAATTGTTCTTTTACTATACTTTTTGGTATATGAGTCCATGGTGGGTGGATGAGCGGTTTGGAGGTTCTCGCCATCATTCATACTTACCTGTGAACACATTTGCAAGGTGGATTAATCAAGTGGAGGTTTCCATTACTATACTCATTTATTTTGAACACAATTTCATTATATAATATTGTGAATAAGGAAGTTTCAAGGTTGTTTGTATTATTATTTGTTAATAGATGTATATATTCTATATCCACTTGAAGACCAGACCTTTTTCTGACACTTTGTTTACAACTAAAAAGTATTTTTGTTAGAAAATTACTTAGAACCTAAAGAATAAAATGGTGAGTTTCACAGATTTTTATGTTATATGGCAGTGGTCATCAACCCTGTCCTCAGGGCCCACTAACAGGCCAGGTTTTATGTATTACCTTGGGGAGATACAGACTAGAATACTGCAATCAATGAGCAGCAAATTATATCACCTGTGATGTATTTCAGTTATCCTGCAAACCTGGCCTGTTAGTGGGCCCTGAGGATAGGGTTGATGACCACTGTTATATGGTATTTGTGCAGCAGTTTTCGAATGCAATTATTTGAGAAAAAACACACTTTAATGAATTTAATGGACACAAACACAGTATAATACCCAATTTTTGGCTAAAATATAAAAGATGGTGATATGCCAGGTAAATAGGTACCTAGCATGGCACGCTTTAAAATTGTGCACACTTGTGAAATAGCGACAAACTAGTTTGTCATAGACAATGCTTTAAAAGCCTTTAAAGGTTACCATTTTAGCATTACAGAGGAAGTCTGGTGCTAGAACTATTGCTCTCGCTCTGACATTTGAGACAATATCTCACATGTGTGGTGTGATGGCTGTCTACGTATGCGTGCGAGCGTATGCGTGTGTTTTATTTATTTAAAAAAAATTTAACTGTTTCTTTCATTTTTATGTAAACATCCCTTGTGACAGCAATAGGCAGTGACATGTACTCTTTATGGAGAGATCTGGGATCTATTAGCACATTATGTTACATTTAGAATGGATCGCTCCAGCGATGCCCTGTCACCGGTGACAGGGGTTCCATCTTCACCAGTTCTTCTTCCTGTTTCTGGATCCATGATGATATCACTACCGCACATGTGCACAGGAACCCCTGGGCGTGGCACAGAGTGCTGAAGGAACGGCACTGGTATGCTGTTCCTTCAGAGCGCATCTGCCAGTGACATCACTGGCGGTTGTCCGCTGGAATATCTCCTAAATGGTGCATGTGCAGGAGATATTCATTTTACCTACAGGTAAGCTGTATTATAGGATTAACTGTAGGTAAACATGGAAGAAAAGGGTTTACTATCACTTTTAAATATTTTATATTTTATTTATTCACCGTTAAAGCATAATTAATTAGTATTTACAAAATGTACACATACACACACACACATATATATATATATATATATATATATATATATATATATATATATATATATATATATGTATATTTCTTTACATTTTGTAAATCCTGATTAATTATTTTTTGATAAATAATTTTTTGCTTACTGGTTGTTTGGACATTGGTGGGTGACAGCTCCCTAACAACCAGGAGGAGAAATGTTTCATTTCATGCTGCAGCTGTAGGTTTGCTCCAGTGAACACCCATTCATTCAGGCATGTGCACAGGATTCTATATACACTGTACAGAGTGGTGAGTTCTCTCTCATATTATTTCCTTTCCTGGTCAAGAGTTGTTATGTTCAGCTATTTCCTGTATTGGTGAATGATTACTCTTATAGTCAAATGTTCTTATAGCTATTTTTCTCTTAGAAATGAATGTTATATTCGCCAAGCAAAAGACAACAACGAAACTATTACACACATATTACAAACAATATAGGTATTATTCAATAAGCTTGCAAAAATATTGAAACATTTGCAAAGCTAATTTTTTTTATAAATAGACCACTTTCTGATTATAGAGAAGATATTTCATTTACAGAAAATAGCATCTGAGGAATACATGCTCATTTAATTATTACTAAGGTTTACATAGAAAATTATATATTTTTTATATTTATTAAATTACATCAATATCTCATTTTTATATTTTCTACATTGTTGTTAAAGTTCTTTGCAGAAAGAAGATGAGGACTATGAGGACGCACCATCTAATAAAACATGGTTACTCACACGCAAATTCCTTGATAATGATGTAACATCTATTTTAAATGGACTTCTCAAAGGTTATGACAACAAGCTCAGACCTGATATTGGAGGTATGTGCTTATCCAAAATGCATTACTGTATAAAACAATTAACAAAAAATGACATAATTTTCATAAGGGAAAATATGATGCCTTTATTTAAGCAGCTGTGTTAATGATGCCTAAAAAAAAGAAAAAAAAAACTATAACAACACAACCTGATGAGTTTTCCCAACTTTTCTGATGGAATATGTATTTGTTTTGTTTTTTTAATATGGCTAGTTACATGCAGAGTCTTCTACAGTACATGAAATACAGGCAAACTTTATGCACTTTTTGTGGCACTGGTTATTTATATCTTTAAACCTCTCATATGTCAAAATTAGACAGCAAAGGGTATCTGTAGATCTGTGAGGTAACTGGACTCAAGCACTGTCCATCAAAGCTCAGCGATTTTGAAATTAAGACCTAACTCCAATCAACATGTTGTGCTTAGTTTTGGATAGAGCTGGGGCCATCTGTATCCCTACTTGGGAGATTTCACTTCACTTCAGAGTCATGAAGGACATCTGACAATACTTGTATTGAAATGTGTGCATTCCCGACCCACTGACAATTGCACCTCCTGTTTCTTGTATGGGCATCACTATAAAAGGAAGTAAGGGAAAATCACAATAACAGGGTCATAGACAGACATACAAACTTGACAAACTTTAAAAGCTGGAATTGGTCTCTAGTTTCCTTCCCTGGCCTGCCAAATGTAGTACCAAAAAAAAAAAAAAAAACAAAAAAAAAAAAAAACAATATTTACCTTTCACAAATTCTTCATCCTCAAGCAGGAGAGAATGTGACACCTGGAATTGTCAAGTTTTTTTAGCTTTAAATTTGGTATGTATCCGCCACAGGGTGGTCCTGTGGTATATTATTTTAATGTTGTGTTTTTCTATTTTTAGAAAAGTTATAATCTCCTGATGAAGCGTTATAGAGAACGCGTAACATGTAGACATCTCTGAGCTGAGTCGTCCATGATACACTGTCTGTATAAATTGTATTCTTTGTATTGGTGGTTTCTTTTCTCAATGTCCCCATGTTGGATGCATATGGGAATATATGTAAAATGTGATGCATTTATATCATACTAGACAGTGAAACTATTATGCTCTGAGGCATTGAAAATCTGTTTGTTTTTAGAAATAAAATTTGTTTAAAATTATTTTTTATCTATATTTATGCCTAAAAAGTCCATAATTTCCAACACAATTTGCTGTTTTTTCTAGTAAGTTTTTTTTAGCTGCAGCAGTGGATCAGAACTTCAAATTGTATGCTGATCCTGATATTTTGCCTAGTTTAGAAAATATAAAAGTTAACTCTGCTCTAGCCATTTTTTATTTTTGCATATGCACTTTTTATGCCTAAAGATTATTTAAACCCCCAAAACAGTATATATTTTCTATTTCAAAGTTTTTATTATCAATAAACAGAATAATTACACAGTACGATGTAGTCATAAGCTAAATAGAGCATTTGGTAAACAACATATGAGCAGTAGTACTGGGACATTGTCCATGTGTAATAGAGTCAAGTGCAAAACGGGAACATGAAGATCCGATCAAAGAGGAGAGTAATTATCTAGTAAAACAATCAAGTACCAAAAAGCCCGGAGTCGCCGGGGTTGGAGAAATAAGTTACTCCCAGGAGTAAGGCTTATGATTTACAGGGGAGTACAGGTACTGCGAGGGCAGTGTTTTTTGGGTGTAGAGAAATAAAGAGAAGACAGCAGTTGAACTGGAAACAAGGATAAGAGTAGAGGGGGAAACGGGGGGAGAAAAAAGTGAGGAATAGAGAGAGGGGGAGATCTGTCGGTCGGTCCGCACGGACGCAGGCCGCCACGCCGTGAGGCGGATCCCATCATAAGGGGTAATTCAGGGTTCTAAAAGGTTGGGATCTAAGTCAGGGGGTAAGAAGTGTTTTATCCAGGGCTGCCAAATTTTGTGAAACCGGGGCATGCGGTCTAGAATTTTCACTTCGATCCTGCAATGGATCATAGCCTGCGTGACCCTGTTTTTAAGTTCAGCTACGGGGAGTGTCGGTGTAATCCTAATCGAAATTGCAGTCACCAAGAAAAAACAGAAAATTACACTGATTCAGACACTCACCCGTGATTTATGAAAACTATACCAGGCCCACACCCGTACACATTCTCCAGATACCATTCCATTGATCAATCAAAAGAGAGCCGAGTTGGACACTATACTCTCAGAACACACGGAGAAATCATTACGCTGGTCCAAAGCCAGGTTTCTTTTACACAGTAATATGGCCTCGGGTATGTTCTCCCGTAAACCTCATCGATCCCTACAGCCTACCCGTGTCTATAAAGTAAAAAATAATTCAGGCCAAACGGTTACTCACCCCAGTGAAGTACTACAAATTTTTACATCCTTCTACCAAACTTTGTTATCTCCCCCCTCGCAGCCCATAGCCCATAATATAGACCAGTGGCTTGATTCTTTGCGTCTCCCATCCCTCTCAGAATCACATCTTAATAACTTAAATGCCCCCTGTACCGACCAAGAAGTCATAGCCACTATAAAAACACTCAAATCTTCTACCGCCCCTGGCCCAGATGGCTATACCTCTTTATATTACCAAAAATTCTCCCAGATATTGGCCCCTAAATTGACGAAACTTATTAACCAGACTTTACAAGGACATAAACTGCCAGATGAAATGTTGCGTGCCAATATGACGTTGATTCCCAAACCAAATAAGGACCACTCCTTGCCCCAAAACTATAGACCCATTTCGGTTTTAAACAATGACAACAATTTTGGCAAATAGATTGGCCCCTATTATTAGCACCCTGGTCAGCCCAGAACAAACAGGCTTTATTCCCAATAGGCAGATCACAGATAATATTAGATTGGCCACGAATGTTATACAAGACGCAAACCTTTTCTCTCGCAAAGTTTTGATTTTGGGATTGGATATTCACAAAGCATTTGATAGTATTTTATGGCCGTATTTAGATCTGATTTTAGCTAAATTTGGGTTTGTAGGTGAATTTGTGAATGGGTTTAAAGCACTATATCATAGGCCCCAGACTAGAATAAAACTCCCTGGTTGTTCATCAGATTTTTTCCCTTTAGGCAGAGGTACCCGACAGGGTTGTCCCCTATCCCCTCTGGTATTCGCCCTGGCCTTAGAGCCCTTGACAAGGGCAATCATAACCAATCCAAACATAGGAGGGTACTTGAAGGAGGAGGGGAAGTATAAAATAAGCCTTTATGCGGACGATGTCCTCTTGTTCTTGCCCAACCCTCTGATATCACTCTCTAACCTTGAGATCCTTCGTTCCTTCCAGAAGCTCTCAGGACTAGGTGTTAATTTGTCCAATTGTTCTGCCCTCCCTGTGAATTTCGCCCCCCCCCAAGAGATTTCTAACCTCCAATACTCATTCAGCCTCTCCTTATCTAACCACACATTACAATACCTCGGTATCCACTTAGCCCCTTCACTAAAAGACATGTACAATGCCAACTTCCCCCCAGCCTTTATTGCGGTCAGAAGATGGCTGAAATTGTGGTCAACATTCCATATTCCCTTAATGGGTAGGGTGGTAGCCGTCAAAATGTCGATTTTAGCAAAACTGTTGTATTTCTTTAGGGCTCTCCCTTTATATGTCCCCCGCCAATCCCTTACCGCGTTACAGCGAGATATCAACGCCTTCATATGGCAGTGTAAGAGGCCCAGATTCGGGAAACCCCTAGTGCACCGAACTCTGCCGCAGGGTGGACTGGGCTTGCCCGATATGTGGCTGTATTATCTGGCAACTAGACTAGCCCAAACAGCACAATGGCATGCCCCCACTGTTGGGGTACCGTGGTTACAATTTGAAACCAAGTCGATACGCCCGTACTTCCTCCCAGGCATCCTGTGGCAGGGGGGACTGAAGCCGGGAGACCTAGCTCCTCTTAATACTATTGTTTGTCGTTTTTATCTTTGGTCACTTTATCATCCTAAATTTAAATTACGTTCTGATAGACCCCACTTGGCATCTTTTTTGGGTGATAGGAGATTTCCCCTAGCCTTTGAATCTCCTAGCAACTTCCGATGGTGGATCCAGAAATCTCTGGTCACCTTACAGGCTCTCTGTAATAATAACGTCAATTTTGCCTCTTTCTCGCAGATCCAGGCACAATATGAGATACCAAGGGGAGAATTCTATAAATTCCTTCAAATTCACAATTTCTTTCAATCACACTATAAAACCCCTCATGTTCTCACTAGTGCACAATTTGAATCCATATGCTTTTGCCATTGCAGGGATAGAGGTATTATTTCAACCTTATACAAGTATCTCATTGAGACCCAACAGCCAGAGAAATCTGGAGCTATGTGCCTATGGGAAGCCGATCTAGCCACCGAATTCTCGCCTGAGGAGTGGCAGGATATGATCCTGAATATGCATAGATGTTCCAGATCAATGGCTATAAAAAAGACACTGTGGTGAAACTACATACGCGGTGGTACCTCACCCCGGATAGAGTTCACAAGTTTTATCCATCGGTCCCTAACCTTTGTTTCAGGTAATGCCCTACAGTTGGTACCTTACTCCATACCTTTTGGAGCTGTCCTCAGCTTCAACCCATTTGGTAAAGGGTTTCTGCCACAGTGGCTACCATTGTAGGGTCTAGTGTTGAGTTAACAGCTGCACGCTGCTTACTATTTGCCCCGATCCCGGGGATCCCCCAACCCTCCCAAAGGTTGATCAATACACTATTTAGTGCCATTCAATGGACGATAGCACTACATTGGTGCTCACATCTGACTCCCTGGCCCCAGGTCCTTCGGAGGATGGATTCTATCCGCCTCATGGAACGGATTCACCATACAATCATGGATACTATGCACATTCATACTGCTAAATGGGCCAAGTGGCCCATGTGTACAAGGCCCGCTGGGGTGATACCTCTCCCCCTCCTTTCTCATGAGGTTCTCTGAGTGCTTGCTGGATTTGGACCCCCTATTGGGATAGACTGGTCTCCATTATCTTGACTTCCAAGCTTACTCCACCAGATGATTTTGAACTCCCATGCACAATGAGCTGGGATGTGACTAGTTACTGAAGAGCAGGAATACAATACCAATAGTTTCTTGAATGTATGGTCGGCTGTAAAAATGTGTTCATTGTTTTATTAACCCTACACTGATAACTCAGATAACTTTGAATGTTATCTCAGGATACGTATAGCCTGGGCTAGACGTATATTGTCTATAACATGTTTTTCTCTTCTTTTTTTTTTCAAGATACTGAATTATATGAATATATATGAAGTGTACTATTTTTTTTTTTTTAATTAACTTTTTTTTATTATTTCCAACAATGCATTACACATCATGCTGAAGTACATCACATCAGTTCCACAAGAAAGAAAATAAGCTAACATTGGGGATCTTCTGCCCATTGAATCAGGTAGAGCCCTCTGGGACAGGTATAGACCAGGTCAGAAAGACTCCTCCTCAATCAACCGGGCCAGTACTGGAAGTAAATATACACCGCCAGCCGTCACGTTGTCCAGCAAAGGAGCCCAGTAGCTAGTTACTGATTTCCATTAGGTCTTCTAACTACTCACACCTGTCGCTGGTATCAAAGCATCTTTCTAAAGGAACCATAGGGTACATGAAAACGAGATCAAAAGAGATTGGAGAATCAAGAAGAAAAAGAGAAGGAGAGAGGAGGTAAGCGAAAAAGAAAAGAGGGGAGAGCAAGAGCGAGAGTATAGGAGATAGAAGGAATGAGAGAAGAGAGAACTGTTAAGAAATAGAAGAGGGACGAGGGATAAGGGGGGGGGCGGGGGAAGGAAAAGGGGGGGTAAGCACCGTGTGTGGTCTCCGCATCAAATCACAGCCGGTCCTCTCGAAGATTCCATGGGGTCCAAACCAAATCATGGGCCTCCATCCGATCCTGTATCCTGGCGGTCATCTTCTCCTTTAGTTCCACGTCGTTGATTCTAGTATGGAGCGCACCAAGGGTGGGGGGCTGTACTTTTTTCCAATTTAGGGCAATTAAACACCTCGCCGCTGTCAAGATATGTCTGGACAGTTTCTTTCGGGACTTCGTCAATTTAGGGAAGGGGATGCCCAACAGGAAATTTTTGGGGTCCAGTGCCACCTGCTGGTCCAGGACAGTAGTCAAGAGGCGCTGGACCTCTTCCCAAAAGGGGGTTACGAGGGGGCATTGCCAAAAGATGTGGAACAATGTACCCCTGTGGGTTAAGCATCTCCAGCATCTGTCGGAGGAGGTGGGGTAGATGGCGTGTAGAACGTCCGGGGTCATGTACCAAAAAAATAAAATTTTATACGCATTCTCCCGGTAGAGCGTGCACATAGAGCTTTTGGAGGCCTGGGACCATATCAGCTGCCACTGCTCCTCTGTAATCTCCCCGCCCAATGCTTCCTCCCACTTGAGCATGTAGGTATGCTTGCCTTTCATAGCTTTAGGGGGAGCGTTGAGTATTTTATAAATGGCAGATATCAATCCTCTCTGGGCAATGCCCGCCAGGATTACAGTCTCAAAAGCGGAGGGCGGGGAAAAACGCAGGTCAGAGGATATGGTCTGGGCATAGTGGCGTATCTGTAAATAACTGTAAAAACTCTGTCGTGGGAGGTCAAATTTAGATTGAAGGTCAGCGTAGGAGTGCAGTCTCCGTGACCTAGGGTCCACCAGGGTTCCCAGATGGAAAAGATTCCGGGATGACCACGGATGCGACATCGGGTATGTCAGGCTATCTGGCACCTTAGGGTGAAATAGAAAGGACGTCAGGAGCGACTTATCCGAGGATAACTCGTGGATCTTGGAGAGCCTACGCCATAGGCCCTGCAGGTGTGCCATTGTTCCCAGGAGTTGGGCCCGAGGGATCAAAGCTGCCGCGCTCCAGAGCATACTATTAGGGTGAGCCGGGGCCAAACAAAGTTTCTCGATTTCCGTCCATCTATTGTATGACCTCTGGGTAAACCAGGAGGTCACTGCTCGGAGCTGGGCTGCCTGATAGTACTTAATAAGGTCCGGAAATGCCAGACCCCCGTCTGAGCGGGAGGCCGTCATAACAGAGCGAGGGATTCTATGGCGTTTGTAGTTCCACGCGAAATTGAGCAGATCTGCTTGCATTTTTTTCAGATGATGGTAAGGTACGGGGATAGGAAGGGTCTGGAACAGGTAAAGGAGTTTCGGAAGGATCGTCATTTTTACCGACGCTATCCTACCAAAGAGGGAAATTTGGTGCTTCCGCCACCGGGAAAGTAGCTGCCTGATGGTGCCATACAAGGGCGGGAAGTTTGCCTGATACAGGGAAGCAAATGTCGGGGTAATATGTATCCCCAGATATTTCAAGGAGGAGGTTTTCCAGTGATATGGGAAAGTGGATCGAAGATGATCCACCTCCAGGGGGGGAATGTTTACTGAGAGGGCTTCTGATTTTGAGGCGTTGATTTTATAACCTGAAAGGGCGCTGTATCGTTCGAGTTCCTTGTGTAAATTGGGCAGGGAGATCCTAGGCTGGGTCAGGGTAAGGATCACATCGTCCGCGAACAGCGAGATCTTGAACTCCCTCTCCCTGACCGGGATGCCCCTGATATCCCGGTTCCGCCTAATAGAGGCCGCCAGGGGTTCTACGCAAAGGGCAAACAACAAGGGCGATAGGGGACATCCCTGGCGTGTGCCATTAGAAACAGAGAATGCCGAAGAAGTAGCAAAGGGGGTCTTAACTTGTGAGGACGGGTTGGAGTAGAGGTGCCGTATAGCCTGCAGGAACGGTCCCCTCATCCCCATGTGAGTCAACGTGGCGAACAGGAAGGGCCACCCCAGCCTATCAAAAGCCTTCTCCGCATCCAGACTCAGGAGCAGAGATGGTATGCCCCCCCTATTCGCCACGTCGACCAAATCTATAACCTTCCTGGTGTTATCACCAGCCTGGCGGAGGGGGACAAATCCCACCTGATCTTTATGTACGAGGGAAGGGAGGACCATGTTAAGCCGCAGGGATAGGAGTTTGGTAAAAATTTTCAGGTCCGCGTTTAGGAGTGCAATAGGCCTGTAGTTGGCACAGAGGATGGGATCCTTATCTGGTTTGGGTATCAGAGTGAGAAAGGAGCGTTGCATATCAGGGGGGACCGGGGTAGTCAGCAAGAATGCATTAAACAGTCTGCACATGTGTGGGAGCAGTAGGGGTAGGAACGATTTATAATATTCATAGGGCAGGCCATCCGGGCCCGGAGATTTATGAGCCGGTAATGACTTGATGGTTAATTCTATCTCCTCCTCCGTAATGGGCTTATTCAAGGAGGCTAGGTCCTGGGCTCGAATGGAGGGGATCCCGCTATCCGTCAGGTATTGTTGCATACGTTGGGAGAGCTCCGCCGGCAAGGGAGCACTAGGGATGTCGCGACTGTTGTACAGCTCCTCATAGAAGCTCGCAAACGTGTCCACGACCTCCTTAGGGTGGGAGACCACAGTATTGGTCTTAGTTTTAATCTGGTGCGGAGTGGATAGGAGGTTTTTATCTCTAAGCTTCCTCGCTAAAAGAGAGTGCGCTTTGTTGCCCCTATCGTAAAACGTCTGCCTAATCCGCAAGAGGGTCTTTTCCACCCGACGTAGCGCCAAATCCCTAAGTGCCATGCGGAGCTTCGTTATCTTTCGGAGGGTGCGCAAGGAGGGGGAGGCTTGCATGTCCCGTTCCAATTGCCCGAGCTCCCCTTCCGTTCGCAGTTTAGTGGCCTCGACGTCTTTCTTCAACGCTGAAGAAAGGGCCATGCACTTACCGCGGATGACCGCTTTATGGGCCTCCCACAACATGGGGAGGGTGACATCCGGGGTTGCATTTTCGGCAAAGTAGTATTTCAAGGCCGAGACCAATTCTGCCTGGGAGGGGAGATGTTGCAAGAGGAAAGTGTTCAGCTTCCAATTATAGGGCCTAACCACCGGGGCACCGAGATCCAGCGTTAGAAGTATCGGAGCGTGATCCGACCATGAAATCGGTAGGACATGGGCACTCCGGACCGACCGCAACGTAACATTGTTGGTGAAAAAGTAATCTATACGGGAGTGCAACTGATGGGGGGCCGAGTAATAAGTATACTGCCTATCTACCGGGTGAAGAGCTTGCCAGGCGTCGAAGAGAGCATGTCGCCGGGTTAGTTGGCGGAAAAGTTTGGAGTCTCTAAGTGCTTTGGCCGAGGGCGGCCGGGGCAGCGCCGCCTGGCGGTCCGCAGTAGCTGAATGGGCCAGGTTGAAGTCACCCCCCACCACTAGGTAGCCGTGGGCCGATTTAAACAGTCGCAGCAGGAGTTTAGAGAAAAAACTGTGTTGACGAGTGTTCGGGGCGTATAAGGTACACAGGGTGATCGGGTGGGACCTCCATGTGCCTTTAAGTATCAGGAATCCACCCTTGGGATCACTGTAATGATCAAGGTAGGTAAATGGGGAACCATGACGAATCAGGATGGCCACGCCCGCTCTCTTATGGGACCCTGAGGATAGATAGGCGAGAGGGAAATATCTGGAGGCAAAAGCAAAAGAACCCCCTTTATCAAAATGTGTCTCCTGAACTAGGACAATGTCTGCACCTGACTGCCTGAATTCCCGCAGTGCCAGATGCCGTTTCTTGTTGGAATTTAAGCCGTGAACATTTAAGGATAAAATTTTAGCCATCGGTCATGTCAAGGGGGGGGGGGGGGGAGTGGACGAATTCTTACCCGGTCACTGCCGCTCCGGACGACCGCCAGGAGCCAGGAGCTTGCTTGTTCCGGTGGAGAGAGCCGACGGGATACGTCTCGACGTCTGCGGATCCCAGCACGGTGGGGAGGTAGGGAAGGGAAGGGGGGGAGAGAAATAGATAAAGAGAAAAGAGAAAAGAAGAGAAGGTTAGAACAGCAAACAAAAGAACACATATGAAACAGGCAGTCATTATGCAACAAAACATACAACCACATGAGACCATGAACAGGCAACTCGCTCAGGTCTAGTCGGATTCCCAGGGGGCCACCAGAACCCGAACCTGAGGGCCGGGTCTGGCGGCCCCATGGGAGTCCTGCTCCCCCCGTCGAACTCTGCAAATGGAGTGGGCGGCTAGAAACGGGAGGGAGCAGAGGAGATGCAAACGCGATACCAATCGCCAGACATCTCCTAGGGTCCCGGACGCATAGCCAATGTGCCCGGGAGGGGAGGGGGTGACACAAAAACATAAGGAAACCCACTTTCTTGGGTCTCCCACGTGAACCAGCCTATATGTAGCGTGGCAATAAGAGGGCACCTAGAGGGACAGGAAGGGGACTCGGGGGGCTGAACCTGCGGGCAGGTTCGTACTGTCCAGACAGCGGTCTGTAGGCCAACCAACAAACAAAACGGGCCTTGTTCCCTTTCGCCACTTGGGCAAACGGAATCAAAAAAGAGAAAAAGGTATGAAAAAAATAGTTACCGCGCTAAGCTTCAGCCATGTCCTTGACGGGTGGATTTTTTTGGCGCTTCCCGGTTTCGAGGGCGTTATCGGGAGGGGACCTTCTGCCACAGTGACGGAGGAGTAGGCTGGGTAGCCACTAGATCCCAATCCGGCAGCTGGGGAGGACGAACACCCAATTCTTCACAGAAGGCGTGGAGGTCATCCGGAAACCGCAAGGACGCCGTCTTGCCTTGGTGCTTAGCTGTGAGGGCGAATGGAAATCCCCAACGATAAGGGATGGCAGCATCCTGCAAAGTGCGAAGAAGCGGCTGGAGAAGTCTACGTTTCTGTAGCGTAAGCCAGGAGAGATCCGGAAAGAGTTGGACTGGCGTATTCCGAAAGGTCACCACCCGAGCTAGGCGGGCCTGTCTCATTATGTCCTCTTTAATGTGGAACGAAGTAAGTCTGCATATGACATCCCGGGGGCTCGAGGTAGCGTTTTTGGGGCGCAAGGCCCGGTGCGCTCTGTCCATCTCAATGAACTTGGTGGGGGGTTCCCCAAGGAGATCATTAAATATTTCCTGCAGGATAAATTGTAGATCCTCTGGGCCGTCCGCCTCTGGTATCCCCCTCACCCTTATGTTATGCCTACGCCCCCGGTTATCCAAGTCCTCCACATGGCGTTGCATGTCCCTCAGGAGCATACAATGGTCGGCCCCCTGCGTTTGGGTCTTGTGGATCGCTATTTTGGTCTCTTGGATCTCCTCTTCAGCCATCTCCACCCGGTCCGCCAAGTGCTTAAGGCCAGAGTGTAGCATTTGTATTTCCGCTCTACAGGTAGATTTGACGTCTTCTATCAATTGCTTAAAGTCCTCTTTAGTAGGGAATGCTTGCAGATAGGTTTGCCATTGCGGATGCATGGGCGGCAGGGATGGGCCTCCCGGGTCGCCCCCGGCTGGTTGCAGATGAGGTGGCGGGACTGGCTCGAGATTCTTGGACCCACTCGCCCGCATAGGTGGGGCAGGTTCGGCGTGAAGATCCCGCACCCCCTCACAGGCAGGTACAGGGGCAGGGGGGGCTGGACGGCTCTGTTCTTCCTCCCTTCGCCTCGCGGCATAGTCAGTGGGGATCGGGGAGCCACTGCGGTGACGATGTGGGCTGAGAGCCCATGGCGAGGCCAGCCTCTGGGCCTTGGATGGAGGCGACCGGGTCCCCGGGCTTAATCGGGGCCCCCCCACTCCCCCATACCCCCGGCACGACTGGGACAGCGGTTCCCCCGGAGGGGGGAGGGCAGGGAAATCAGAGTCATCCAGGGAAGGGGGGGACCCCACAGAACTGGCGGAGAGGAGGGGGTCTGATGCCGCTCTAAGCAGCCTGGGAAGGGTCATTGAGCACTGTGTTTCCGTCGGGGGGGGGGGGGAGCCGCACTCCAGGTGCTCCTGGTGCCGTCCGGACTCCATGCAGCCCCCTGCCTCCCCCCATCCACCTCCTCTGCCAAGGTCCCAGTCCGCTGCGGAGCTTGGGGGAGGCTCCTGACCCCAGTGGTGTAGTCCCTGGCCCCTGGTGTCTGCTCTCAGCTCCGTTGCCTACGGGGGATCGGACACGTGGAAGCTAGGCCCGGGTGACGTCACTGCAGGCTTCAGGCCTAGTCTGGCGGCTCGAGTCGGGGCCGGGAACGGGCATTCACTCACCCCTCCAGAAGTCCGATCGTCAGCGCCGGAACCGGGTCGCATCCCGGCCTCCCCGGGGTCCACGGAGCGGCCGTTCTGCTGGCTGGATGTCGGGGATGAGGCCCGGGACGTCCCCGTGGCCGGCGCCATCTTGGGAGGCCCGCCGGCCGGGGGATCCGTCGCGGAAAAAAAGGCCCGGAGGCCCGTCACAGGTCCCGGAGGGGCCGCGGAGGGTCCCCTGGAGGAGGCAGAGCGGGTAGCTCTCGATCTGCCCATCGGATGGCGGTGGATCGTCTCTCTAGGTGCCGATGGAACTGAGCTGGTGGGAGAGCGAATGGCTTAAGCGTCCATTCGCCTCGACTTCCGGTCACGCCCCGAAGTGTACTATTTTATTATCCTCTGATGCAGCAATGTATCTGCTTTCGTTGTTATGTTTGTTACTTCTCAACTAATGAAAACGTTTGTATTAAAAAAAAAACAGGGAACACCAGCATCTCAATCAGAAAAACTGAGGCTGACAATTTAAAAATGGGGACAGGCAGGGGACAAAAAAAGACAAAAAACAAAACAAAAATAAAACACCCAGCAACCAAAAAAAGGGTATACAGCACTGTATACAGCACTAAATGTTAACCACTGCACCACACTAACCTGCCACACTACACTATGCTCACACTATACTGACACACTACACTATACTTATACTATACTGACAAACTATACTCACACTACACTATACTGACACACTATACTCACACTACACTAATACTCTACATTCAAAATCACAAAAAGTAGACACATAAACTCTCTAGTAGTAAACTGAGCCCTGCTCTATCTATCGCCACTCCAATAACACACTACAAAAGCTTCCTGTGGGAAGGGACATTTTATAGTGTGGAGTCATGATTGGACAAAGTCATCATTACTTTGTCCAATCAGGGCTCTGACAATGCTCTATGCCCTAATTGGTAAAGCATTGCACCTGACCAGAAGTTAGGACCCTAGAATGCACTGTGCAGTGTGCAGTGCATTGTGGGGCACTCAGCAGGTGAACATCCCGCTGAGCATCCCACAAATTTGGGTGCTTGCCCAACTCTAATGATCTGTTGTCCAGCTATGAACCTAGGGAAGGCTACTGGTTAGTCACAGCAGATGTCACATCTTTATAGATGGGTATACCACATGAGTTAGGTTTTTCAATCACTAGCACACTATTTAGACCAGCAGTCAGAGCTTCCTAGACATCAGAGAAAGTTTGCGACAACACATAATTATATCTGATTCAGGAACAATTTTTTTCTGCCATAACAAGGGGGTTGCCAGGGGGGGCTAAATTTGCCCCAGTTTGACAGACCTGTTTATGGCTAAATGGGAGGAGGATGTCATCCATGCCCAACATAGGCCGGAGTTGGTCTTGTGGGCTACGTATATATGACATCCTCCTCCTGTTGGATGGTAGCTGAGAAAGTCTGCAAACATTTATGGAATCCCTGAATATTAATGATAGGGGTATTGAACTGAATTATGAAGCTAGTTTGGAAGAGATCCATTTTTTTAGATTTGAGAATCTCGATTAAGGATTCATGGATAGAAATTCCTTCATTCCCCTCGACAACTGTCATCATTGGTCATGGCTGAATTGAGTGCCCAAAAGTCAGTGCATGCAGTTGAGACACAAGTGCATTAAAATAAAATAATATAAAGTACAAGTGGAGATCTTGACAAAGAGCTTTGTGGAAAAAAGATATCCAGTTAAGCTACTCAATAGCTCGGGCTCCTAGGTTCAGGAGATGGAAAGAAGTTCATTGTTCATAAAAAAGTCAAAATCAGTCAATAACTGCAGCAATGGACTTTCTTTGCCATTTATCACTTCATATTCTATGCAACATCTGATCCACAAACACTGGTATATATTATGTAATCATAGGGTCCTTGGACCTACTTTACTAGTTACATCTCAAGTGGTGTATAGGGGAGCACTCTTCCTCATAGATAAGGTTGCCCCAAATGTCTTTATGTCATAAACCATGAAATCAGGCCGAGGTAGAAGTACAGTTAAATTAAATTACACTTGTTTAATAATAAAAGTAAAAAGGACAAATGTAGTCAAAACATAGCCGAAGTTCAGTAACGGGAATGGATAGTCAGCCAAGCCAAAAGTCAGGGATCAATGTAGTGGAACAGCAAGCAGGATCTGAAGCCAGAAGGGATGTCAGCAAACAGGATCACAGGAGATAGTTTATGTGATTTAGACCAAGACGAAGGCAGAGATCCTTTGGACTGGATGGCTTAAGTAGGCAGGACTGACGAGCAGGATATCATCAACAACTGAATAACTGTGAAGAGATAGGAGCTGGCAATTAGCCGACAGCTGAGCGGCCAGATCAGAGAAGGAAGGGCTAAGCCCAGCCCTGACACTTTAATCCACCTGAGAAGAATCTCTCTTTTTTCCAAAACCTCACTGCTTATTACCATTGTAGGAGATGTCAAGTGTGCGCTATCAATGAGTGCAAAAATATGAGGACAAATACCTTTGTTTCGACCAGACTTTTTGTATCAAACCATTTATTACATGCTCTACCACTAATGTTTTCTATGTGCTCCAGTACCCATAAGGCCTTCAGTATGTGGGGAGGACCAAGTGGGTCTTCCATGTTAGGTTGAATGAGCACATAGGCAGCATTAGGGAGGGCTTTAAGGGCCATTCAGTTCCTAGACATTATGCAACTACATACAATATAGACCCTTTCACTTCAAATTTTTTGGGCATTAATTGCTTTACTTCACATTGGAGGGGAAGCTCACTAATTAGAGAGATCTCCAAATTGGAGATGAAATGGATTTAAAATGTCAGGTCCTTTACCCCACATGGTCTAATTGTAGATCTTAATGTAAATGCCTTCATTGATCGTTCATAAATATAGGTGTTTTAGGTTCCTCCTCCTCCCCTTTTAATTAGATTTTTAGGGATTGTGAAATATGTAATATAAGATAGTTGACAATTTCTGTCTCAAATTTTTTGTCCAAATTGTTCCTAGTCTCTAAACTGATGAATGTTGGCATTTTTGTGTATGGTCTCACTATCTTTGATGGATAATTTTGTTTTTATGTCTATATTTACAAAGGTAGGTGTGCCCAGTATTTGAAAATGCATCTCTTGAATACAGAGTAGATTACAGCCTAGTTTGAGGGCTTCTTTCCATAAATGTGAAAATTTTGCAGGTTGATTCAACCCATGGACATTAAAGGATGTTATTTTAATCATCATGATGAAAGATAAAGGAAAGATGCCGATGTTACTTTGCAGTGGTTTTTGGGGTGGTAGTATGGGAGCTTGTGATCTACTATGGGCAAAGTTGTGGCTGTGACGCAAGAGCACAGGATAGCATATCAGAAGAGTAGTCTAAGATAGCACATCACAGTCTTCAGACCTAGAACTGGAGAGAGGAAAAAAATCTGAAGAAAAAAATGTATAAAGGATCAAAAAACATAGTCTAAAAAGATACAATTTCAGCAGGAATCTGATTGTAGATATACTGCACATTGTAATTGGAGGAGGTATCATGGACAAAAGGCTCCATCATGCTAGAGGATTTGAGTAGCATGAAGATGTTGTATGTTAGAGTCGATTAAGTAGCAGGATTTTTGTGCTTGCACTTATAGGAGACAACCTGACAATGATCCTGTGTGTTCACCTTAGGAGAGGGTGTCTGAGATGCCGAATCTTGCTTGGGTATAATATTCCAGGATATGAGTAGCGTAAGCCCCTCCATGAGTGAGGTAATCACTGACGTGATGTTGTTGTGGGTAACGGTAAACTTCATCTGGTAGCCCCAATGATAGACAATGTTGTGATTCTGAAAGGCCTTTGTGATTGGTAGGAGTGATTTGAACTTTTTAAGCATGTACTGTGAAAGATCCACAAATAGCTGCATGCATGCATATTTTTCAGGAACTTGAACTGACCTGCAAAAAAGCTGACATAAGCTGTTCTTTTACATGAAAGAAGTGAACATGCATACTAATGTCTCATGGAACAGTATCAGGGAAGTGTGATGGTTTTGGGAGGCAAAGTATCCTATCAATATTTCATAGGCAGGTATAGATAGCAGCACTGGGCAGATCAGATCACAGGCATAGTTGTAGCTGAATATTCTGTTTTTTTTTTTTTGGGCTTTGTGAGAGAGGTCTAGAGACAACAGGAGACTGTATCTGAGCTGTCTTCTGAAGGTCAGACCATGGAGAATCACAAGATGTATGTGAGAAGCCACTTGATGAAGCGGGTGAGCAGCTATTAGCACCATCTTGGGTCTGTATCCTCTCTGCAGGTAGGAAAGAAATGCTGTCGTTTCTTAGGCTGGGAAGCCTTCTTCCTCTTGTGTGTCACCTCTGGGTGTGGACCGGAGCCTCAGAAGGTAGAATGTAAGGCTTTTAAAGAGGAAAGTCATTTCTGATTGCTGTAATTCTCAGTGCTGTGGCGGAGCTGCTGTATCAAGCTTCCATGCAGCAGCATGGTAGCCAAGCCCCCTGGTTGTAACTTTGTATGTCACACAATCATTTTGTTTCTGTTTATCAATCTATATGCTCAGTAAAGGATAAAGAAATAAATTATTACAGTTATTTTAGTGGATGCAAGCACTACAGTATATAATACCCAATTATCGTACCATAAATTGTCCATAGGCAAGCCTTCACAGCTCATCGATTTAGAGTTAACAGCAAATGATGGCCCTAGAATTATTGATCTCACATTTGACTGCATGGTGATACCTAATATAGACAGTGCAATCTGTGATTTTGTATGAGTGTGTACCCGATGTATGTGAGCGTGTGAGTGGGGGTGCAGGGAGCTTTTAAAAAAAAAAAAAAAATAGGTTGCTTGTTTGTTATTTTTAATTTATTAAACATTTTGTTTGATTATTGCTATCACAAAAGGGCTGGTTCTCTCTTAGGAGACATCAGGGGTCACCGCTGCATTTTGTTGTAGCTTATCTAGCATACACCGTGCTTGATTAACTTCTACCCATGCTAGGGAAGCAAGAGATTGCAAGAACATGAGTGCTCAGAGGGTAGCACTTCCAGGTTCATACTTCACATGAAAGACCAGTTATTGGATCTTTGCTGATCTCCCAATGCTCTCTATTGTGACACCAACCATGGAGATCTGAAGCACCCAGAAGGTACAAGTAAGCCTGGGACACAGGCAGGGGGTGGCACTTTTATTCACATGTAGAAGTGATCACTTCTACTACATAGCCAGCAACAAGGACTTATATTGTAAACAGATTTTGGCTTCTGTAGTGCCCAGGAGGTTGATTACATGTTAGTGTAATAATTACATTGGCCAAAGAGTTAAAACAAAATAAAACATAAATGAATCCTGGTTTAACTAAATATTTACTACATCACAGATCATAAAAAAACATGAGTTTGATGTATACAGTAAGCATCCTTCTTATAGAGATTACATAATGATATTCTAGGATACATGTGATATGTTTGTGGGCTTACCCAGTTAGACAAACAGCATCAAGTAAAATACAGTAATCTAATCAGAATGAATTTTTCTCTAATTACACTACGGTGAACTCATATCTGATTGCTGTGGTTAATAGCATCATACACATCTTCAATGTTCAGAGTACACACTTTCTAATAACACTTCAGACTGACAGCATCAATTTGAGTTTCCAGCAGCAACAGTTATTTTATTCTAAACTCAAGCTAGGGAAACAGTGGCTCATGCTGCTGGTGAGATATAATAATAGTATAAAATAGTAACACATTTACTATGCAATAAAATCAGTTTAATCCTGTGTAAAAAATTTACTAGATCTTCAAACACGTGTTTTGATTTGTAAACCACCTGAAATGTCCTTTTAATCTGGCCTAATGCAGCGGTACTGCAGCACTAGCGTTGCCTCTCTGTGGCTATTTTTAACTCAAGCAAGGCTATCAATGTAGATCTGTACTGTTTGTGTGGATTTTCTCTGGGTGATTGGATTTCTCTCACAGTTCAAAAAAAAAAATGTTGCTTAATTACTTTCTGTGTAAGCTGGACCAATAATTAATCTGTACTTAGGTGAGTATGGTGGGGACATTTTAAACTGAACAAGGATTTGGACTTCTATAGGCATAACAAACACTTATGTTAGATAAGATAAGGCATTATTATGTATATTTTAGATTTACTTTGTTTCATTGTTAGTGTATGAAAGCTAATGATCCACATTGTGGCCTAAAATACACCTAAAGGTAACAGCAACATTATTAAAGGGGCTTCCAGATTCCCATAAACCCTCCCACTTTTCAGGGTTGTGGGGAAGAGGTCTTTGTCTTCATTAAAGTTGGGACAAAAGTGCTTTGCCGGGGGGGGGGGGTCACCTTGGCAAGGTACCCCCCCTGTTGAGGGCGCATGGCCTGGTATAGTCCAGGAGAGGAAGCTGCATGTGCATCCCCCACTTCCCTGGCCAACTAATCTGCATGCTCAGATTAAGGATCTGCTATGCATTTTACGGGGGCTTAATGTATTTTTTTTCTGCCTGGAGTCCCTCTGAAAATCTGTACCAGACCCAAAGTTTTTTTTTTTTTTTTTGAGTGAGGTACCTAAAATCCATATCAGACTCAAATACACTAGTATGAATTTTACAGTTCCCCAAAAGACATATAGGGGTTGATTTACTAAAATCTAAAAGACTAAATCTACTTTGCACTGCAAGTGCACTTGGAAGTGCAGTCATTTTAGATCTGAGGGGAAGATATGAAATGAGAGGAAACTCTGCTGATTGTATCATCCAATTGTGTACAAGCAAAAATGCTGTTTTTTTTTTAATTTTCCTTGTATGTCCCCCTCAGGTCTACAGTGACTGCCCTTCCAAGGGCACTTGTAGTGCAAAGTGGATTTGCCTTTAGTAAATAAACTCCATAGTTTGCTGTTAATTTTAAACAGCAGTGCTTACTGTATATAACACATACGTCCCTTAAAAGACAGAATTGGGGCAATCCCCCAGGCATGTTAGTTTAACCACTTGCTTACTGGGCACTTAAACCCCCCTCCTGCCCAGACCAATTTTCAGCTTTCAGCGCTGATGCACTTTGAATGACAATTGCGCAGTCATACAACACCTTACCCAAATGACAGTTTTATCATTTTTTTCCCACAAATAGAGCTTTCTTTTGGTGGTATTTAATTACAGCTGGGAGTTTTATTTTTTTGCTAAACAAAATAAAAATAAAATAAAAAATCATGTTTAACCACTTTCAGACCGGACCAATTTGCTGGTCAAAGACCAGACCACTTTTTGCGATTCGGCACTGCGTCGCTTTAACTGACAATTGCGCGGTCGTGCGACGTGGCTCCCAAACAAAATTGACGTCCTTTTTTTCCCACAAATAGAGCTTTCTTTTGGTGGTATTTGATCACCCCTGCGGTTTTTATTTTTTGCGCTATAAACAAAAATAGAGCGATAATTTTGAAAAAAACGCATTATTTTTTACTTTTTGTAATAATAAATATCCCCCAAAAATATATAAAAAAACATTTTTTCCCCTCAGTTTAGGCCGATACGTATTCTTCTACATATTTTTGGTAAAAAAAATCGCAATAAGCGATTATTGATTGGTTTGCGCAAAAGTTATAGCGTTTACAAAATAGGGATAGTTTTATAGCATTTTTATTAATAATTTTTTTTATTTATTTTTTACTAGTAATGGCGGCGATCTGCGATTTTTATTGAGACTGCGACATTGTTGGGGACCCATCGGACATTTTTGACACATTTTTGGGACCATTGTCATTTATACAGTAATCACTGCTATATAAATGCAGTGATTCCTGTGTAAATGACACTGGCAGTGAAAGGGTTAACCAGTGGGTGGCAGTGTAAGGGTTAAGTGTTCCTAGGGGTGTGTTACTAACTGTGGGGGGGTTGGGCTTTCATTTAGTGTACACTGATCTCTGCTCCAATCACATGGAGCAGAGATCAGCGTCACTAGTTGCTAGGCAGAATGGAAAAATGTTGTTTACACAGCATTTCCTCCATTCGGCCGCTCCGTGAAACAATCACGGGGATGCCCGCGGCGATCGAGTCTGCGGGTCCCGCGGCCGGACTCACGGGGGTCCCGACCAGTGCGGGAGTGCGCCGCCGGCGTCGCGCTCCCGATGGCACGGTGGCATTGAATATTGGACGTACATGTACGCCAATATGCCTGCCCGTGCCATTCTGTCGACGTACATCGTCGTGCGCTGGTCGGGAAGTGGTTAATAGTTTGTTATAAAATTTTGCAAACAGGTCATTTTTCTCCTTCATTGAAATGCGCTGATGAGGCGGCACTGGTGGGCACTGATAGGCTACACTGGTGGGCACTGATAGGCTGCACTTGTGGGCACTGATAGGCATGGTTAAGGTGGCACTGATAGACACGGTTAAGGTGGCACCGATAGGCACAGATAAGGTGGCACCGATAGGCACAGGTAAAGCAGCACTGATGGGCACAGATAAGGCGGCACTGATGGGCAAAGATGGGCAAAGATAAGATGGCCACGGATGGGTGGCACGGATGGACACGGATAGGTACCACTGATAGATGGGACTGATGGGCACTGATAGGTGGCGCTGATAGGTGGCACTGCTGGGCACTGATGGGTGGCACTGATGGGCACTGATGGGCACTGGTAGATGACACTGATGGGCACGGATATGTGGCATATGAGGTGCAGCACTGTTGTTGAGGCAGATTGTGGGCACTGATAGGTGGCACTATGGGCACTGATGGGTGGCACTATGGGCACTAATGGGTGGCACTAACATCATTCGGCTATAGCGCGGATCTCAAGCGGTTAAGGTAATTAGCCTTGTTAATGTTTTTTATTATGCATTAACAAAATGTACTGTTCCTGGCTGAATGGAATTTTTAAAAACATTTTTTGCAATGGTGTATGTTCCCTGGTGCAGTCCCCCCCCCCCCCCATGCTATTTTTTGACCCCCCTTACCTATTAGCCCAGAAAATTAGCATTTTTAATTTGACAGATTCTGCTCCCATCTATTTTAATGGGGTTTTGCATACAAACTTCACTGAAGCTTCCTAGAACCAAGGCAGTTTGGCTTCTCCCTATTCATGAACTGCATAATTGCCTTCCTATCATAATTTGATATAGTATGAAGATATTGTTGATGGGTTGTTAGTTGAGGCGTTGGTGAATACTTGCCAGTGTTTTATTTTATCATTATCTAAGTGGCTATTAATAAAATTAAATCTTCTAACAGTATCCAACACAGGTATGTATACATTCTGGCATGGTAAAAGTTCCATATTGTTGTTTTTTTTGCTTTGGTTATATGCTACATTCAGCATGTGGTACATGGGATAATAATCTGACATCCATATTTAGAATTGTTCCTATAATATAATTTTGCGTCAGTTTCCATATGGTTTTTGTTCAACTGAAACTTGACTTTAACATCCCCTGTAATGTGCTGCAATAATATGTTTGTGATATAAAAATAGTGAATAGCCAGCAATGTTTCATTAGACAAATTGATTTGTTTTAGAAAATGCATTACTAATGTCCTTAAGACTAGATAAGTAAAACTACAGTATAATTACAGATGAACAAACTTTCTTAGTATAAATATACTGTTTACTTACACAATAAACTATCTGAGAGGTCTTGGGTGAAATGTCAGCCCATTAGGAATCAATTGCCTACCTTTTAAAGGGAACCTGTGGGGTTTCTTCCCTCCTAAAACAACGCTAAATTCTTAAAGTGACTGCAAGAGAAAACTATTAATACACACCTATTCTGATACTGATTCCCTGGATCCTTGATCTCTTGGAGAACTACGAGCTCCAGCAGAATCTTCAAAACTGACTCTTTTGAGAGTGTTAACTGCCAAAATTTCCCACTGAGCAAAATGATTCTATGACTTGTAGAGATATAGAAACTGATGGATAGCATCAAATCATGCAATGGAGGATAAGTCTTCTGAAAAATTTAGAAGTTTGATGGATGTGAAGATTCTGCCAGATGTGGTGGCTTATGAACGAAGTTAAGATCAGAGGAATGAGTGACAGAACAGAGGAGTATAAAAGTCTTCTTTTATGGGTAATTTTTGGGCACTGTTCTCGTTATGGGGACAGAGACACTTTAAAACAGGCATTTCAGGTGCCTTTAGATTATTATCACTGCTCACCAGAATACTAAAAACCCAGTTACAATTAGCTACCAAATGTTACAGGTGGCCTCACTGGCCTAAAGGGTCCAGTGGGGAGTAAACCTGAAGTGAACCGAGCAGTCTGCATGCTATTTTCAGCTCAAACTTGGGGATCCTAGGATAAAGCGAAGATCATCTAAGGATGTGAGGAGATACCTGAATGTTCTTACTGTAATCATAAGGAGTTGTAAAAACCCATACACGTGTCTTTTATTATCTGAATATAATCTATTGGTACACATTAGTACACTTTGTGTTTCTGTTCCAGTTCACTTATTCCTAATTGTAAAATAAATATTTATTTAAAGTTTTTCTAATTGTAGGAAAAAGTGGCAACATTAACATTTAGTACAGTATATCATGCATGTGGTACTTTTTAAATGACGGCATGTGGTACTTTTCAAATGACGGCTACAGGGCGGTTTCTTAACTCTGAGAGGCTGTCATATGACGTCCTCCCAGAATTGCGTTCTCGCGTGCCCCCTGGGGCGTGCACTCGAGAGCATCCGTGACCGCCGGGTCCTGTGGATCACGGATCACGGTAAACGGCCGCTCATCGCAGCCTTTTACCACGTCATCGCTCCGTCAAATGACGGAGTGATCACTTGTAAACAAACCGGCGTCATGTTATGATGCCGGTTCCACCCTCCCCTCTCTGTACCGATCGGTGCAGCGGAGGGGGAAGAGATCGGTGTCAGCAGCACTGTGGGCTGAATCTGCAGTGCCCACATCGCTGCTCACCAAATTTAAGCCCTCAATTCCCTGCCAATACTCTGCAATATCCTGCCAATACTCTGCAATACCAGCCAATACTCTGCAATATTAGCCAATACTCTGCAATACCCGCCAATACTCTGCAATACCCTGCCAATACTCTGCAATACCCAATTCCCTGCCAATACTCTGCAATACCAGCCAATACTCTGCAATACCCTGCCGATACTCTGCAATACCCGCCAAGACTCTGCAATACCCGCCAATACTCTGCAATACCCAGCCAATACTCTGGAATACCCGCCAATACTCTGCAATACCCTGCCAATACTCTGCAATACCCTGCCAATACTCTGCAATACCCTGCAATACTCTGCAATACTGCAATAACCGCCAATACTCTGCCATAAATTGCCATACCCAGCCATACTCGGAGATACTCTGCAATACTCAGCCATACTCGGTGATACCCTGCAATACCCAGCCATAGACGTCCCCCCCGCCCTCTGGTGCTTCTACCGACTCGCCAATACGATCAAAGCCAGAATCTTTTTTTTTATTTCAAGCTTCCCAGCCTAGAGGTGAGATGCAGGGTCTTATTGACCCCATATCTCACTGTAAAGAGGACCTGTCATGCCATATTCCTATTACAAGGGATGTTTACATTCCTTGTAATAGAAATAAAAGTGATCAAAAAAAATTTGGGGGAAAAAAAATGTCAAACTAAAATAAATAAAGTAAAATGAACAATAAAAAAAATGTTTAAAGCGCCCCTGTAAGTCCCGCCCACATATAAAAATTTTGTTCAAACCACACATGTGAGGTATCGCTGCGAACATTAGAGCGAGAGCAATAATTTTGGCCCTAGACTTCCTCTGTAACTCAAAACATGTAACCAGTAAAAAAAAATTAAAGTGTCGCCTATGGGGATTTTTAAGTAGCGCCGTTTGGCGCCATTCCACGGGCATGTGCAATTTTGAAGAGTGACAGGTTAGGTTAGGTATCTATTTACTCAGCATAACTTCATCTTTCACATTATGCAAAAATTGGGCTAACTTTACTGTTTCTTTTTTATAGCACAAAACTGTTTTTTTTTCCCCAAAAAAGTTCGAAAAATTGCTGCGCAATTATTGCGCAAAATACCGTGCGAGATAAAAAGTTGCAACGACCACCATTGTATTCTCGAGGGTCTTTCCTAAAAAAATATATAATGTTTTGGGGTTCTATGGAATTTTCTAGCAAATAAATGATGATTTTTACATGTAGGAGAGAAATGTCAGAATTGTCCTGGGTGCTCCAGAACGCCTGATGGTGCTCCCTGTATGTTGGTCCTCTGTATGTGGCCACGCTGTGTAAAAGTCTCACACATGTGGTATCGCCATACTCCGGAGTAATAGCAGAATGTGTTTTGGGGTGTAATTTGTGGTATGCATATGTGTGAGAAATAAACTCATAATATGACAATTTTGTGAAAAAAAAAGGAAAAAAAATCTTGATTTTGCAAAGAATTGTGGGAAAAAATGACAACTTCAAAAAACTCATCATGCCTGTTACTAAATACCTTGGAATGTCTCCTATCCAAAAAGGGGTAATTTGGGGGGTATTTGTACTTTTATGGCATGTTAGGGTCTCAAGAATTGAAATAGGCCGTCAGTACTTCAGGTTTGATCAATTTTTAGATATTGGCACCATAGCTTGTGGACTCTATAACTTTCACAAAGACCAAATAATATTCACCAATTTGTACTTATTTTTACCAAAGATATGTAGTAGTATATATTTTGGCCAAAATTTTTGAAGAAAAATTACTAATATGCTAAATTGTATAACAGAAACGAAGAAAAATTATTTTTTTTTACAGAATTTTCGGTACTTTTTCTTTTATAGCACAAAAAATAAAAAACCCAGCAGTGATTAAATACCACCAAAAGAAAGCTCTATTTGTGTGAAAAAAAAGAAAACAAATTGCATGACTGAGTAAAATGTGAGAGCACCGAAAGCTGAAAATTGGTCTGGTTATTAAGGGTGTTAAAGTGCCCAGTGGTCAAATGGTTAAAGGATATTAATGTATTAACAGATTTGTCATCATGTGAATATAAATGTGACTGCTAATCTTTGTATTCTTTTACATTACAGTAAAACCAACAGTAATTCATACAGACATGTATGTTAACAGCATTGGGCCAGTAAATGCTATCAATATGGTGAGTGAAACATATTTATCTATTATATTTCATTTTTATTATGAGCAGTTTTGTTGTCTTAAAAATTGTATTTGGTGCCATTTAGCAAAAGGCCCATTAAATGTAAACTCCACCCAAACCTGAAATTTTTGTTGAGACACGCTCCAGAGTCTTATAACATTTAGGCACTAAAGTGGTAGAATATATCCACCTGCTATCCCAGTTCCATCCAACCAGCCACTATAAAAACCAATCCTTGGTGGCTACTGCTACAAAATATTGTTACTAAATTTTCCAAGGGATATAGGATAGGGATTTACAGATGAAAATCATTGAAAAAAATGGCCTGGGTAGCCCCCCCTGCCCATTACCAGCCCCTTTGGGTCTTGTACAGATATTAAGGGGAACCTGTTACCCAAATTAAAAAAAAGAAAGGTGTGGGCCCCCAGGCCCTATATACTCAGAACAGCAGTATACAAGCGGTGCAAACAAGACAGGGACTGTGTAGATTTGTTGTGTTAAGTAGAATCTGTTTGTAATTTTGAAGTGGTACATTTTTAAAGTGTAGCTCCAGTCAAAAAATCTGTTTTTAAGCTTTTTGGGAAACATAGGGAAGGGTTATCACCCCTGTATAATTTTTTTGGCTGTCCGTCTTTTTTCATCTCACTTACTGTTGTTTCCTTCCGTTTGCAAGTAGGAGACATTTGTAAGTTGGATGTTTGAAAGTAGGGGCCTGCCCTATATGCACTGCAGAAATTTGGCCCTAAGGTGTTGGTGTTGCCACAAGTTAACACTGTAAGCCCTTAAAGTGACTCTTGGTGGGCGCTGGAGTGCCTTGCTGTGAACTATTATATCAAGAATTGTAATTACATGCCATTGTTAAACAGTGGTAGAAAAATTGGGCATTTGGTGGTTGTGGTGGTGGTGGTGATGCTGGTGCCACAACACTGCCAGTTACTCTCAGTGGGTGCTGGAATGGGCCCTGCTGTGAAATATTATATCAAGAATTGTAATTACATGCAACTGTTAAACAGGGGCTGAAAAATTGGGCCTTAGGCATTGGTACCACAACACTGCAACCCCTCACAGATACTCTAGTTGTAGCGCAGGAATGAGCCCTGCTTCAAAGTATTGCATCAAAAATTTTAATTGCACTCCCTTGTTAAACAGGGGCTGAAAAATTGGGCCTTAGGCACTGGTGCTGGTGCCACAACACTGCAACCTCTCCCAGATACTTTAGTTGGAGTGCAGGAATGAGCCCTGCTGCAAAGTATTGCATCAAAAATTGTAATTACATGCCCCAGTTAAACAGGGGCTGAAAAATTGGGCCTTAGTCACTGGTGGTGGCACTCAGAACCAAAAATGTTCTTCAAAGCTTTCAGCAGGATCATTGAGAAGGAAGAGGATAGTTAGTCAACATAACAGGACAGTCACTCAGCATCAGCATAGGCAGTCATGAAGGGATGTGACATTTAAAAAAAAATATTCGGCTACATCAGCTTCAGGTGCTTGGTAGCTGGTGGTGATCCAAGACTAATTCATCTTTATGAAGGTCAGTCGATCAACCGAGTCGTTGGACAGGCGTACCCTGTGACCAGTTACAAAGCCTCCAGCAGCACTGAATGTGCGTTGCGAAAGAACGCTGGATGCAGGACAGGTCAGTAGCTCAATTGCATACTGTGCAAGCTCTGGCCAGTGATCCATCCTCAAGACCCAGTAAGCCAGAGGATTTTCAGTGGGAAAGGTGTCTAAGTCTGACATTGCCCCTAGGTATTCCTGCAACATGTAAATCAGACACTGGCGATGGTTGCTGGAACTGATCATATCTTGGGGCTGCGGACTAAAAAATTGTCTGAACGCATCGGTCAGATGGCCACCTTCACCGCTCCTTCTGTGACTGACTGAAGCCTCAGCAGCACGTCGTACAGGACCAGAAGTTTGTAACCTCCCAGTCTCTGGAAACGTGTTGCACAGACCTTTCTGCAAGGCCTCCCGGAGATGTCTCATCCTCTGCTCCCTCTGCGATGACAAGATAAGGTCCGCAACCTTACCCTTGTACCGTGGCTCAAGGAGAGTTTCCAGCCAGTAATGGTCCCTTTCCTTGATCCAAAGAATACAAGGATCCTTCCGCAGGCTTTGCAGGATCAGGGAGGCCATGCAGCGTAGGCTAGCTGAGACATTCTGTCCGGAGTCCTCTGGGTCACTAAGGTCGACATGATCCGCAGCCACCTCCTCCCAGCCACGTACAAGTCTACGGGTTTCTTGGGACTGTAAATCATCCCTAAAAGACTGCTGATGCTGAGTGTCAGGCTTTACCTCCATGCTGACACAATCCTCCTCTTCCTCCTCATCCTCTTCCTGTGTGATGGGTGGGACAGGAGGAACACTGTCTGGATAAAGGGGGCCTTAAGAGTCCTCCCCTTCCTGCCTCTGTTCTGCCTCAAGTGCCCTGTCCATTATTCCACGCAAGGTATGCTCCAACAGGTGGACAAGAGGTACAGTGTCACTGATGCATGCACTGCCACTGCTCACCATCCTCGTGCCCTCCTCAAATGGTGACAGGACAGTGCATGCATCCCTGATCATGCGCCACTGGCGTGGTGAAAAAAACTGAGCTCCCCTGACCCTGTCCTGGTGCCGTAGTCGCACAGGAACTAATTGATGGCCCTCTGCTGCATGTGCAGCCACTGCAGCATAGCCAACATTTAGTTCCACCTGCTGGGCATGTCACATATAAGGCGGTTCTTGGGCAGGTTCAACTCCTTTTGAAACTCAGCCAGATTATATGATCGGCGCAAATGCACACAGACTTTCCTGGCCTGCCTCAGGACATCCTGTAAACCCGGGTACCTGCCCTAGAACCGCTGCACCACCAGGTTAAGGATGTGAGCCACACAGGGCACATGGGTCAGTTGTCTTTGTCGGAGGGCAGAGAGGAGGTTAGTGCCATTGTCGCAAACCACCATTCCTGGCTTAAGCTGGCATGGCATCAACCAGGCCGAGAGGTACACCCACTGTACCTGCTGCAGATGCCTGTGTTACAGAAACAGAACAACACCAGCAATAAGGGGTAGCTTCAGGTGTATACTGTGCAGGAGGCACACTACACCCACTGTAACTTCTGCAGATGCATGTGTTACAGAAACAGAATAACACCAGCAATAAGGGGTCACTTCAGGTGTATACTGTTCAGGAGGCAAAATACACCCACTGTAACTGCGCTAGGTTAACAAGCAAAGATGACACTTTCCCTGCCTATCCTGCTCTCTTCCTGCATGCCAACACACCACACAAGGCTGTTGCACTGGCTGCCTTATATAGTGTGGGGCGTGTACTAAACCCCCCTGAGCTATAATTGGCCACAGACATCCTTCCTGTTGCCAATTATGGCTCTCCTCGCTGCCGGCACTGTGATTGGCCAAGCACGCCGAGCTCATCCCTAGTCATGAGCGGTCACAGAGCTTCTGGGTCATTGTAGGAGATTAGTTGTTCTTAATTTTGAAATCTGCATCGTTATATTAGAATTTAATGTGGAGGTTGTGTGATAGAGGGTTGATATGTAATTTAGTTATTTATGTAATATTACATATATTAAGTGTATATAAAGGTTGAAATACAAAATAAATACTTGCATTGTATCTAATACTAAAATTATGAATGAGAGAGTTTACCTAGGTTTAATTTGCAAGCTGTTCCTCAAACTCATTGTAAATTCTCAAAAGTGCAAACTTTAATCTGAGCCTCATTAAAGTCAATGCGGAGGAGTGAATCTTGAAAATCAATTCTAGCCAATTTCAAGGTCTAATAGGCAAGACATTGACAAACAAAGGGCACTGGGAGATGGGTACTGCAATGTGGAACATGTAACAATACATACACAAAAATATATTTCAGCTTCGCGTCGGAGCTAAACCCCATAACGTGGTCGGACCATGCCTCCGTTCAGCTTGACTTGGCACTTGCCTACTCCATGCCGAGAACCTGTCATTGGAGACTCAATGACTTTCTCCTCCGCAACCCTATTTTCGAGGCTCAACTATCCCAAAATTTATCAGAATTCTTTCAACTGAATGAGGGCTCAGTGGCGGGGGTGTCTACCCTATGGGAAGCCCACAAGGCGTTTTTTAGAGGTGCGTGCATCTCTGCCGGCTCCCGCTTAAAGCGGGACTCGGCAGCCCAGAGACAGGACACTCTCTTGCAGCTCCGTAAGGCTGAGAATCTACTTCTGGCTTCCCCTACGGTGACACGCCTACGCACAGTCACATCCCTTCGTGAGCGTTTAAGATCACTAGATATGCAAAAATGCTCTAGGGCCCTGATTTGGGCAAAGCAGAAGTTTTATGAGTTCGCTAATAAGCCCCATAGGATGCTAGTGAACAAGCTTAAACCACGTCCTTTTCAATCTTATCCTGAACTCCTCCTTCAGGCTGATGGTTCCCCGACCCATTGTCCATTGACAATGTCCAAAGTTTTTGGCTCATTTTACGATAAATTGTACAACTGTTTGGCATCCGACCCTAAACACCTATTCACTCAAGAGGCATTTGATTCTTTTTGCTCCCCTTTAAAGTTGCCTAAACTATCACCGTCACAGGTAGCCACCCTTAATGCGGGTATCTCGCCAGAAGAGTTAGCAGCAGTAGTGAAGGAACTGCCCTTACATAAATCTCCTGGGCCTGATGGTTTACCATATCAATATTACAAGACTTTCCTTCCCATCATCAGCCCCCACTTATTAAAGCTCTACTCCTCCCTACAAAAAGGGGTCGTTCCACATTCACAATTTCTACACGCTCATATCACAGTCCTTCCGAAACCAGGCAAGCCCCCATCCCTGCCAGATAATTACAGGCCCATAGCCCTACTCAACTCGGATTATAAAATCTTTACTAAAATCTTAGCCAACAGACTTTCCTCTATAATCCCCACCCTTGTTCATAACAATCAGGTGGGTTTTGTTTTAGGTAGACGAACAGGCGATAACACTAGACGTACCATTGATTTAATTGATATGCTTGATAAAACCTCTCGCTCTGCCCTTATTCTCAGCCTAGATGCCCAAAAAGCTTTTGATAGGCTTGGATGGCCCTACATGTTTGCCACACTTGCGCGCTACGGTTTTTCGGGGCTCCTTTATATCGGCTCTCCAAGCCCTCTACTCCCGCCCCACCTCACAAGTTCAATTGGCATCCTTCAAATCTCCAACATTTACACATGGTAATGGTACTAGACAGGGTTGCCCCCTCTCCCCCTTGTTATTTATATTGTGCCTCGAACCCTTGGCAGCACGCATCCGGGAAAACTCAGACATAAGGGGGGTCTCCTTACGACGGAAAGAATATAAACTGTCTTTATTTGCAGACGACATACTGCTTACTTTAACAAAACCTCACATCTCACTCCCCAACCTCCACGCCCTATTAGATACGTTCGCTAGTATATCAGGATATAAAGTTAATACAGCCAAAACCGAAGCACTCCCCATTCACATCCCTCCCCCACTCCTCGTCGCTTTACGCAACACCTTCCCCTATCAGTGGTGCTCAGACTCACTCAAATATTTAGGTATTCATTTAACGGCATCCTACCGCACACTATACCAGGCCAACTTCCTCTCTTTAATCTCAGAAACACACAGTCTACTCCGTAAATGGATGGAAGGTCCTCTATCCCTTTTAGGTAGGATAAATGTTCTCAAAATGGCTATACTCCCCAAATTTTTGTATCTTTTCGAAACTTTACCTATTGCCCTTCCCATGCCTCAGCTTCGAAGTATCCAGCGGGCCTTTACTAAATTTATATGGGGAGACAAAGCACATAGAATTTGTTTACACAGTTGTCTTTGCTCCGCGCTCACACGGAGGTCTGGGAGCTCCCGATATTGTACGGTATTATTACGCGGCCCATTTATCTGCGACGGTCTCCTGGTCCTCTTATTCTGCGACGAGTCGTTGGGCAGAGATAGAGATAAGTATCACTGACCCCGTTCATCCTTGCTCTATGCTATGGTCTGACCTATCCTCTTCTATGTCACAACTCAAACGTATCTGCCTAGCACCTATGCTATTTACTTTAGATATTTGGAAAAAATGCCACAAGAAATTCTCTCTCTCTTCCTCCTGCCCACCCCTTTTAAATGTTACTCACAACCCGGACATACCTAACAGTCTATCCAAGGTGGCTATGACTCCGTGGACTCGAGCGGGCATTTTCCAACTTCGCCACTTAGTCCACCCAGTGACCCGCAAACTTTTACCTTTCCTAGACCTTCAAAACAAATTTGAAATTCCACAACAGTCCATTTTTACCTACCTGCAATTTAAACACTACTTTTGCTCCATATCTCCTGCCATGAGCCTAGAGAAACCTAATGCCTTTGAAGTTCTGTGTACCCAGGGCCCACACCAGAAAGGTCTCATATGCGCTATTTACAGGATTTTCCATGACTCATTACCCCCAACTCTAGACTCTCACCTCTATATGCGGAAATGGGCCAAGATTCTACCCACTACTATTTCTCTCCCTCAGTGGCAGGAGATCTGGACTTCCATCTCCAAAGTTTCGAGATGTGTAGAGCAGAAAGAGACTGCTTATAAAGTACTGATGTTTTGGTATAGGACTCCTGAAGTTCTGCATAAATATGATCCCTCGCTGTCCCGTCTATGCTGGAGGTGTCTACAGGATATAGGCACACACTATCATATCTTCTGGGACTGTCCACGTATCACACCTTTTTGGTCTATGGTCCAATCCATTCTCCAATCAGTATTGAAAAGGGCTATCCCACTGAATCCAACACATTACCTTTTAGGCCTTCCGATCCTGGGTCTCCCTAAATATGCTAAAAAACTGATGGCTTGTATACTCCTAGCTGCCAAGAGAGTAATACCAGCTCACTGGCTCTCTCCTATACCTCCCACACAAGCACATGTGGTCTCATCCATTGCTCAAATGCGTAGGATGGAACATTTGACGGCAGTAGTTCATGATTCCATGCCTAAATTTTCCAAGATATGGGATCCCTGGGATATTTCCCTATTCAACCCAGAACCCTCTGTTGTCCCTTCTGCCAGCCCTTTCTAGAGTAGCCTTAGGGAGATTTGATATCATGTTTACTATATCATAGCGTATCAGACCAATGCCTCCCACCCCTACCCACACGTTTGGTTTTCAGTGTGTTTTTTTTTTCCCTTTTCAGTTATGCAATTATTATCATATACAGATTCATGGTGTATCCCCCTTCTTGTCTCGTAGGGTACTTACGGTTGTTTTTTTTTCCTCTTACTTAACTTTTTTGAAACCTGCAATATGGTGCTCTTACTATGTTTAACCAATGTTACTGACTACTGTACCGTATTTACAACTCTTTTGTACTGTTTAAAAAATCTTCAATAAATATACATTTAAATAAAAAAATATATATTTCAGCTAAGAGAGGGTCCTCCTCTTTATGAAACTTTGAGAGCAACATGGAAAAAAAACAATTTTTTTTTCTAAAACTTGTTTGGGAGCTGCAAGCCATAGGTGGAGATGGAACAGTACAATGTCCACAAAATGTGTCAGCAAAACCGTATTCTGACATCCCATATGTTGCATGTGTAATACATTTTTTTAAATTGTAAATTTAATTTGGCTTACAGAGGTGTTACAGCCTGTGAAAAAATAAAAGTCAGCAGCTACAAGTACTGTAGCTGCTGACTTTTAATATAAGGATACTTACCTGTCCAGGTATCTGGCGATGTCAGCATCCCTAGCCGATTTGTCTATCAGCTGTGGGTGCAGGTGACGGCATATTCACTAAGGGAAACAGGAAGTAAAGCCTTGCAGCTTCACAGCCTGTTTCCTACTGCGCATGTGTGAGTCACGCTGCACTCTCTGAATGGTCCTGCTGTCTTCTGGGATCTGTGTGTCTCCCAGAAGGCAGCTGGGGAAAGGAGGAGGGGCCGGAAATTTTGTAGATTGCCACAATCGTTGTGCAGTGATCTTATCCGGACTTGGGAGCTGGTACCTGTTTTTTTGTTTTTTTTTACTTTCGATTTTTATTGTTATCAAAAGGTTACCTACAAAAAAATGCCAATCGGGCATACCCTGGCATGATTCAGATATACAGCAATTGTAAACTTTAACATTTTGCTAAGTGGCTAAAAGAACAGCAAAGAACAGATAAGTTTATGTTTATAGGTGACCCGGCCAAGAGGGAATGGATAGCCCCAGAAGCAGGTCTAGAGGGGACATTGAGATGGAAATGTCACACACAGAGTAAATGAAATTCTTAATTTCCTACCAGTAAGATTTAATCTGTGGGCAGTACCACAGATGTGATGCAGGGAACCTCTGCTGTCACACCCTCTCCAGCAGTGTGGTGAGGTGGCTGGGAAAATCCTTGCCAGCGTGTAATACCACCCGTGAAAAAGTTTCATGAGTGATTTCCAGTGGGAGGTGTAGTGGGATAGATGAGAGGGAATTCTCAGGGCTTTTTGCCATAGCTCAACTGGTGGGGGTTGATCCATGTATATGGACCAGTAACCAATGATGGGTGATGATAGCGGTTACAATCCTGGGGAGGTAAGCATTCTATTGATAGCTTGGTACCCTTTAGTTTGTAGAATTTCAGTAGGGCATATGAGAATGAATTTTCTGATGACCAAGAGATTTTAGATAAAATGGACCTTAACCAAAAGTAGAGGAAGAACGTTTTCGATGATACATGGAACTTTTGTTGTGGTTGGAAGAAGGATAGTAGGTCCGATGATAAGAAGAGCAATCCTAAGTTGGTGATACCAGACGTTATCCACTCTGAAAGGGGTAGGTCAGGAGATAGGAGATGAATGGTCTCAATAAGGATTAGTGGCAGTATGCTTAATGACAGCCCTTTATCGCATTGAGAGATTGCTTTCCACACCCTCAGAGAAGCATTGATAGAGCCAAGTGGATAGTGGGTTGGTTCGTGGTTGACCCAAGCAGTAGCAAGAAATAGTTTGGGATTCGGAGCAAGTGCAGTGGACTCTATCTGCTTCCAGGTGGTGTAGTGGTCCGTGGACCACCAGGATTTTAGATGGTCCAGTAGTGTTCTGCGGTAGTATGCTTGGATGTCCGGTGCTCCTAAGCCACCATGCTGTACGGGGATCAAGAGTATAGGTTTTCTTACCCTAGGATGTTTGTGTTGCCAAATAAAGGTGTTGATAATTCCCTGAAGCTTCCTTATTTGGGCTTTGGTAGGGGAATTGTTCGAAAGAGGTACAGAATATGTGGAAGCAAATACATTTTGGCCTGAGCAATTCTGCCTGCCCAAGAGGCTGGGATGCAGAGCAATTCTTTGGATAAACGCGTCAGCTTGCCTGCGAGGTCTTCTTTGTTAGTACATAGTAGGATATTACTAGGGAATGTCAGTTGAATTCCTAGGTAGGATAGGAAAGAATTGGGGGCCCAAGTAAAGGGAGTTTTGGCCGAGATGAGGGTAGTCATTTGGTGGTCTAGGCCTAAGTTAAGCATGAGTGATTTACTATGATTTAATTTATACAGGGAGATTGCACTGAATTAATCTAAGATGCGTTGGACTGCAGGAAGGGACACTATGGGATTCATAATTGCTATAATAACATCATCAGCATAGAAGCCGATCTTATGCTCTGTATCTGCAATTTTAATTCCTGAAGTTTCTGGGTCAGATCTTATGAACTCTGCAAGAGGCTCCATTATCAAGGCAAATATCAAAGGAGATAATGGGCAACCTTGCCTTGTGCCATTGGTGATTTTAAAGGGGTTTGATATAATGCCCGAGGTCCAGATGCAAGCACTCAGATGGGTGTATAGGCCCAGGATAGCTGATAATAATGTTCCAGATATCCCAAATTTATGGAGAACTGCCTCCATGTATGGCCAAGAGACTATCGAATGCCTTCTCTGCATCCAATGAGAGGAAGAGAGAAGGCGTTTGCTTATTCTCAACACATTGTATGAGATCAATAAAACGCCTGGTGCCATCCGCTGCCTGCCTACCTGGGATGAAGTCAACCTGGTCTAAATGGATACGTTGGGGGATAATGGTAAAGAGGCGTTGGGCTAAAAGTTTAGCATATAATTTTGTGTCCGTATTAAGGAGCAAAATAGGACGGTAGTTGAAAGGGCTGTCCGGAAATTTTCCCAGCTTTGGGATAGTGACCACTAATGCCTCCAGGGATTCTTTTGAGATATTTCCTGTGGAGGCGTACTGGTTATGGGTTTTACAAAGATGAGAGACAATAAGGTCACCAAATCGTTTGTAATATTCATTGGGTATGCCATCAGGGCCTGGGGCTTTGTGCAAAGGGAGCTGTTTAATAAGTTTATAAATCTCTTCAGGTGAGAAGGGAGCTGAAAGAAAGTTGAGTTGCGTAGGGGTGATCGAGGGGAGGGAAATAGATGATAAAAAAGTTGTTATGTAATTCTGGTTAGGGGGGGAGAGAATCTGTTTCTGTGAGATTGTAGAGTTTGCTGTAAAATTTACTGAATTCATTCACAATATCAAGTGGATTGGTTATGCGGTTGCCTTGAGTGTTTGTGAGGAAAGAGATTTTTTTATTAGCAAGTCGTCTTTTGAGCTGCTTGGCCATAAAGATGCCTGGTTTGTTGGCCGGGGAGGAGGATTGTAGTTTGAGACCTTTACTATAGTAGTCAAATTTAGCTCAGAGATGTTCGCTGAGTTGTTGTCGGAGGTTTTTTAAAATGGAAGACACCTTATCAAAGGGGGATTTTTTATTTACAAATTCTAAAGCACAAATTTGTTTCAACAGAGATTCCGTGATGGCAGAATGGGTTTTCTTTAAATGTGTCCCTAGCTTTATAAAGAGACCTCGCAGGCAAGCTTTGTGGGCGTTCCACACAATGGCTTGGTCTTCTATTGAATTTTCGTTGTTAAGAAAATAGGAGGGAATCTCTGATTGTATTTGTGGTTCGAATACAGGATTGTAGAGAAGGGAAGTATTTAGCCTCCAGATGGTATGTCTGAGTAAGTGGGATAGTGGGGATAACTTGATGGTAACCGGTGCATGATTGGACCACAATATTGTAGCTATGTGTGAGTCAGTTATAGACTGTAACAGGCATTTATCCGTAATAATTAAATCTATCCATGAATAAGATTGGTGTGGGGAAGAAAAGAAGGTGTAGTCTCTCTCCGAACCATGTATGCACCTCCATGAATCATAGAGGTCTTCCCTTTTGAGTAAAGCGACAAGAGCAGATGGCCTGCATTTTGTTGGGTTAGACAAATCCAGTAAGGGATCGATAATAATATTAAAGTCTCTGCATATGACTAAGGGTGAAGATCTGTAGGGGGCAAATTTAGACATGAGGGTTGTGAAGAACATTTTTTGAGCTGTGTTAGGGGCATATATGTTTACTATGTTAAGAGGGCGATTGTCAATTATGGTTGAGAGAATTATGTATCTGCCCTCTTCATCAAGTTCACAGTGATGTAACACAAAGTTAACTGCTGTGTTAATGGCAATCATTACACCTCTTTGCTTTCCCGAGGCATTCACAAAAAAGCAATGAGGGTAACGCTTGTGGGTGCAGGCAGGAGGTTTGGTCTTAGAGAAATGGGTCTCTTGGACACAGAGAACATCAGCTCAGAGAGTTAAGGCCCCCTTCCAAAGAAGATTGCATTTAAAGGGAGAATTTAGGCCTTTTGCGTTTATAGAAGTGATTGTGAGGGCCATAGTAATAATTTGTGTGCCAGGTAGGAAGTGTAAGGAGAGAGACTATATCTTTTTCATGGTATATGATATGGTATTTAGAACACAATAAAATACTTATACTAAGAGTTGTGAACAGTGCTCAAGTGAAACCGAACAATAACAAAGAGTACAATCTGGTGTGCTTAGCACACTATAACCTGAGGGGTGGAAAGGAGAGAGCAAAATAAAATGTATATATAAAAAAAAAAAAATAAGTGGGTAGTAAGTACCGACCATGGCGGGTAAAGGTAGATGAGAGGACTGGGTATGATAGTGAACTAGTCGACTCAATCTGGATTAGGTGTCGGCTTGCCAGTGGTAGGTGCTCTAGAGGGATTGTTGTTTTGACCAGTGTCTCTAGAGGCAATGGGAAGGAGGCCCTAATTTGTCAACTTCTTGTAGCCATCCTTGGGGGTGAGAAAGGGAACAGTTTGCTGCTGATATGTAACCATCAATTTTGTATATATATGTAGATGAATCCTCATCTATAAGTAATTTTTTCTGCTGGAGAATAGAGGTAACTGGTGAGAAAGATTTGCACATTTCCATTGTGGCTGGAGAGAGATCAGTGAATAACTTGATATTAGCATATGGAGCAGGTAGTGATTTGGAGGACCTGGCGGTGGAGAGGATTTGCTCTTTAATGTGGAAGAAGTGAATTCGGGCTAGAATGCCTCGCGGAATATCATCTGGTAGATGTGATGGTTTGGAGATCCTATGAGCCTGGTCAATCAGAATATCACTGGTGCCGAGGCAGCATTAAGAATAATTGCTTCAAATAGGGAATAATTTAATTTGATTTGATCGACTCTGGAATTCCTCTAAACTTTATATTGTTGCGCCTAGAGTGGTCCTCCAAATCTGCCAATTTCATTTTTATGTGATGAATTTCCTCGGTATAGAGTAATCCTGCATGTTTTCTTCTATAGCATCTGCTCTCTCCTCTAAGCAGTCTATTCTGTCATGCATCTGAGACATGGAGATTTGTAGCTCTCTATGTAAGTCTTTTTGTAGGGGTAAGAGCATAGATTTCAGCATTGCTTAAGACACTGGATTATCTGTGACAGGGACAGTGGCTAATGAGGGAGCTTGATCTGTGTCATGTACACCTGCAACTACTGCTGACCATAGCTGTTTCCTAGCATGAGACTCTTTGCATGAGGAGTTAGCAGGGGAGGTTGCCAATCTATCTATGTCCACTTGCTCCTAGAGCTTAATTCGGAGGTGGCAGGGTATCCATGTTAACCCTGTAGGTGCTGGAGGAGCTGTCTGCTGGGCGGTGTGGAGGTTTCTGGATGCTTTGCGACAAGTGACTTGTGTCAGCACGCTGTGAATCTCCTGAGATAGTGCCACCTTGGGATGACTGCATGGCCGCGACAGTAGTGTGTCAGGCGGCAGCTTATGTCTTCTACTAGACATACCCTGAGGTATCCCCTGTCCTTCCCTGCTCAGTCAGTTGGCTAGGGGGGAAGGAAAGTAGCTGATGGTTGCTGTTATCCCAGCCGTGGAGCTGGGCTGTGAACTCAGGCAGCCATCCCGGTTGGCAGCAGACCATACCCCCCGGGTACCTGGTTTTAACAGGTATCTGCTCCCCCCCTAAGAAGGGGCTAGATGTGGCAGCGGAGGGGGGAGGAACCAAACAAGCAGAGCTTCCCCTTTTCGGTGGAGCTCTGCTTTAAATACAGCTGCAACACCCTAATCTGAATAATTTGCAAGTAAGTTGTTTTGGCTGTGACAACTGATTTTTTTAGCCTGCAGTAATAGGTCTGAGTTGAGTTGTAGAAGTAGATACTACAAATATCTAAACACCATAGAAAGGTTTACTAAAAAATAAATAAATATAAAGCCCTTGACTTTGTACCATATAGCCATTGGCAAAAGTTTAAAAGTATAGCATATGATCTTTTTCTTCACTAACACAATACAATGTGAAAACACTGTCCACTAAAACACTTCAAAACTGCAACCCAATATACTAAAGGCAGTTTTGATTTTGAATTAAAATATAGAGTGCTGTATTTCTGTCACGTACCTTGTGGCAGAGCCTGACTTGCAGAGGGAGACTTCTTGTACAGCCCCGGCTCAAGGGCCACTGGTGTTGTGACAGTGGCCACAAGAGCACAGTGGGGTAGACGTGCCTGCAAGATCTTCTGTTGGTCACAGAGCTGTGTGGCAGGTGGGTCACCAGAGCTGGACTGGATAGCTTAAGCAGTGGATGGTAGCTGGAAAAGCAGATAAAGTCACACAGCAGATGGAGGACAAGCGTCACTAGGCACTATGCAGAGCAGGTAGGACGAATAATTGGATAAAGGGTCAGAAAGTCAGGTCAGCAATGGATGATCAGATATAAGCATAAACAGCAGGCAGAGAATGGTCAAGATGCAGGCAGAGAATTGCAACAGGATAACAGGCATACATAACAAAGTCTTAAGGCAAGCCAAGGTCAGGACAGGTAGAAGCAAGTGTGGTCAGGATAAGCCGGGTTAAAAACAGGAATCAATATACAGGGCACAGGAACAGAAACATGGGTAAAGCTGCAGATCAGACAGAAATGCATTAATGTAGCTGCTGCCCTTATATAGCCAATTTGGCACCAGCATTAATGGCTAACGTGCGCATGTGCATATGCGTCCGTATCTGAGTGTGAATATTTGCATACATGCACATATGCATTCACCTGTGCTCGGCAAGGCAGGCACCCGCAGGGCCGTGTCTGCGCATGCGTATCTGCCTTTGCTGAGGAACTTCAGCTATGCTATGGCCAGCATGTCCCTCACAATTTCAGAGACAGTAGCCATACATTTAATACAATGACTGGAGGGTATGTAAGCTGTTGTTGTAAGAGGATGATGCAAGTCAATTTTTATCATGAATTAAAATGAAAGTGTATTATTTCAGATTACAGGGAGAAAAATTGTACGGACTCACTACACATAAGGAGTTTTACCAGGCAAGTTTTTGAAAAGACAAGTTTTATTTTGAGATAATACTGAAAGAGTTTTTCTGAGACAAGAGCCAGAAATATTGCACAGACAACATGTACAGTATACTATGTCGTCCTTATCATTTGGCTGCAATTTCAGAGGCAGAGACAAATAAAAAATAGAGTGTATTATTTCAGAGACAACAGCTGGAAGCATTGTACAGACTCCATAGACAGCATATAATCAGTTAGTGTAGGCCCCACTTTGAAAAGGAAAACCCTAAAATTTACATTTAAATGCATACAACATATAACAGGGAAAATTAAGAAACATTGTACAGACTTCACAGACAGCATTGCAGCAGACAGGGTGGGCCATATTTTAAAAATTACACACAGTGGGCATTTTATTTTCCCACTGATGCTGGTCAGTGATCAGAACACCGATTCCAGCTAACACTGGTGCTAGATTTTACTGGTATTGGTGTGGCTGGCAATGAGGTCACTAATGCTGGCTGACACTGGTACTAGAAGACACTGTACTTATGTGGTTGGTGATCAGGTCACTGGTGCTGAATTACACTGGTACCTGGGGACATTGCTATTGAGCAGGACATTGGCACATGTGCTGATGATCAGGACATTGGTTCATGTGCTGCTGGCCATGCTGCATGTATCTTTTCAGGTCAAAAATCTGCAATAAAGTGTATATGTTTCACAGAATAAAGAAGGAATATTGTACATAATTAATAAACAGTATTAATGTCAGGACCTAGATCACCTGCTGGTGGCAATGTGATTCCCAGAGTGAAAGATCATAGCTCTGGTGTCCACCAGCGGCTGTCTCCCAGTGGCCAGCAGATCACAGTAATCAGTGTCCAGCTGGCTGTTGGGAAGGTATTCGGTCTATCCTCCACTATTACCCTTTTTTTTCAATGTGTTGCCCTTCTAGCCAGATACTACTTGCCATTTAATCCTGAACGTTACTCCTCCCTCCATCTTGCACCTGTACAATGTACCCTAATGCCTCATGTCTGCTCCCCTTGTTCCTAATCCCAATCCTGGTTTCCTGGTTCCCTTTTTCCTTACATCTCCGGTATTACCCTGTTTGTCTGTTTTCCCCATTTTGAACATATTTTAAATAGTTAGTTTGCTAGTTAGGCTTCTGTTACTTACTGTAGTTATGTTGTTTGTAAAGTATTTAGTCATTTGGTTATGGTTCACTTGTATTTTTAAGTTTTCTGTGTATCCTGTTTGCTGTTGTTTGAATAGTTTTTGCTTCACTGTTAACAAACTTGCTTAAAACATATATATATATATGTATAGTCTGGTCTGAGTTTCCTAAGTGTAGCTACGCAGATCTGGCCATCCTTGCTGCTAGATGCCTGCTTGGTATCCCTGACAATTTAAATACTTTTTTGGTTTCTCCGAACCAGAGGAGAATAATGTAAACAAAAAAAATTTGTGAAAAAAAAAATTTTGTAAAGATAAAATGATTTAGGTTAGTGTCTGGGTGAAGGTCAGGTTCAAAGAACACTGGAAAAAAAATCACGCATTTGCCACTAAGGCCAAGCTGCAGATGAGTTGTCTTTAGCACCTTTGGAGTGCTAGAGCACCAAAAGAGAGCAGTAGGGCTATCACAGGATGGTAATGTGACAGTAGATGGTAATGGTGGCACTTCAGCAGTGATATGCATACAATAATACTGCGCAGTACCAAAGGTATAGGAAAAAGCTGCCAACACGCTAAAACTAGGATTTTTTAGCCACAGAGGTATCAAATATAAAGTGTAAGCGCTAAACATATGCTGCTGTGATAGTCAAAAATAACAAGTGAAGACAAATAGAAATAGTGAATATGGAAACATAAGCAACATATATACTGAAAAGGGAATATAGAAGACCCAATACAGTGTATTCATATAACTATAGATTTTTGTGAAACACGACCCCAAATATGAGGATATAAACTTCAAAAAATAAATATATAAACATATATAATAACAATAAAGACTCTACCACTACCTATTCTCTCTGACATATCTGTTAGCAACCATGGGAATGTGAGTTTGATACTTTATTTTTATTAAAATACATTTTTAAAACGTTATTACACCATCTTGGCTCTATCCATATAGAATGCCATAAATGACAACTAGTGGGAAGGGAAAGGGATGGGGACAAGAGTTCCATCATTCTCTACCGCAAGATTGGGGTGTGGGTAATTAAGCCAAGTGTTTAGCATATTCATCTGTCATAACAAAATGCAACCAGCAGGACCATATTTTCCTAAGTTTGGAAGGGGTATCTTTCGCTTGATAAACAAGTTCCTTTATTTATCCAGTTTTCGGTATACATTTAAACCAATATGGTTGGGGGGTCTGAGGAATGGCATCGAGCAGAGATACACATTCACCAGATGAATGGCTAATGAATGAAGATATGCAGATTTTTTAATTGTGGAATGGTGTAGCAAGAATTGAGCTGGATACAGAAAATTTTCAGAAAAAAGCCTCGTTGATTTCATTAGTTAAACACATTAAATGTACCATCATCCATAATTATGAGAAGAATAAATCAGAAAGCCTGGTTCCCACACCCGGCTTATTGAAGAATAGAGACTCCCACAGGGCTCTTTGGTGCCGCGTCGGTACATCTGGTGGGGTAAGAGCCATATATGTATCTTGTAGTGTCTATTTTCCCCTGTTACCTTCCATTTGTATTCAAATGTTTTATTCTGTTATCTTATGTATGCACATTTACATTTTTTTACAGACGTATGTATTTCCTCAAGAAGCTCATTTAGAGCGAAACTAGTAGAAATACGTCACCACCTGTACCCGTTTGTACACTGTTAAATGATTTTATCATTTGAATAAACCTTGTCTGTTTTTAATTTTGGTTTGAATATTTTTCACTAATGTTGTTACCTGTACCGCAATAGTCCGTTAGCTCGTTTCTATTCTTCGATAAGCCAGGTGTGGGAACCAGGCTTTCTGATTTATACTTCTAAGAATTGAGCTGGTAAGTAATCTAATGAGAAAGGGGTAATTTGGTATGTGAGCCACTGGACTTCTTTCCAGAATGGTTGTAGTAGAGGGCGGGACCACCAAATCTTTAAGAGCAAACTCAACTCTTTGTTACTGCAGCAGCATTGGGGGGGAATTGTATGTGGTCGGAGAGGAATCTTATACCATATGAAAAAGGTTTTGACTAACAAGGGAGGGGTCCTTCCCTGGTTTAGGATCATAGTTTTGTGTGCTTCTAAACGGGCTTGAGGTGGTGAAATTGGGGATGCGTAGGAGTTAAAGGCTTTCAAAAAGAAGGGAAGTAGGATGTTCATGTAATTTTTATAGTACCCTACTGTTAGTCTGGCTGGTCCTGGGCTCTTAACAGGCTTTATTTGTTTGAGTGCTAACTTGGCTTTCTCTCCCGATAATGGGTGTTCTAAGTCTCACGCTACAGTTTTCTAAATTGTTTTTGGGCTATACTTTTGCAGGAAATCAATGATTAACTGCATCCTTGGTGTGTCTTCCTTAGATGAACCCGACGCGGACAGATTGTATAATTGTGAGTAATAGTGAACAAATTGTTTTGCAATGTCGGGATTAGAGATAATTTTATGACCTGAAGGGTCTGTCAGGGAATGTATTGTTGAGGCTGCTCTCTTGGATTGCAATACCCTAGCTGGGAGCTTGCTCGATTTGTTTCTGTATTGATAAAAGAGCTTTTTAGAGAATATATACAGTAGTTGCACTTTATTTTTTTACCTAGTTCTTCTAATGCCGTGTACACACAACCGGACTTTCCAGCAGACTAGGTCCAAAGGGATTAGTCCGTCGGACAATCCGATCGTGTGTGGGCTAATGAACAGACTTTTGAATGGACTTAGTCCACTCGCGTGTGGCCAAGTCTGTTCTTTCGGAAAGTCCGTCGGAACTCCGCAGAAAGTCCGTCAGGAAGATCGTCGGATCTAATCTGCCTGAAAGTCCGGTCATGTGTACACAGCATAAGACGTCTGATCTAGCCTGCAAAAGATCTTGAAGGTGTCTGCGGCTTGTGACTTTTTATGTGGGCATTCTAACTCATGAATTCAGGTAGTCAGTTTTGTCAGGTTAATCTCTGTCCTGTTCACATTTGGCAGCAGCTGCGATCAGTATGCCCCTTATTACACATTAAATGAAAATGTAAATTGAGATAGGATGATGGTCCGATAAAAACATCGGGCCAATTGACGCTTGATGGAGCATGGTAAGTCTGAGAGATGAACATATAGTCTTGCGTATCATTAATGTGGGATCAAGAAAAAGGCTCTACCTCTGGGTACGCTAGGAATTATGTCGTAATAAATCACGCAATTGTTCGTAGGGCTTTATATGAAAGGGTGGATGCGCTGTTAGATGCATCTTGAAGGGGGTTCAGAGATACATTAAGGTTGTCTCCTAGAATCAAGGTACCTTCCTGAAATGTGGTGAGGACTTGGGTTATTGTTTGGGGGGTATATATTAGCTAAGATAATCTGTTTTCCATGACATGCCCCATTCAAAAAGAGGTATCTGCCCTCTTTGTCAGAGAGTGTGTATGAAAGTTGGAAAGGGCAGTTTTTAGCCAGGAGTACTGAAGGCCCTTTGGATTTAGACATTTGGTTGGTTGCATGGTAAATCATGGGGTAATACCGATTTGTGAGTTTAGGGATGGAGTCTCTGGGGAAATGTGTCTCTTGCAGAAAGATAATATCTGCTTTGTTTTTGTGCATTGTAAGAAGGGAGTTTGGATCACTTTTCTGGGATGTTGAGGCTGCGGGCGTTAAGCCAAATGATTTGGAGAAGAAGTCTGTTGCTGGTAGGCAATGCAGAAGTCCTGTTTAGGCTGTGTACCACTCACTACACTGAAGACCAGAAAATTGAGATTCTGATTACTCTAGCTATTCAAGCAGGGGCGGGAGAGAAGGGAGGAATTAGGATGGGGAATGGAGACAGAAGCAAAAAAAAGGAGGGGGTGGGAGGGGGCTTAAGGTAGGAGAGAAGTGAAGGTAAGGTGAGAAGACCTCAGGAAAGAGGTATCAGGGGACAGGTGAGAACCTGCTCACTCATCCAGGTAGGGTGTGTACCATATATACAGTACTGATGGAGGTGTTCAGTGGCATTAAGGGATGCTAAAGTGCAAATGCGTGTGAGAGGAAAGACTACCACTGTATGGGAGGTGGTTTTACAAGAAGAATGGGGTTAACAGATTGCTTTACCAGACATGCAGCTTATGGGGGCTCATTTGGATGCATAAAGGGAGGCGGTGCGAGTGAGTATGCAAAGAAGGCATTTTCGGGGTGAGAAGGTGAAGGGTGAGTCAGTAGGGAGGAGCTAAGTATATATTTATAAAAGGGAGATAAATAGGCCAGGTAGGCTGGAAAGGGTAACTGATCATGGTAAATAGCAAATATAGAACTCCTGGGCCCCATGTTGGGGACAGGGTGTGTCAGAAAGAGAGAGACCTTGCTTAACGAGTATAAAAATAGAAATTACATCATTAGTATAAGGCTGGATTCACCCATATGCATTTTTTGTGCTTTTTGCATTTTGCAGATTTGCACTACAGTCCATTTAACATGATTTCCTATGGGTCACGTTCTGTAGTGCAAATCTGCAAGATGCAAAAGCACTAAAAATGCATAGGTGTGAATCCAGCCTTACTGTGTATTAACTAAGCAGTTTAAACATATGAACATGAACAAGTACCCTGATGGATCAAGTGGCGTGTGATGATTACACTGTCAGAACACATACGGTTACCGTATTTGCCGGCGTATAAGACGACCCCCTATTTTTCAAGTGAAAACATAGGTTTTGGGCAATACTCATGGTATAAGACTACCCCCCTTCTGAGGCAACACCATTTTAAAAAAACATTAGAACGATTAAAAAACACAAAGCAAGAATGCCAACTACTCATCCACCATGCTGTGATATGTCATAAAGTAAATCAAACAATAATAACATTATAACAATTTTTCACTAACCAAACCTATACCACTTTTGGGTTACATTCTATGGGAATTGTCCACCAAAATGCATTTAATAACCCCCCCTGTCATATGTCCCAGATTTACCTGTCCCTCTTGGGTGCCTGGGACCTCAAAGGCAAACAGTAGGATGTATAGTAGTAGGAGATCAGTGAATGGATTTACCCAGGGAAGTATGGTGAGCGGTGTATTATTTTAATGAATACAACTCCTGCTTGGATTGGCAGAGGCTGTAGCATCATCATCCCTTGTCTCTCTCTCTCTCTCTTAATAGAATACATCGCTCGCTGGGATTGGCTCAATGGAGTATACTGTTGTAGCTGAAGCCACATACAGTATTAGCAGACATTTGGGGGCTGACATCCATCGGGCAGCATTGTATACCTGTATACCCGGCGTATAAGACGACCCCCGATTTTTGGGCATTTTTTTTAAGTGTAAAAGGTAGTCTTATACGCCAGCAAATACAGTAGTTGTCTGGTGGGTGGAAAGCCAGCCACCTGGATTGCTGGCAGTTGGTAGCTTTGGAAACATGTAGATAATAGGGTTTTATTCAGGTACTCTCAGGGGTAAGAAGAGCGAGAAGAGGTGATTGCAGATTAAACATACAGTTAGGGAGTCAGTACAAGTTTGGACCAAAAGCAATGTGTAAGTAAATGTTGGCAATTTATCAGATTGATATGACTCTCTAGGAGTGTAGTCTCGATACTGAGATTGTATGCAATGGGTAATCTGAAAATGTGATCTCACGGAGCATGACTCTCCAGAACCTAGGTAAACATATATTTCAGAAGGGCAAAATTAAATAAGGAACATTTTGGCTCAAAAGTTTGAGAAAATAGAGTGTTTGAAGACAATATATTTAATCAACTCAAGGTAATCCTGAACTGGCAAAGTATTTCACTGTTGCAGTTAGCTAACAGTCTAATCAGGGCCATCTAAAAATAAAAAAAAGGGGGGGAAGGACCAAGTCAATGTTCTCTGATTAAAGCAAGAGTTGAAAGCCCAAATGCATCAGTAGGTGGCGGTAGAGACTACATTTATATAGATAGTGATCTGATTATGTTTATGAGGGTGATCCCCATGAGGCTGATAGAACCTAAATGTGGAGCAATAGGTCTAGTTCCAAGGCAGTCAAAAAAAGGGCTATATGGACAACATTGCACACAATTCCTGAATCGGGATTCAGCTTCTAGTATTTAAGCAATAGTTTTAAAGTCCTTTCCACTAGCGGCGTTCAGAATGACTCACAGGATTACATGAATGGGAAATTTGTAGATCTGGCCTTGATAGGATAGAACTTATAACTCTCATACTCTTATCGTAAGAGGCAATAGGCAAGATAGATTAAAGTTTAAGGTCTAGGGTGTGTATGGTTAAGTTCACCATCTACCTGATGAAGGACGCAATTAGACATTACATTTTTGTGAGGCATATAGATCAGGCTGGGTCTCAGAAGGAGAATGATCTGCAGTTCACCTCGCCAATGTGGTGGAGGTATAAAGTATATGGCATAAAGTTCCAAGAATGAGTGTGAGAGTGGCAATAGAGAGGGGGATAATTTCATGCTCTCCACTGAAATGTTATTCTTGCTGTAGGAGTATTAAAACAGACAAGCGTTTGTATCCTAACTGGGGTAGATAAGGGGAGAATGAATTGCTAAATGAGTTAGTTGTGGAGGTGATGTTTTGTGTGTTGCATGTAGATCTCTCAGTGGTAAACAGCACCATATTAAAGTAGGGAGGGGAGAGGGAGAAAGGGGAGCTGATATCGCTACGACAACAAGCATCACAGCCACATGTCACATCAGGTTAATGAGAAAAACAGAGAATGTGAATACTCATCTGTATGGTACAGCTGATGCCGAATCAGGTGTCGCGGCATGCCCTGCATGATTGTGGGGATTTTGTGGGGCTCAGATATTGATGTTGAGGAAAAAAGGGAATTTCCACCGATAGTGGATCCCTCTGGTTCACAGGATTTCTAGGAGAGGCGAAGATCCTTGCGATGTTGAATGATAATGGCAGACAGCTCTTAAAAGATGTGGATCTCATTACCTTCATGAAAAAGCAGGATCCTGTTGCAGGTTTTACGGAGGATCTCCACTTTAAGCTTGAAATCTGTCAGACAGCACACTATATCACACGGTGGATATGCATCCCTTCCTCGTGGTCTAAGGGCCATCTCTATTGGGGTGGTAGGGGGGGCTATCCACGAGTTTGTTGAACAGGCCTGACACTGTGGATAGTAATTCTTCAGACTCAACCAATTCGGGAAGGCCTCTTACCCTCAGGTTGTGCCTTCTGCCAAGGTTATCCAATTCCTCCATATGCCAGTGTAGATCACATAGTTGTTGGTTATGTGTACTGTATCTACTGTGTGGCGGATTCTCCAGAAGGCAGGGTACTGGTGAGCAGCAGTATGCTCAACTTCATGTACTCTGCCTGCAAGCGACTGATTGTCATGGTGGAGATCACAGCCAATAATGTATCCTTGATATCCGCTGCTATGTTACGTACAGTAGATCACTTAGGCTGGGTTGCTGCTTCAGGTGCTGAGGTTCCTCAGTGGGGGAAGGAGGCAGGCACATATATGTCGAGCTGGCTGTGTTAAGGCTGTGTTAATGCCTAGAGGGGAGGAAAAAGCCTGTGATGTCACCACCATTTTACCCACCCGTGTCCAGGATATCACTGGAATATTCTGGTTTATGTTCCCTCTAGCATCTGGGGAGAGTGGGATCTGGTAGCTGATGTACTGTGGGATGAGGTCCCTATTTTATCTACCTCTGATGGAGCTTGATTGTGGCTGTTGTAGGCTGGAGCTCAAGGGCTAAGCAGCCATCTTCTTCCAAGGCAAACCACACTCCTCAAAACAAATCTCTGACCCAGTGTGGCACCTGTCCCCCAGGCATACCAGCTGCAAAGCAGCATTATAATAGCATTGTTTTACCTGTCCTGTTGCATAGGCTTTGAGAGGTTACCTGATAATTGAAGAGAAAGGGGTTGAGATGACTAAGCTGTCACCATCACCAAGGTGCAGAACATGGGGAGGCACCATGGTCAAATGGTCAAACCCTAACACACTGCAACTCAAAGTTAAGTATCATGGTGAGTACAGACTTTGTCACCCACCCACCACATCACAATTCACAGCAATATTTTAACACAAAGTAGCATTTTACAGTACTGAGTATAGCACAGATTAGCAGCTCTATATAACAGAAACTCTCACTCCTTGCAAACAACATTCAGATGTATCTAATCACTCTCCAAACACAAAAGGCTTTTACTGCTTCTGTTCCATCTCTCCCCTCACTCCACATGGATCTCTATCTGCATCTACTGTGACATCTGCTGCTTCCAGAAAAGCACCCCTCTGCCCACAACCCAATGCCATCTTGGCAAATTCACTTGCTTTTTCAGGTTCTCCTGTTCCAGCTTGTGACGTCTGATCCTTTCAGCGATGTTGTGGCTTTTGCTGCTCTACAGTGCGAGGTGCCCAGCCACCAAAAGGTTATTCTTGTCCTCTTACAGTATGTGGAAGATAATGTCTTCATGACACTGAACCACGCTGTCAGCGGCAAGGACCAAATGACATGGACACATAGTCCATTAAGCATGGGCAGGGACATTGCATTTCCAATAAAGAATAGAGAACATGGGGAGTTCAGATTATGAAGCCAACCACACTGCAATTTTCTTTAACCATGTAGAAGATCACAGCACTGCGAAACACAGGTTAGCAGCACTTTAAAATACCTCTCCCTTATGTACTCCAAATACCACAAAGACTGAGAAAAGGCTGCTGAAAACCCCTACTTTTATAGGGAGAGAGCTGGCACATGAGAAAACCCCCGATCTATAAACATGATGTTTTATATGGGCCCATTGATATCAGTAGTCAAAGATATCAAGATTCTGTTTGTTTAAAATATCTTCTTCTACTGTTCTTATGAATTTATTTAGCACATTTTTACATGTTTCTTTTTAAAGATAAGTTTAAACTGAGATGGGTTGTTTTGCAATTCAACCCTATCTGAGAAATAATAATTAATAATCATATTCCCTAGTGAAGACCATTGAAAACTGAAAAGAATGTCTCCCCAGCTACCAATTTTTTGATAATCAGGCAGATCAAGCAAATAAGATGTTTTACTGACATTGGCTATTTACAGTATATAGCCAGGGAGAAAGTGAAGATTAGGTGAAATATTTTCTGCATTTCAAGACATTGTAGCTATGCATGCTTCAGAGACATTTAGGAAATCTTTTACTTTAAATGAATAAAACATGTCTTAAAAAAGAAGCATTGGCAGTTAATATGAGCCCGTGTAAATTACAGAATTTTCTCTGCATCAAATCAAACAAGGCAGTCAACTACTGCTTGTTAAATATAGCAGTTCACTGAGACTATATTAGTTAGCTTTGGCAAGAGATCAAAACCATAGATACAAATCACTTTGAAATGTATTTTATATAGAGAGAGAGAGTCAGAAAAAAAGTGTATTCATCACGCTGATATTCTTATCGAAGACAAGGCTGATCTTTGCATTTCTATGTGCTTTGCTGCATTATTATTCATTGCAGCTCTGTGGTGTCATTGAGAGTGTAATCAAACAGAATGGTGCTGTGTTTGGATGCAGTGTAGAAACTGGGCTTTGGAAAAGTTTTCCTCATGGACCTTGCATTCATAAGTCAATTTAGGTTCTACTACAGTGTTTGCATGTAGAAATCAATTTACTCACAATCACCTCTACCAAAAAAATTGGATATCCAATTGTTGTCAATTTATGGACACGTTATATTTCCAAAAATATGGTGTTGTACAGTTTTACCGGCTGGCACTACTTCCCTGTAAATAGCAATTTTAGCTATCAATAATAAGGAAGTGAGCTTAAGGGAAAATATATTTATAGTTACCAACGGGGCTAGATTTTCATCACTGGTACCTGTAGACACTTAAGCTGTGGTGCCCTAAGTAGCACCTCTCTGCTACAGTCTCATTTTGTACACTAGACATGTCTTTGTATTTTTCTGGTCCTGACCATTAAATATCATGAAAACATTTAAATAAACCTTTATCAGATGTCTGTTCCTATGATGGAAAAAATGTGAGTACAAAAATTATAAAGAGAAAAAAAAACACCTACAGGCTCATGCTCACTATCCCTAATGGCAAAATTAGCTTTGGTGACAACATCATAGTTAATTCCAACCATTCCAGTGTGTTTACGTTAAATGCCAGTATCTTACCACTGCTCTTCACTGAATTAAACAAAAATGAAACCAAATGCTTTGTACAGGAGGGAGGGGCCAAGAACATAGAAGAGGGACCCGAAAAGAGGAGGACCCAGGCTGCTCTGTGCAAATCCACTGCACAGAGAAGGTACATATAACATGTTTGTTATTTAAAAAAAAAAAAAAAGACTTTACAATCACGTTAATATATTTTGTCTTTAAAAACATTGTAGGTGTTGACTTTGAGTTAAGTTTTCTTCACTCACTGTATATCTACGTCCATAACCAGCATGCACCCAGTAGAGATGCATCAATACCAGTTTTTTTAAGACCGTGTATGAGTTCCAATCCTTTTCCTCAAGTATTCGCTGATACCAATTACCAATACCATTTTTTTGTGTCAAGTGACAGTTTTTTTAGACTAATGAAAAATTATTATCGTTTCTTTATAATTATGAAGAACTGTAACTCAAAAGCCATTATGAAACAAATACAATGTTTATTTGCTTCTCACAGTTGTGAAAGCTCGAATTGCACAGAACATGTTTAAATTATTATATAAATGTCAATGACATATAAACATCACAAGTTCACAGCCAACCAAGTGCAGTACAGTCAGTTAAATAATGTTTAAGCATGAGGAGCAAGAACTATAGAAATTATAAAAAAATTTAAAAAAACATTTTATGTGCTTGCATCTAGTGTTTCCTGTTAGAGGCTGGGGTGGAGCCATGCTGAGAGAAGATTACTTAAACACACAGGTGTGAGAGCTCGATCCCTAAAGTTGATACACAGACCAGGGAGGTAAGCAGACAGTCAGGGCATGAAACATTACAGCAAATGCATGGCAGTACTCCCTCTCTTTTGAGGCTTCCCTCTCCCATGCTTGGGCCCAGACTTGGAGTGGAACTCCAAATTAAACCTCCTCAAATGACGAGGTACATAGACATGAGACATAGGGATCCAAGACCTCTCCTCAGGACCTCTCACGCACGAGGTACTAAAGAAAACCTTTGCAGAGCCAGGAATCCAGAATTTGACAAACATCATACTCCCTCAGAGACCAGAACTAAGGTAGGGAGAGGATGGGAGAACTTATTGAGGACTAAAGGCTTCAGAAAGGAACATGAAAGGAGTTTGAGATCTTTAAGCTTTTAGGGATCTGAAGTTTAAAACAAACCGAATTTAATTTGAATCTTGGGGCAAGTTTTGGAGAAGGAACCCAGAGCTTGATGTTCCTGATGGAAAGCCAATCATTGTCTCCTGGCTGTAGAGAAGACTTATGCCTGTGACCGTCGGCAAAACCTTTGAATTTGCCAGCAGCTGCCAAATCATGAACGTCACCCCAAATAGAATTTAAAGATTATTGAACCGTAGCCAAAGTTGGAATGTCCAGAGAACAGGTCATAGGAAAATGGAGCTGAGGATTTCTTCCATAAACTGTGAGAAAGGGTGTCTTCTGAGAACTGATGTTAACATGATTATTGTGAGAGAATTCTTCCCACGGAAGTAAAGAGGACCAATTATCATGATGAGCAGAGACTAAAGTGCAGAGAAAGACCTAACTCCTGATGAACAGTCTAAGTCTGTCCATTGGATTGAGGGTGGTAAGAAGAGGAAAAATCCAAGATAATATAGAGGGATTTGCAAAAGGCTCTCCAAAAGTGAGATGTAAATTAAACATCCCTTTCAGAAACAATATGGGAAGGAACCCCCGTGAAAGCAGAAGATTTCTCAAACAAAAATGGGAACCAAATCAGGAGCAGAAGGGAGACCAGGAAGAGAAAGAAAATGAGCCATCTTGGAGAAACGAACAATTCCCACCCAAATGACATATTATTCTCAGACAGTGGAAGATCGGTGATAAAGTCCATGGCAATGTGAGAACAGGGCTCCTTAGGAATGGGCAAGGGTATGAGAAGACCAGCAGTTACTTGCATGGAGGACTAAGGCCGCGTACACACGCGGGGACTGTTCGCTCAACTTTGTCCGTCAAACAGTTTCAGCGAACAGTCCGCTCAAAATTAGCATGGACGGACTTGCCCACACACGACGAACGAACAGTTTGCTGAAACCGCGCGCGATGACGTGAACGGCACGTACGACGGGACGGAAAATACGACGTCCTATACACTGCATTACAACTTTCGGCGTGTAAATCCTTTCTGAGCATGCGCGGAACTTAGTTTGACGAACAAGCCTACACACGAGGGGACTGTTCGGGACAGTTTTTCGGAATTTCCGAAAAATTTTGTTCAGCAGACTGTTCGCTGAAACTGTCCGCTGAAAGCCCACACACGGGCGGACTGTCCGCCGAAACACTGTTCAGCGGACAAAGTTGGGCGAACAGTCCCCGCGTGTGTACGCGGCCTTAGACTGGGCACAGACATGACAAGCCTTAAGGTAGTCTTTGACATCCGAACGGAGAGTAGGAAACCAGTAGTGGTGACTCATGAGAAGGAAGGATCGGAGGAGCCCAGCATGACCTGCCACCTTGGAATCATGTCCCCAACAAAGGATCTTAGCTCTTAGCCCAATGGGAACGAAGATCTTGCCAGGAGGAATTTTTTACTTCAGGGTGGTAGAATGGGCAAGAATGCATAAGGTAGGAATGATCAGCTCAGATTCAGAGCTGGGCTCCTTATCCAGAGTGTCAAATGACCTAGAGAGTGCATCAGCCCGATCAGGAACCAGGTTTGTACTTAATAGTGAAATTAAAACAGGAATTCTGTAAGTACTGCAGATTTTTATGATAAGTGAAAATTGCTATGGAGGAGAACCCTCCAAGAGATGACACCACTCCTTTAATGGCAATTTAATTGCAAGCAGTTCACGATCGCCAATAGCATATCTTTTCTCTGCCTAAGAATTTTTTGGTGAGAAAAACGCACATGGTTAACGTTTTTGCTCAAAGGATTGAAGAAGCACTGGCCCCACCCCAGTCGAAGAAGCGTCTATTTAAAAAAAAAATGGATCCCCAGGATTAGGTCCAAAAACAAAGGCCTGTTTTAACTCATGAAATACAGAGACAGCTTCTGAAGGCCATTCGCACCCTTCTTGGTCAAGGCAATAAGAGGTGCAATTACTAATAAACTGCTTGTAATCATTTGTGAACCCAAGAAAGCATTGTGCCGTCTTTAGGCTGGCAGGAGGAGGCCAGTTAGTTATGGCCGAGACCTTTCCAGGATCCATACGAAGACCCAAACTAGAGATAAAACTGCCTAAAAATAGGACCTGGTACAATCTGGACATGGTTTCTGTAAACAACCAGGCTTTTAGAAAAGATGAGAATATCATCCAGATAGATGACAACAAATTGGTATAACAGATCTGGAGGATCTGGGCCACTCTGTGTAAAACCCTTGCACAGAGCAGGTAAGTATGACAAGTTTATTTTTTTTATAAACAAACCTTTACAATACTTTAACTGCTTAAGGATCAGCGACCGCAGTTATACTGGGGCAATGTGGCTCGATCCCGCAGATCACCGTAGGTGTACGTTGGCTCTTACACAGTGATTTGTGGGTGCGCTGGAAAGCAAGGGAGCCAATCAGTGGGTCCACCGGTGCCTCGCAATAATTCCCCGCAGTCACAGAATGGGGATCTGACTGTGTAAACAAGGCAAATTTCTGTTCTGACAGGGAAGGTCACACAAATGTTGTCTTTCTGCTATGCAGGAGGATGGATCTGTGTGTTTCCCCAATGACACAGACATACAGTTAGAACACACAGTGAGGGAACACATGTAATCCCTTAATCGCCCTTGATGTTTACACCTTCATTGCCAGTGCCATTAGTACAATAACAGTGCATATTTTTAGCACTGATTATTTTAATAAATGTCACTGGTTTCCAAAGTGTCAACAATGTCAGGTGTCTGATCTGTCTGCTGCAATGTCACAGTCCCACTAAAAATCATTGATTGCCACCATTACTAGTAAAAAAATAAATTAAAAAAATGTAAATGCTATAAATCTATCCCCTATTTTGTAGATTCTATAACTTTTGTGGAAACCAATCAATATACGCTTATTGCAATTTTTTTACCAAAAATATGTAGAAGAATACATATCGGCCTAAACTGAGGAAAAAAATATATTTTTTACATTTTTTGGGGGATATTATTAAGAGCAAAAAATAAAAAGTTTATATATTTTTTTTAAGTTTTGCTCTTTTTTTGTTTATAGCACAAAAAATAAAAAACGCAGAGGTGATAAAATACCAAGTTTTCAATATGTTTTTATTGAGATTCATAGGGTGAACAAAATAAAGGAAACAAAACAAAGGACATTATATGAAAGCAGAAAGAGGTAGCCACACAGGGCAACCTATTGTAAAAGATTGCAGAGGTCAGTCTGCGAGTACATTTGCTGTAACACACAAAATGATACATAGGTTGTGACAACATGTACATTTTGTACCATAATTTAAGGAGATATGTACTTTAACAGATTACTTATTATACCAAGTAAGCCACGGTTTCCATGCTTTTTTAAACAAGGGCAGCAAGTTTGCTCCTAACACCAGTAGTCTTTCATAGGAGTAATGCATTTGGATAGTGGCTATGACTTCAGATGGATTTGGCACCAGCTCCCTTTTCCAGTGCCTAGTGATATTAGGCTTAGCAACTAGTAGTATAGCTGAGATTATCTTTCTAAGGTCTGCAGGGAAAACATCTATCCCTAGATTTATAAATGTCATTGCTGGGTCTGGGTTGATGGTTCACCCCGAGACCCAGGAGAGGAGCTGGAACACAATCCGCCAGAAGCTGTGTATACTGTAGCATGACCAAAGGATATGGTACAGGTTGACAACTTAGCCACAACTTCTCCAGCACAGTGAAGAGGAGGAGGAAGAGGGGAATTGGGCTATCTAATAGGGTGAGGTACCACCTGGTGGCAATTTTTTGTGCTAGTTCCTAGTGGTTGGAGCAATGGGAAATCATGTATGAGTACTGAAGCTCAGAAAGCCATTAGGAGTCTGTGCAATGCCCTATACTCACAGTCAGAAATTCAGATGGAAAAGGTCTGATTGGATTATATTGTTGGAAAATCCAATAATGTGTGGGCTCTATCAGACTTTTTCTGTTGGAAATTCCGCCAGAAAAAATTTGAGAGCAGGATCTAAAATTTTCAGACAAACAAATCCGATCTGACTTTTTCTGATCGTTTGTAGAGAATTCTGACGGACAAAGTGCCACACATGCTCAGATTAAATTATGAGACAAAATCTATTGGCAACTAGACTCTATGTAGTCCCGTCATACACAACGAACATCACCTCATTCCAAACGATCAGATTTTCGGTCAACTTTGTCCGACCGTGTGTATGCAACAACAGTTTCGAACAAAATCCGTCAGAAAAAAATCTGACGGATTTTGAGGTCGGAATGTCCGACTGTGTGTACAGGGCATAAGACTGTTGAAGGTCCTTCTCTCAGGCAAGTATGGGGGGAGGGGGGGAGGGGTGTTCGTGAAGTCCAGTTTTCCCGATTGCCCTGGAGCAGGTTATAGTGAAGCAAAATGCCTTTGATTTTTGATTTTTTTGGGAGTGTTGGTAGTAGAGTTGCCAGACTCTAGGATGGAGATAAATTGGGTGGAAGAGAGAGTTGTCTTACACTAAACATTTTAAGTCAATCAGCTATAGGAAGCCCATACGCAGATTGGATAGCATCCATGTTTTTGAGATTATCCCCTATGTAGAGTTGGTCTACCCACTTCAAGCCACAGCAGGACCAGATGATTGGTTTAAGATTTGGTAGTAGAATATTAAAGACATCTATAGGAAATTTAATAAGTTGGCCCTCTTTTAAGCCTGATGTGGATGCAATCAGGGATTTCCAAGCAAGTAGCAAGCTGTCTGTAGAAACATATTGCTATTTACCATATAAAATTCTTACGGAGGGAGGATAAGGAAGGTTGAAGTGGGATATGAAGGGTGCAGATGAAGCATAAAATCTGTGGGAGAATGAGCATTTTAAAAGCGGAAAGCATCCTGACCAGGACAATTTAAAGTGGGAGAGATGGCAAAGTTCTGTTTCTAACTTAGTTATAAGGGGCTTAAAATTGCATTCAGCAAAGGTTGAAAGGGCTAAGGTAGGGCTAAGTGTTATACCTATGTAGGGTATTCCTATAGCTGACCATAAGTAGTGGAACAGTTGCAATAATCATTTCTGTTCATTGGTAGAGACTCCCTGCGTGAGGATGAAGGATTTAGTGAAGTTTACCTCATACAACCTTATAATATGAAATCAAGCTGAGCCATTGGAGGAGCTGATGTATATGATTTAGTGATTGGCATGGATTCGTTAGTAGAAATATGACGTCATCTGCAAATATATTTATGACGTTGGGTTTATCACAAATTTTAAACCTTGTGACTAGATCGTCGGAACAAAAAGTTTCAGCTAGGGCTTCAATTAACAAATTAAAAATTAAGGATGAGAGCGGCAGCCATGCTTTGTCCCGTTGATGAGGTGGAATGCTTTATATAGTAGTCCTGAGGTATATACCTGCACAGATGGACAAGGATATAGTGGAGGACAGGATAATAGTCATAAGACAACTTGCCAGTAACTTTGCATATAGCTTGATATCGGCATTTAAAAGGGAGAGAGGTCTGAAGTTAGAAGACGTAGATGGATCTTTTCCTGGTTTCGGGATTGTAACAATGTGCATTCTCAGCATATCTGATGGGAAGGAAGCTTGCAATTGAGCTGTATTATATAAGGTAAGGAGATATGGGGCTAGTAGGGAGTAAAAGGTTTTGTGGTATTCATTTGTAAAACCATCAGGACCTGGAGATTTGTCCAATGGTAGGGATTTCACTACACTCTCAATTTCAGGAGTAGTAAAAGGAGCAATAAGTTGTTGGATATGTGTCTGTGATAGGGTAGGCAGGTTCAAATCAGTAAGAAATTGGGCAATGTCAGAATCCATGGGTTATAGTGTGGAAAAATTATTTTTAAGGCTATAAAGGGACTACAGTAGTCTGCAGGCATCCACAATATGTTGGGGATTAAGCAATTTGTGGTTAGTAGAAGAGTGAACATTATATGGGATATTACTTTTGGTTCATTGGGCCCTAAGTCTATTAGTCAAAAATGTCACTGCCTTATTATTATTCACATAGTAATTGAGTTTAAGAAAACTTAGGAATTTATTGTGTTGTTCAAACAGCAACCCTTTGATTTCCGTGTGCAATTTAAGAAGAGAAGCAGTAATGGACTGGTTAACTTTTTTTTTGTTTGTTTTGGATTTCTAGGGCAAAGATCTCATGAGGTATTAAGCCGAAAATTTGTTTTCCGTTTGGCAAGAACCCCTAGTTTTACAAGCATGTCTCTAATGTATGCCTTAAATAGAAAGATCCCCTAACAAGGAGATCACAGTACCCCCCGGTACAGTGGGACTTTTAAGGCAGACCAAAATATAAGTAAAACATATATTACAAATTTATTCACAAAAATGATACACAAAACAGAACAGTATAAAATCCATACATATATCAATGTGTGGAATCATACATATAAATATATAGTCTGCACAACATTAAAGGTTTCTTATATGGTTTTATAATGTGAACTCCAAAACGCCTGACATGTTTCAGGGAAACATTCCCTTCTTCAGAGGCATAGCTAAAGAGAACAAATAGCTGTAGTCATTTATTTGTAAATGAACAAAACAACTGAGAATAAATCTCATATCAAGAGTAAATAGTTGTGTGTGAGTGTATATATATATAAATGTATATCAAAATTATTGATAGATCGCCCCACGGAGATGCACAGACAGAAAGTGCTAGGGACCCATAGGTGGCCCACATCAAACCCGCACATAGGTCTTATATTATGCTGTTGGGGGAACAAACAATCTCCACGTATAGTGTCTAGGCAGTTGAACAGCCTTATGGGCATTCCAGAAGGTAAAGGGAGATCAGTATTATTTAGTGAGAAAAAAATCCCTGATATGCTGAGATAGCAAGGCACCGTTACTCGAATCTTGGATAAGCGTGTTATTATACCACCATAACTTTATTGGAGGGGAAGTATGCTGTTCCACTAGTGTAAGAATGCAATCAGCGTGGTTGAAGATATAGTGGAGGAGAACCCTCTTTGTAAAGGCCATTTATCTACAACAAACAAGTCAATACACGAATAAGATCTATGTCTTGGGGAAAAATAGGAGAATCCTTTTTGTTGGTGTGCAGACAGCGCCACACATCGTAGACATCTTCTTGGTGAAGAAGTGATCGGAAATTAAGGTACTTGGCTTTTGGGCAGTGAGGACATATCTAGATGGGGATCAACTATTAGATCAAAGTCTCTGCAAAGGATGAGATTACCATATTTATTAGCTTCAAGTTTATTGAATACTCTGTGGAGGAAACAGCGTTGTCAAGTGTTGGGAGCATAAATAGTCGCCAACGTGTAGGGCTCATTATTAATATCACATTGCAGAATGATGAAACAGCTACCTGGGTAAATAATTGACGCATGTAGCGTGAAAGCCACAGTGTTCCTGATTGCTATTAATACCCCACTTTTTTTAAGAAGAAGGTGGAGAAAAAGATATGCTGGAAAACCTTGTGTTTAATGGTGGGAGCAGCATCAGTTTGGAAATGGGTCTCCTGGACCGCTAATACTTCAGCCTGCTGGGATAAGGCTTCACACTAGAGGGAGGACCTTTTGGCTGGGTGATTAAGGCCACAGGCATTAATTGAGAACAGTTGTGTCATAAAGATAGTGAAGTAGGTAATAGTTGTGTATGCAGACTCATGTTGGCGCTAAAGAGATGACACTCTGAAAAGTGGTGAGACTGCAGAATATCTTTATGGTGTTTTCATGGTGCCAAAGCAAGGTTACCGGTGCAGCAGCTGACTCATCAAAAATTAGGTACTCCAGACTAAAGATCAAAGCTGAAAGGAAGGCACAGTCAAACCATAGGAAACAAAAAAAATAAAAATAGGGGGTGTGGCGACCGCGTAACGTGATGGCCATACATTAGGAGAGCTCCGCTGCACACTCCGGGAAATATCGTTACACAGCCCGTCAGAAGATAGCTATCGACATCAGTGCAAGCGCAAGTGCCGTGGGAAGCACCCGGCGAATAGACCACCATGCGGAGAAGAGCCTCAAGCCAGCCGAACGCACTGAAATTACCGGATTTCTATCCGGCCATAAACCGCGGGCCTCGGAAAGATGGCGGAGGAGGACACAGTGTAGGGTGGTGCTTTCAACCTCATGCGTCTGCTGCGTCAGCCGTCTCAGTAAACAGAGCGGAAGATTTGTGCACAGCGGAAATAGACACTGGAACAGGGGCGCGTTCGTCAGACTCTGACACTCCCTGCAACTCTCCATCGACAAGGAGCCAAGTGAAATCAAAACCCAGGCTGGACTCAAGCTCTTCTGCACCAAATAGAACAACAGAACTGGGTATGGAGGTGAGTGGATCGTTCAATAGCGAACCGGTATCCCAACAACAAGTGGATCCAATAGCAATGTTTCCAACCACAGGTCAGCCTATTTCAGATGTCACCCTTAAAGAGATGTTGATGTCATTGAGAACATCATTACAGACTGATATGCTGACATGTCTTCAACAGTGTAGAGCGGAAATTAGTGATTTAGGTGAGCGAGTGCACCAGGTGGAATCGAGAATGTGTGATGTTACATCCTCCTTTAATGCGTTGGTGGACTCTCATGTATCATACCAGGAGGTCATTCATAAAATGCAATTAAAAATGGCGGACCTCGAAGATCGTTCCCGTAGGAACAACCTAAAGATAAGGGGGATCCCAGAGGCGGTTACAACACAACAACTCCCTATCTACGCGCGAGACCTCTTTCAGGCAATGGTCCCGTCCTTGTCATCACTGGACCTCATGATAGACTGCATTCACAGAGTCCCAAAACCGTCATTCCTCCCCCAAGAGGTGCCTAGGGATGTTCTGCTTAGAATGCACTTTTTCCACACTAAGGAAAAAATTCTGGAGGCATTACGCAAGGGTGACAATCTCCCAGAATAAGTCTCTCAGCTACAGATTCTACCGGACTTGTCGCAACATACCCTACATACCCTGCTTCGGCGCAACATGGCGACCATCACCAAAGCTATGAGGAATCATAAGATCTTGTACAAATGGAAATACCCGGCGAATCTACAAGTGACACATAAAGGATCCACTCACCTCATTAAATCCTTGGAAGAAGGATTACATCTTTTGAGAACCTGGCAAATCATATAACGCCTGACTCAGCTGCAGATCCACCTCAGCAGCCTGGACCACCGCTCAACAAACTACACTCCGATTGGCAAATTAAACAACAAAGAAGATCAAAGATGAACCATACCTGAATTTTAATCACCTCAACCCCATCTACATGCTTCAATAGAATTCCCTAGTGTATTCCCATAGTGTCGAGGGTACAAGTCAAAGTACCATAGACCCCCTCAATCGGGCACTTTAGCTGCCTGACCCTATTGGGTTTTGTTTCTTACTCTGGTTCTGCAGTTTTTTGTTTTTTTTTGCTTTGTTTTTCCTTTTGTTTTGTGTTTATTTTTTTGGCGCATGTTCTCCAGTCGTCTCTGGCGAGAGGAAGCGGTATGTTTTCCAATTACCGCACATAATACACATACCGAAGGTATCTTATGCAAGACTTCTCTACCTGCCACTCATGCACGTGAATCAATCGTGCACCTATGTAACCAACACTAAACTGTGCAGTAAAACATCCAGATATGGAATCAAGATAAATGACAGAACAAATGGACAATGCCTAGATACGCTAACACTATACATGAAACATAAATGATGACTTTACCTACCAGACACAGTACTCCAGTGGACTAGATCTAAAGTTATCTCGGCACGACTACATGTATCATCCCAAGCAAATTTCCAATGAGTATTAGAATTCTTTCACTCAACGCAAGAGGACTTAACCACCCGGCCAAGAGACGCTCCTTATGGCAAGAGGCAATGAAACATAAAGCAGACATTCTAGCAATTCAGGAGACTCACTTCCATAAATTAGCTATGCCGGCATGCTCGCATAAGAACTTCCCATTTATGATTCATTCCTCCATTACGCCGAAGAAAAGAGGAGTTATGGTGGCTGTAAGAGACTCAGTGAACTTTGAACTTAAGGACACCTTTGTGGACCCGGAAGGGAGGTTTATCGTACTGGTCTGTAATTTTAAATAAGATCCCTACTACCTTTGCATGTATTTATGCTCCCAACTCGCACCAACTTAAATTCCTAAAAAGAGTCATGAAAATAATAGAGGAGATGCGAGTGGGGAGCGTATTAATTTGTGGTGACTTCAAATCCAGAAGATGGATTTAGATACCTCTTCTGGAGTCAGAAATCATTTTCCCAAATTTAGGGAATTGTTGCACAAAGAAGGAATGTATGATATTTGGCGATGCCTAAATGCCAGCGACAAATCTTATACATATTATTCTCCCAGGTTCAATTCCTACTCCAGAATAGATTTGTTCTTGACAGACAAAGAGATGCTTCGTAGAATTACACACTCATCCATTCAAAATATTACGTGGTCTGACCACGCTCCAGTACTGATCCAAATAGAAGGGGGTAATGCCCATGCCACGACACGTATCTGGAGGTGTAATGATACAATATTACAAGACCCTAAATATCAAAAAGAGATTTCCCAACAGATTGAGGAATATTTTCGTTTTAATGACCCGGATAGTACAGGCCCCTACATTAATTGGAACGCCCATAAAGCCTTTGTTAGGGGAGTTCTAATTAAACTAAACTCCAAAATTCGAAAGGCCCGATCTGCCAATCTAAATTACCTCTTAAACAAACTCCATATATTAGAACAACGCAACCAATCTACCCCATCTACAGATCTGGCAATGCAATTATTTCACTTGCGATACAAAATAAGGGAGCTGTATTGCACGCAACACGATCAAGCTATGAAAAGGCTTAGACTTAACTACTATGGGAACAACAACAGAGCAGGTAAATTTCTGGCCAACCGACTGAAGGAAAAAAGGTTGAGGACGGTAATTCCACATTTGTTCCACCCAACAACGACAGACAAAATAGAACACCCACAGGTAATCGCGGATACATTTGCAGATTATTACTCGACCCTCTACAACCTAAACGACGACCCACACACACCCAAACCATCAATGGAACTTATAGGAAAATTTTTAGACAAGTTACACCTGCCCTCGATATCGACCACCCAGCTTCAAGAATTAAGTAAGTGCCCCGTTTACATCAGATGAGTTAGGGAAAGCCATTCATTCCCTACCCTTGGGGAATCCCCCTGGTCCAGATGGACTTTCTAACGGTTATTATAAAAACTTCAGAGACATATTAACACCCCACTTATTGCCCATGTTTAATGAAGCTAGGAAGACTGGTAATTTCCCAGCAGAAATGCTTAGAGCCTATGTAAGTAAAAAATCTCTGGATACGCCAGCCAATTTCCGCCCCATATCCCTACTTAATGGCGACATCGCGTTGTATGCCAAAATTGTAGCGAGAAGAATTTTTGACATTATGCCAGAACTGGTGAAATCAGACAAAACAGGTGTCACGAAAGGGCGTCAAGCATCAGATGCTACGAGACGTCTACTAAACATAGTTCATCATGCGGAGATATCAAGAATGCCTTCTCTGCTTCTTTCAATAGATGCAGAAGGCGTTCGATAGAGTCCACTGGGGCTATATGAAGGCGGTATTGCAAAAATTAGGTTTTCATAATGAAGCTTTATCAGCTATTCTGGCACTTTACTCAAACCCTTCTGCCCAAGTATTCACCTCAGGATTGTTGTCCAAAGCATTCAATATATCTAATGGTACCCACCAGGGGTGTCCGCTGTCACCATCAATTTTTAACTTGATGATAGAACCCCTGGCGGAGGCCATTAGATCCCACCCACACATTTCAGGGCTTAAAGTCCAGCGAAAGGAACATATAGTTAATCTCTTCGCCAATGATATTATCCTTTTTCTATCAAACCTGGTCGTGTCTTTACCATTCACGCATGAAATACTAGAACTATTTGGGAATCTATCTTACTACAAAGTTAATTTCAGTAAGTCCCTAATACTTGATTCAGGCCTAAACTCACACGTGAGTTCATATCTTAAACAATCGTTTCCCTATGTATGGACCCCCTAAACAGATCCCTTATCTAGGCATATACCTCACAAAGAAATTGTCCCACATTGCAGACATCAATATAGAAAACCTCCTTCAAAATATAAAACAGACACTTTCCAAAATCTCAACCATTGACCTATCCTGGGCGGGGAAAATAGCATCTTTCAAGATGTTGATCCTCCCAAAAATTCTATATATATTTAGAACCCTCCTGATACCACTTAAAGCGTCCCACTTCCAGAAATTGACCAAAACACTCAAACAATACATATGGCAGGGTAAAAGAGCCAGATACTCTATCAATATCAATAGACTTATACCACACAGAAAATTGGGAGGAATGGGGCTACCTGACATCAAGGATTACTATTGGGCAGCTATATTGGCACAAATGAAGCACTGGTTCCAACACAACCCTGAACCCTTATGGGTAAACATTGAAGCATCTATGGTCAAAATTCAGCACATGAGTCTCCTTCTAATAGCAGACTGTTGGAAATTGAGCACCTTGACACATCTTTCTCCAACAATTAAAGCGACGATACTAGCGTGGAGACATTTATTGAACCAAACACCACAAGACAGTTCCAACTCCAAAATTAGGATCCCAATCCAAACTTTAGAAATTCTGCTTCCGTACAGTCCTATCATTAAATGGAGGGAAAAAAGGAATAGAGTGGGTAGACAAACTATATAATCAGGGGTTCTTAAAATCGTTCAACATTCTGAGAACCACATACAATATCCCACACACCAACCAATTTTTATACAACCAGGTGACATCCTTCATATCTAAATACCCCTCACCGACTATCGAGATAAACAGGACCATCTGGCAATATTATACGATACCTGACAACAGAAGTAAAGGCATTTCACTTCTATACAACACACTCCAGCATAAACAAAAATTTGTTAAATCCCCTTCCATTCTGGCATGGGAAAAGGATCTAAATCAATCCTATGAAGAAGATCAATGGATCAAAGCGATACAATATAATTATACTGCCACAAAATGTGCTAACCATTGGGAACTCACCCAGAAAATACTTCACAAATGGTATAGAACACCCTATCAGTTAGCAAGAATATTCCCCACTCACTCCTCGCTTTGCTGGAGAGACTGTGGCATCTCAGGCACTATACTGCATATATTCTGGCAATGCAAGAATTTATTGAGTTATTGTAAGAGATTATTTAGTATTTTAGCAGAAATCACGGGAGTACTAAATCCCCCGAACCCAGCGTTAGCGGTACTCCATCTTGGAATTGACATTTATCCGACACAGTTTCGTACAGTAGTAACCCATGTTTTAATCACTGCAAAATTAGTAATAGCCAGACATTGGAAAAGTACACTATCTCCGAACCCCTCAGAAGTATTGGTACAGGTAAATCTAAATTATCAGTATGAGAGACTATTATCCATCAGGAGATCCTCTTGTCATAAATTTGATGTACATTGGAAATGTTGGACAGACTGGTATAAAAAGTGAAGGTAATTAATTCCCCCAGGAACAAAATTTGGGCAATATCGTGATGAAGGTATGCCATTGCATTAAGTTTTGAGTTAATGTCACTGTGCGGCCCTTCTGGCACAGCGTGATCCCAGTTGGGGTGCGGAAGGCGCCGGACAGAATATACTGTACTGCATTGTTGAGTCAGATTGTGTACATGAAGTATCGGAGACAATGCACGTGTGATTGGACTTGGAGTAATAAGGTACCTTAGGAAGGCCAGAGACATGAGATTAAAATGTAAAACTAGAGCGCTATGTTGAAATGTGTATTTCAGATTGTATCTCTGTGTTCTTGTTCAATTTGTTATATGCAATCTATCGCAAATAATATAATAAAGACTATTTTGAAAAAAATAAATAAAATAAAAATAAAACAGAACTGAAGCTGCAGGTTTATCATGAGGACCATGCAGCCGAGTAAAAAAGAGGGTTCTATAAAAACAGGAGCAGAAATTCTGCAATGACTTTTAGGGGTAAGAAAGGGGTGCAGTTGTGAACAAAGAGAATAAACTGTGGTGACACTCCGATAGCTGAGAGACCATATAGTAATATTGCTGGAGGATCCATAAGGATCATGAGCCAGAGCCTTTAGGGTTGCTTTCCTTGTGAAAGCGTTTGTGGGAGACCACTTGCCAGTCATCTGATACTGGAGAGGGATAAAGCTGGGATGTAGTAGGTAGATTATGATCAGGTAATATGCTTCAGGAGTGTAAGAGCTTGAGGCCATCTTACATCTTATTTGCTAAAAACCTGCTAGCAGTCTTTCACTTTAAAAAATTGTATCCGCAGGAGCACTTCTTGTGGTACGGGAGAAATTACAGTTTAGGAACCATGTGGACTCTATCATAAGTGAGGTCATCGGACGTGAACGATAGTAGTACATTTTTGAAACAGCTCTCAAACAGAAGGAGGTAGTTGAGAAGAGGAAATGCTTCTGGAATGCCATGGATCTTGAGATTGTTATGCCTGGATCTATCCTCTAAATCTGCTATTTTATCTTTAAACCAGGAGATATCATCCTTGTGCTCACCATGTACATCTAACAAGGTATTAAAATATTGAGCAAATTCTTCCATCTTGTCTTCCATCTATCCTACACATTCTCCCAATACTTTAACTTTTGCGGTCACTTTGTGGACACAGGAGAAGAGATCTGCTTGCATTGATGCCCCAAGGGACAGCAACCTGTACTTTAAGGTGGTGTCAGAGACTAGTAGGCCTTCAGTAGGGAATGCAGGTATGGGATCCCCTGTATTGGATGCATCAGGTAGAGGGGTTCTTAGAGCGTTTACCTCCATGGACAGATCAGGTGCATCTTGCTCAGCACAGGGTTTTGGCAGGGCTCCTGGTAGAGGGCATTTACTTAGCTTGAGTCCCCCTGATTCCCTGTGCAGTCTGAGGTGCTCGACATTGCAGCCACTGAAGGACCAGCGGCATCCACTGCTGTTTGTCTCCCATCGCTATTTTAGAGAGGCCCTCTTTGGACCATCTGGAAGAATCCTGACAGTTTCTGGGGTGGCTGGACTTCTCTTTGGCATCGCGGTATAGCGGGTGATGCTGTTGCACTTGAGGAATCGGCTGGCATCTCCTGAGCAGCTGTGTCAGCTCTGTGAGGCTTGGTAGTCTTGGCAGCTAGAGGAACTAATCTCCAATGAGGCCATCTCATGTGGCTGTCACCACAAGCTCCCTCAGATATTTTTATAGCTCTTGGATTATCCATGGATGATTTTTCACTTCTTGGAAGGGTTTGCTGCAGTGTCAGCTGTTGAATGCTAGTGCTAGTGACAGCTGTAAATTCTCCATGCTCACTTTTGTGTTTCATTTTGAGGTGTTTTATGAGATTACTGTTTTTTAAGCAATAACTTTTGAACCTCCTCTTGATATTTTTGCACAACAAAGTTTGCGTCTGCCATGCGTGGGTTGCTTTCATTGATTTAAAATAATGTCCGGACTGCAGTAATTTTGCTGGTATATTTTTGCATTGCACTGAAAGGCTGAAATAAATAAGTCTCTCAATCTTGGGGGGAAAAAAATGAAAAATTTAATTATTGAGTCACAGTTTATTTTAAAAATAAAAATGGTGTCACACAAATAAACTCAGTAGGAGATAGAGGGAGTATAGAAAATAATCACCACACCACATTTGAGCACAGCTGATTACAGTTGAGAGTCAAATGGCTTTATGTTTGGTTGCACCTGATTGAGTTACAAATTACAAGTAATTTTAGGAGGGGGTGATCCTTTTTCCGATTCAGAGATTCAGTTTTTTATTTTTTTTATTTTTTGGCATGTTGGTGTTATATATTTTACTGGTCACACTGAGTAAATAAATCTGGATAGAACAAACACAGTGTCTGTCTTCATTTCAGGCTGCAAAAGCAACAAAATGTTATTATTTCAAGGTGGGGGTGATTCTTTTCTATACCTACTGTATATGAAATTGAATTATATAATTAATTTGGTGCAACCCTACATCATACTCCTCCACTGTATAATGCACACTGACAACCATAAACAATAGACATATTACGAATTCAAGAGAATGAAGACACTCTCACCACCACTTGTCGTACATTCTTCCTGCTGCCATGCAAGCATCCAGCATCTTGGTTTGGCCAAGTTACCCAGCGGGGGGAAATTCATCTGGGGGGCACTCCAGGTACAGTAACAGGACTCTACAAAAAGCAGAGGATGGTCTTGGGAACCCAGCCACAATGCGTACATAAATGAAGTGGTACCACCCTAAACAATGCACAAAGTATACCACTACTAGGTGGGCAAATACAAGGTGCAAATAATTCCAAATGTGAAACAATGTCCAGGATAAATTAAATGACTGACTGTTAATGCACCTAGTTGCAGCTAACATGGGTGCTGCTGCAGGTGGCTATGATCTGATTAGGCATACGACACTACAGCAGTCGTTTTCAATAGGTAAAGGGTGCATACACAGCAGAGCCTGCTGACTTTAATGCCCTGTACACATGGTCGGACATTCTGACCACAAAATCCATCTGATTTTTTTCCAACGATTTCGTCCTAAACTGGTGTTGCATACACATGGTCGGACAAAGTTGTCGGAAAATCCAATCGTTTGGAATGTGATGACGTTTGTTCGTTATAACGGGTCTACGTTGAGGCTAGTAGCCAATAGCTTTGGTCTCGTAATTTGATCTGAGCATGCGTGGCACTTTGTCCGATCGGAATTCTCTACAAACGATCGGAAAAAGTCAGATCGGATTTTTTTTGTCGGAAAATTTGAGATCCTGCTCTCAAATTTTTTCAGTCGGAATTTCCGACAGAAAAAGTCTGATAGAGCCCACACATGATCGGATTTTCCGACAATATAATCCAATCGGACCTTTTCTGTCAGAATTTCCGACCGTGTGTACAGGGCATAAGTTTGGATGAGTGGATAGAAAGATAATCAATTTCTCAACTGTGGATCAATGCAGTCTTGAATGGATGTATGAACTGCTCATAGCAAGTGGATGGATGGATAGGCTGCAAGCTGACAATAAAGTAGACTAGACTAGATAGCACAGGAGGGCCCTACTCCTAACGGTATGTACTATGTAGGTCTGGTGTAATTCTATAGACTTACAGTCCAATTCCAAAGCACTAAATCTGTATATGCCATTCTTAAGTATACCATATACCATATACATATACCATAATTAAGTACAGCATGAGACATGCGGGAAAATGTAAGCATAAGCAAGAGACATGCAGGACATGTAATAGCACTCACCGCCATGTGGGGCATGTAAGCAAGAGACATGCAGCACATGTAACAGCACTCACCTCCATGTGGAGGGACACATCCCTATCCGCCCCCAAGCTGACCACTTCCGATATCAGTTCTAGATATCGGAGTATTTGCGTGAGTACCGATACTCTTGCAAATGCTTAGTATCGGCACTGATACTGGTATCATTATCGTTGCAACCCTACTATATTGTCTACTTTATTTTAGCTTTCACGTAAAAAAAAGAAAAAAATGATTTACTTTACAAAACAGATTTCCCAGCAGTACAATAGGCATGGCCAAACTTTTTGTTTTGGTTTTGGACATGGAGAAAGGGGGGGTTGTGGCTGGAAAAACCTCAATGTACACTATATATGTATACAAAACATTTAACAATATAATTGTTCAGTGTTTTAGTATTTTTGTCATTAAAATAAAATTATATTGTTAAATATTTTTTATACATATATAGTGTCCCTGTAGTTTTTAGCACCATGATAATCCCTTTCCTCCTCCTTATCATCCCCTTCACACAATAAAACTTGGTTTTGGACATAGTGGGCAAGTGTAAGCTAGAACGACTGTTGTTTTTTTTTTTTTTTTGCTTTCTTTGTCTCCATTGGGGAGATTTTCCCTCACTTTCATGACTGGTAGTGAATATAAATCTTCAAGAAGTAAGGAAATAGTGCTATGTCTCTTTTGTGTAGATTTACACTCACATCTAGGACCTTCTGAAATCCAGAAACAGAAATACAAAAACAGATATTTTATCTCAGCTTAGGCTATAAGGGGATCTTGTTTGCATGCTTTTAACAGACAGATTTTACTAATTCTTAAATTCTTTAACATGAAAGAGAACAGAAATAATAAATTGACAAATAACTTGGTAAGCCATAACATTGTTATCAGGTAGTCCCACTGAACAAATTGCATTATATATTACAATGGTTACTGTGAAGTAACACATTAGCTGTTCCTCATATTTTTCAGTGTTTCTGAACATCTGATTCTTATTTTAGTAAATATGCAGAGATGAGGGTCATCTTAAAGTATGTTAAATGTGTTTTGTGTCTTTACTGCTACAATTTAATGTGTCCCTCTTTATTACTATAGGAATATACCATTGATATATTTTTTGCACAAACCTGGTATGACAGGCGCCTGAAATTCAACAGTACTATAAAAGTCCTTAGACTGAACAGTAACATGGTTGGAAAAATCTGGATACCAGATACATTTTTTCGTAACTCAAAAAAAGCAGATGCACATTGGATAACAACGCCTAACCGAATGTTGAGGATATGGAATGATGGAAGAGTACTTTACACACTCAGGTATACATTTCCTTTCTGTGTACTGGTATTGTGCTGCAAAATATTTATTTCTATCCCCAGAGAAGCATGACTCAGAACAAGTAGGTAGATAAAGATTTCTGACTTGGTATGCATTGATCAAAGGAAGTCAACATAATGGCCAGGAAACCGTTATTTTCAGTAAGTCGACAGCCTCCAGATTTCCCTCAGGAAAGGTTTAATGAGTATACAGGTGAACAATAATCTGACAAGATGAAACAAATTTGGCCATATACAAAAATGTATTCAACAATATGAAAATATAAGCAAAAAAAGAAAAGAAAAGATGAAATAAACCTATGTTCCAGACAAACAGGTAAATATGCTAGCTGCATATTTAGCTGTTTTCTGGGAATACACTTTCAGGCATAACATAAAATATTTTTATTGTGTATCTTTCCTAGAGTTTTTTTGTATTTCTACCTAACCAGTTTTGTGATTAGTGTAAAAAGGCTATAATGGCATTCAGCTGATGAGCACCAGCACATTTAAGATGCCGTGTCTCAACTTGTGTCAGCAAGCTCTCAATAGATAAACAGTACTGTGTGCACAAGTGTTCTTTTTTGCTTTACTTTAATTCTGATCGCTATCCATTTTTTGGGTGGTATGCCTTTTTATATAATGTTGACAGGGCCTTAATTTTAGGTCAATCTATTTTTTTAATTTTTTTTCAGCAAGGTTTCCTTTAAAAACATGGCTTTTGCTTCAGGAGGCATCATTTTTAGGGTAGAATTTATTTTGAAGGAATATTTTTTTTACTGTATGTTGACAGGGCCTTTTTTAAGTTTGGGATACTTTTTACTCACTTGTTACTAATCATCTGTTTTCAGAGCTGACTTTTGTTTGCAGCACTCATGTGCATCATTTACATCATACATTGGTTAGGCCTGTTATCCCTGATCAAACTCATGCTGCCGCAGGTCTATTTTACACTGCTTTATCCTCTGAAATCTTTTAATTCTTATATTAAAACCCTGCCTATGTTCTTAGTCTCCTGTTAATTTGGCCAATGCCAAAATCAATAAAAAGCCTTACACCAGCACTACACTCTCCCTGGATTGACCATAACAGACCAAAAGGCTATGTGTGGCATGAATATGGCCTCAAATTATAAATATAAATACAACAATCAATAAATAATGTGAACTACTGTGCGTGTAGCCCAATACCTAAACACACAAATGCTACACACTAGGAGGAGTGCCGCTGTAATCATAGAGAAGGAAGCTCCACTTGTGAGGAACTCTTTTTAAGAAGACAAAAGCAAGGAAAGGGAGAAAACAGTGCAGACTTCTGGTGTAGTAAAAAGATCAAAGAGTTAAATTTTATTTTGTGAGTATAAAATATGCTGTTTTTAATAAATCTCTTTGATCTTTTTACTACACCAGAGGTCTGCACTGTTTTCTCCCTTCCCTAGTTAATTTGGGTCTAGCCTTGCTCATTAAAATTATTCTTCTACTGGCCTAATGATACACTATTGGATCATCTGCATTTTATTTTTTTATAAATTCTTTATTTAAATGAATTTTATTACATGCAAAAAAGGGAAAATTGGCAACATTATACATGTGTCCAGGTGGAAGTTACCAAAGTGTACAGGATATTATATAATGTATTAAACATATGTCAGAAGCATTAATATAACATTACAAATATAAAGGGAGACATAAATAATGTCGGGATGATTAAAATGTCTAAAATACTAACCATAAGGTCTATTCATGTTGCTTTTTTTTATTTATTCCAAAATTAAAGGCAAATATAGAAAGTGAGGGAAGGGACAGTAGGTAAAATAAGAATGGTGGAGGAACATTGCAGTTATACACTCATGTAAGGATTAGGGATGAGCCGAACACCCCCCCCCCCCCCCCCCCCCAGTTTGCAGCGGACCATACGAACAGGCAAAAACTTTGTTCCAACACACAAACACTGTTAAAGTCTATGGGAAACAAACGTGAAAAATCAAAAGTGATAATTTGAAAGGCTTATATGCAAGTTATTGCCATAAAAAAGTGTTTGGGGACCTGCCATAGGGGACATGTATCAATGCAAAAAAAGTTTAAAAAACAGACTTTTTTGGGAGCAGTGATTATAATAATGTTAAAGTAAAACAATAAAAATGAAATATTAATTTAAATCTCATGCCTGGGGGGTGTCCTTAGCATGCCTGTAAAGTAGCACATTTTTCCAGTGTTTAGAACAATACCACAGCAAAATTTAATTTCTTAAGGAGAAATTACTTGTGGCTGTAATGTATTGTCGGGTCCTGGCAATATAGATTAAAATCATTGAAAAAAAACACCATGGCCCTTTGCGTCTGTTATGGATATTAAAGGGAACCAGCACCCAAATGTAAAACAAATTTCATGGGGGGCCCCCAGGCACTATATACTCTGAACAGCAGTATTATACGGCCTACTCTATATACTCTGCAGAAAATTGGGCCTTAGGTGTTGGTGGTACCAGAATATTGTAAGCCCTCCCCCACCAGTTATTCTTGGTGGGTGCAGGAATGGGCCCTGCTGTGAAATACAATATCAAAAATTGTAATTACATGCCCCTGTTAAACAGAGGCAGAAAAATTGGGCCTTTGGTGGTGGTGGTGGTGCCACAACACTGTAAGCCCTCACAGTTACTCTTGTTGGGTGCAGGAATGGGCCCTGCTGTAAAATATTATATTGAGAATTGTAATTACATACCCCTGTTAAACAGGGGCAGAAAAATTGGGCATTGAAAAATTGCATTAAAACCCTATATCAAAAATTGTAATTACATGCCCCTGTTAAACAGGGGCAGAAAAATTGGGCATTGGGTGGTGGTGGTGGTGGTGCCCTAAACCAAAAATATTGTTGGAAGCTAGCATTATCAAGATTGGATGATGTCACAACACTGTAACCCCTCACAGATACTTTTATTGGGTGGAGGAATGGGCCCTACTGTGAAATATTAGATCAAAAATTGTAATTACAATTGGGTGGTGCTGGCTGTCCCCTAAATAAAAAATATCATTGGTAGCTAGCATCATCAAGATTGAGAAGGAATAGGATAGTCAGCATAGGCAGTCGTAAAGGGATCCCACATCCATAGCAAATTCAATCAGTTACAAAAGCATTAAGTGCTTGATTGTTGCTGTTCCAAGACTGATTAAGTTTTAAGAATGTGAGCCTATCAACGGAGTCTGTGGACAGGCACACTCTTTGATCCATTACATACCCTCCAGCAGCACTGAATGTGCATTTATACAGCACACTGGATGCAGGACAGGCCAGTAGCTAAAGTGCATATTGAGCTAGTTCTGGCCAGTGGTCCATCCTCAAGACCCAGTAACCCAATGGATGCTCTTCTTGAAAGGTCTCCAAGTCTGCTCTTGCTCCTAGAAATTCCCATGCCATGTAATGCAAACACTGGCGATGGTTGCTTGAAGTGATCAGACATTGGCACTTAGGACTGAAAAATTGCTTAAAGGCATTGGTCAGCCGGTCACCTTCTCCACCGCTCTTCCTCTGACTGTACGAAGCCTTAGCAACATGTTGTCCAGCACCAGGAAATTGTAACCTCCAAGGGTCTGGAAATGCATTGCACAAACCTTTCTTCAAGCCTTCTGAAGATGTTTCATCCTCTGCTCCCTCTGCGAAGGCAGAATGAGTTCTACAACCTTACCCTTGTAGCGTGGATCAAGAAGGGTTGCCAGCCAGTAATGATCCCGCTCCTTGATACCACAAATCCTAGGGTCCTTTTGCAGGCTTTGCAGAATCAGGGAGGCCATGCAGCGTAAGTTTGCAGAGACATTCGATTTTGAGTCTTCTAGTTCACTAAGGATCACATGATCTGTAACTACCTCCTCCCAGCCCTGAACCACTCCTTGGGTTTTTGGGGACAGAAAACCATCCCTTGAAGACTGCTGCTGAGTATTAACCTCTACATCCATGTTGACACTATCCTCCTCCTCCTTCTGTTCTTCCAGTGTGTTTGGCGGGCCCACAGGAATGCTATCTGGATAAAGGGGGCCTTGAGAGGTAAGGAAGTCCTCCTCTTCCTCCCGCTGTTCTGCCTCAGGTGCCTTGTCCATGATTTCACGAACCATGTGCTCCAATAGGAAGACTATAGGGGTAGTGTCACTGATGCATGCATTGTCACTACTCACCATCCTTGTGGCCTCCTCATATGGTGACAGGACAGTGCATGCATCCTTGATCAGTATCCACTGGCGTCGTGATAATAAGCCAAGCTCCCCTGACCCTGGCCTTGTGCCATACTTGCACAAGTACTCATTGATGTCCCTCTGGTGTGTGTGCAGCCACTGCAGCATTGCTAACGTTTATTTCCACCTAGTAGGCATGTCACAAATGAGGTGGTTGGTGGGCAGATTGCATTCTCTTTGAATGTCAGCCAGCCAAGCACTGGTATTGTATGACCAGTGGAAATGACCACAGAATTTTCTAGCCTGCCTCAGGAGATCCTGTAAGCCTGGGTACCTGCTCAAGAACTGCTGTACCATCAAATTCAAGATGTGTGACAAACATGGAACATGGGTCAAGTGTCCCTGTCAGAGGGAGGAGAGAAGTTGTTGCCATTGTCGCATACAACCATTTCTGGCTGAAGCTGGTGTGGCGTCAACCACCTCTGAGCCTGCCCCTGCATAGCTCACAAAATCTCTGCCCCAGTGTGGCTCCTGTCCCCTAAGCAGAACAACTCAAGCACTGCATGGCATCTTTTAGCCTGACTGCTTGCGTTGCCCCTTGAATGCTTACAGAGAACCTCTGGTTCAGAGAACAAATCTCCATAGAGGAAGAAGAAGAGGAGGGGGTGGAGGAGAGAACTGTGGAATAACCACTAGCATTTTGGAAGCGTGGTGGTGAAACAAGCTGCAACAACACTGAACCCTGTCCTGCATCCTTTCCAGCTGCCAGAAGAGTTACCCATGAAGGAAACATAACACCCCTGGCCATGCCTGCTGGACCATGAGTCAGCAGTAATATACACCTTACTGCTGACCGCCCTGTCCAACAAGGCCAAAACATTGCCTTCCACATGTCGATAGAGAGCCGGAAGGGCCTTCCGTGAAAAGAAATGGCGTTTTGAAAACTGCCCTGAGGTACAGCACATACCACAAATTCACGAAAGGGGGCAGGGTCTACCAGCTGAAAAGGCAGAAGTTGCAGTGCTAGCAATTTGGCCAAGCTAGCATTTAGACACTGAGCATGTGGATGGCTGGGACCAAAATTATTTTCCTTCTTGGGCCCCCCTCTCTCTAGGCTTACGTTAATCCTTTCCTCAACCTGGGAACCAATATCAGAGCCTTCAAATCGCTGTGCATCTTCCAGAAGCATGTATCCAACATTGTGGTCAAATAATTATGGGGACTCCTCCTTGCATGATGGTGGGGCTATGGAAGGAGTTACTGTGGACAAGGAGCCGGGGGAATAGGCCACTTTTGCAGCTGCATTGGAAGTCAAACAACTCTGAGCCTAGGAGACAGAGGATGAGGACAGCTTTGTTATTCACTCCACCAACTCTTCTGCATGTTCTGGCTAATAACTCAGCCAGCAGCAGAGGACAAGCATGCCCCATGGCCACCTGCAGAGGATTCACCATATCCATGACCAGCACTGTTGACTGTAAACACTCTTTTAGTGGCTTATGAGCATCTGCCTCTCCTTCGTGGCCTCCTGGATATGATGTATATTTTGTTTTGCAACACCACACTACACTGTATTAGATACTGTATACACCACCAGAGGTGTAGTAGAATCTGTACACACTGTATTAGATACTGTGTACACCGCCCGCACTGTATTAGCAACTTTACTATGGCTGCACTGTATTGTTTACTGTGTACACCACCAGAAGTGCAGTAGACACTGTACACACTGTACACACTGTATTAGATACTGTGCAATGCCTGCACTGTATTAGCAATTGTATTACATCTGCACTGTATTGTGTATTGTGTACACCACCCACCAGAGGTGCAGTAGAAACTGTATGCACTGTATTAGATACTGTGTACAATGCCTGCACTGTATTAGCAACTGTGCAATGGCTGCAATGTATTTGAAATTGTGTACACCACCAGTATAACCACCAAGTATAGTGGAAACAGGACACCACAGAATGCACTGTAGATATAGGCTACACTGGATGCAGAATATATTTATATGCTGCAAACGCCCCATAATGTTCGCTCTTACACCCGATACCCGAACACCCGATGTTCAAGTCGAACTTATGTCCGACCCAAACATCAAGCTCATCCGTAGTAAGGACCTTATTCCAAAAATGTAACAGACTGGGGCAAGACCAAAAGATGTGTAACATGTCTGCAGATGGTGAACCACATCTTTAGCATACATCAGAAGAATCTGACAATATTAATGTTTCTTAATACGATTTTGATAGAAATTGGCCAGTGGCAGGGCACAGGAACAGCTTCATTAAACTACTGTAGTTAGTTTTTATCTGTCTTAAAGCAGGTCTATGTGTTGCTACTACCTGAAAAATGCTTTTGTTTTCAAACTACAATGAATCAGGTTGGGGTTCTGCTGATGTTTGTAAGCCAAATTATTTTAAAAAAATCAATTCCATAATCAAATGGAAATGCCGTTGAAAATGGTACTGTTCAATAATATTTTTTACATTGGTACATGTCCCTAATGGCAGTGCCTAGTTCTCTGTACCCTTTTGTTTACAGTTATTTGCCTATTAGCCCAAAAAATTGCCAGAACTACCTAACAAGGTTTGCCTCCCATAGACTTCAAAGTAATATTCTCTTAAGTTTGTGTTCATCACATAGACAGAATTTGCCAAACTCTTGAAGAATCAAAGCTGATCATTTATTCTAAACCCTAATTTATACATGATACCACACCCTCAAATGCTGTCAGCTCTTTATTCTGCAGCAATATGAGATTCCAACAATTTTTTTACCTGTCCACAAAATGTTTATATACTGTTCATGAATTTTATGGGGGTGAAATAGGTATCATTCAGATCATTATTCTGGTTTTACCATAAAGACATATCACTTACTAGGGAAGGTTTTCTTTATCCCTTTACTGAATTAATGTACTGTATACATTTATTTTATTCAAGGGTCTAAAAGACCTATGTGAGTGTGTATCCATATGAGTACTCTTCTTTCTTTATTTGGGGTATACTAGGAATTAATCAACCCCAGGGACTTCCCTAACATTTGAAGTCACTACAGTGTATACTAGTATGAATGCTTCACAATTTGAGGGGTAATTCACTAGGGCTAGGTTTATAAATATTTTTTATGCATGATTCACACAACATTCACCAACGATTCAACATTTCTCTAATTAAATTCAGTTGGAAAAGTGTTTGCATTCTGTTTGAGAGTGGTGTGATTATTGTGTGAAAACATTTATAAATAGACTGCAACGCAATTCAAGATAAACATGTGCAATGCATTGCGGTCCAAATTAAATTGTAATAAACTTTGTTGAAATTCATATAATTTCCTTTTGTTTATTCCTTTTCTAACAAATTCCACATTTTCAGAACTATTGGGATCCGTTGAAAATGATCAACCAGTTTATATTCTGTGTGAAGAATAGCTGATGGTTAAAGTGGACTTACACCCATAAATGGAACTCCACCGATCAGATTCCTCCTCCCCAGTGCCATGGCACCTTTCAGGGGGAGGGGGGAGCAGATACCTGTCAAATCCAGGTATCTGCTCCCACTTTCGCTGCACACTGTATGACCCCTCCCCCCTCCCCTGCTGCCTTCTGGAAAACATACAGGTCCCAGAAGACAGCGCGACTCGTGAATGCGCAGTAGGAAACAGGCTGTGAATCCGTAATGCTTCCCTTTTGTGTTTCCCTTAGTAATGATGCTGGCGTAATGATGCTGGCGCCTGCACTCAGATAAAAAAGGTTGGCTCCCCTGCACCAATCACCATACATGTACTTCAGGTCCTTTAAGAGCCACTGCACGGTGGGGAACCCAATGCACGTGGCCAGTGGGCACGATGTTCGCCTGCTACCCACGATCGTGGGCACGAGAGTCAGACATTTATCCGAGATGTTGATTGGGACAATGATCTTTTACCCACAACCCTGAGCTGTGGCTGTTGGGGTCTGCGGGCGAGGGGCTTATCAGAATATGGAAGCCCCCAGATCCCAGCCCCTCCTATGTGAATGAGCATGGAGTACATACAAATGAAGACACTACACAGGTTTTTGACAATTCAAAAATCAAAAACAATGTCCCTCAATGTAGATCCATCGCCAATCACATTGCAATGACGTAACAAGAGATCAGAGTCACCTTCTGACATAAATGAGTGACTCTGCCCTTAGTTATTTAAGAAATGTCAGTTGGAGGAACAGGCCGTCAGCGGGGGGCCTTTGACGAGGCCAGAGTTTTTTTCCAGATTCCCACCCATAGACCCCCACAACCACTGTCCAGTGTTATGGGGAAGAGGCCCTTGTCCGCATAAACATAGGGACAAGATACTGTGAAATGTGCTTGTTCACCCCCCCCCCCCTTTCCTGGTTTAGGGGAGGGGCCCCACACTGTTTTTAAAACAAAATTTGTTGTAGGGTTCACCTCAAAATTCATACCAGACCCAAAGGGCCTGGTATGGATTGGGGGACCCCACGCTGTTTTATTTTCAGAATTTTCTATTGCTAGCATTCTTTTGTCATTGGTTGTCCTCGGTTGGGCTGCTTCTTAACAACCAGCTATTCTTAACACAGAATTTGAATTGGTCGATCATTTTTCTACCAATCTGAATTTGAATCATTCCGAACATTTGTAATTAGTTAGAAAATTAATAAACAAAACAAAATTACATGGAACTAAACTAAACATATTCTGAAACAAATCAACTAAAAATGTGGAACATAACGATTCTATCTGAAACAAAACACATTTTTTGCATTCTGCACATGTCCAGTATAAGATTCCCTGCCATCAGCAGCTGCTTTTAATTTAACAAAATGGCCTCAGTTGATACATATTTTGCTGCACCAATGTTCTTCTATATCCAGTCCTGTTGCAATCTGTGAGAGCTCCTACAGAATCTGATATATCCTAACATAGCATTCATTAAACTGAGATGGGATATCCTATAGGTTTTCCCATTTCCCAATGTAGTACACACCTGAGAAACCCAGACTTGCAAAAGACAGTTGAAGATTTCTCATGCACATACACCAACAGTTAAAGGCAGCCACTTAATTCATATAACACTAGCAAGAGCAGGGGAATTCACTAAGTACATCTTTTGATTTTATATAGTCACACAACTCTTTGGTGAATGCTAATATGCATACTTTACAGAAGAGTAACCAATGGTCCCATATAAAATTTAATAGGTCAGGTAAAATATATCTTATAAGTATTATCAATATCTATTAACTTTTAAATAATTTTTCTGCAGGCTTACAATAGATGCCGAGTGCCAACTGCAGCTGCACAACTTTCCAATGGATGAGCATTCTTGTCCTCTGGAATTTTCAAGCTGTAAGTATTTATTCTTATTTACTTTTTTAGACAAAATGGCTTTATTTGTTTTTTTTTAGAACACAATTATGTTAAATAAAAGATTTTTACAAGGTTTGAGGAATAGATACATAAATAATGAAACATAATTATTGTATATATTGAAAAGTTATAATGCAAAATAAAAACAATGGTTAATTGCAATTATAGATTACACTGATATTCAAGGGCAAAGCCTATGGTTTTCGCGAACATAGAGTTGACAATGCAATGTACCCAGTATAGTAGATAGTGAAAATATAGAGTTTACAGATCCAGTTTAATTCTCCTGGAAGTTACAGTCACTCAGTTGCTGCTGTTGAATAACTTGACACATCAGAGCGTGCATTTATGATAACCAAATATAATCCCCAATTATTTCATATAAGCTTCAATTTATTAAAGTGGTTGTAAAGGCTGAAGTTTTTAGTTTTGTTTAACCTTTATGGCTAGTATGCATGAAGGTAAAAAAAACTTCTGGGTGCAGCAACTCCCCCAGCCCCCCCCCCCCAGATGTACCCAAGCCCATCACAATGTGCAAAAGAACAATGGCTCTCCTGGGTCTCTTCCTGTAAGGAATCAGCAGCTAAAGAGACCAGATATGTAGCTACACAAGGGAACTGAGACCAAACAATGTACAGTATTTATCATTAAAGTGATATTTATTTACAGTGCACGCACACCAATAACATACACAGCAACCAGTGAAAACATGAACAAAAATAACGGATGCAAGGAAGGGAAAACACCACAGGGTACAAGAGCAGGGAGCAAGGCAGAGGGGTGCAGGACAGATCAGGGCACATTGGAAGGTTCAGGATAGGTATCAGGCACAATCTGATAGCAAGGAGGCGGTCAGACAGATTAGTGATGCCCTGGGGAAAGGTAGGAGCAGCCTTAAATATTCACCTGGCAGTTGGAGCCAGGTGTGGCTGATCAGAACCTTCTGGCTTCTGGAAAACACCTGCTGGTGGACACTGGAACTGCAGCCATCGGCCCAGTGAACCCCAGTGCCACTAGCAGGTGAACTCAACCCTGACAGATTCCCCCCATTAACAAGCAGCCTCTGGATGCTCCATAAGGCCCTACCATGGGGTCTGCAAGCCAACTGAGTACCCCACTGCCAATGTGCAAAGGCTTGGTGAGAACCCCGCTGCCGGGATCCCAAAACAGGCTATGGTAGCACAATATAAGCATCTGCGGCTCTTTAACCATGTGATCAGCTGTGTCCAATCACAACCGGTCACATATAAACAAGGAAGTGCCGGTAATCGGCCAACTGCAGCTGCACAACTTTCCAATGGATGAGCATTCTTGTCCTCTGGAATTTTCAAGCTGTAAGTATTTATTCTTATTTACTTTTTTAGACAAAATGGCTTTATTTGTTTTTTTTTAGAACACAATTATGTTAAATAAAAGATTTTTACAAGGTTTGAGGAATAGATACATAAATAATGAAACATAATTATTGTATATATTGAAAAGTTATAATGCAAAATAAAAACAATGGTTAATTGCAATTATAGATTACACTGATATTCAAGGGCAAAGCCTATGGTTTTCGCGAACATAGAGTTGACAATGCAATGTACCCAGTATAGTAGATAGTGAAAATATAGAGTTTACAGATCCAGTTTAATTCTCCTGGAAGTTACAGTCACTCAGTTGCTGCTGTTGAATAACTTGACACATCAGAGCGTGCATTTATGATAACCAAATATAATCCCCAATTATTTCATATAAGCTTCAATTTATTAAAGTGGTTGTAAAGGCTGAAGTTTTTAGTTTTGTTTAACCTTTATGGCTAGTATGCATGAAGGTAAAAAAAACTTCTGGGTGCAGCAACTCCCCCAGCCCCCCCCCCCCCCCCCCCAGATGTACCCAAGCCCGTCACAATGTGCAAAAGAACAATGGCTCTCCTGGGTCTCTTCCTGTAAGGAATCAGCAGCTAAAGAGACCAGATATGTAGCTACACAAGGGAACTGAGACCAAACAATGTACAGTATTTATCATTAAAGTGATATTTATTTACAGTGCACGCACACCAATAACATACACAGCAACCAGTGAAAACATGAACAAAAATAACGGATGCAAGGAAGGGAAAACACCACAGGGTACAAAAGCAGGGAGCAAGGCAGAGGGGTGCAGGACAGATCAGGGCACATTGGAAGGTTCAGGATAGGTATCAGGCACAATCTGATAGCAAGGAGGCGGTCAGACAGATTAGTGATGCCCTGGGGAAAGGTAGGAGCAGCCTTAAATATTCACCTGGCAGTTGGAGCCAGGTGTGGCTGATCAGAACCTTCTGGCTTCTGGAAAACACCTGCTGGTGGACACTGGAACTGCAGCCATCGGCCCAGTGAACCCCAGTGCCACTAGCAGGTGAACTCAACCCTGACAGATTCCCCCCATTAACAAGCAGCCTCTGGATGCTCCATAAGGCCCTACCATGGGGTCTGCAAGCCAACTGAGTACCCCACTGCCAATGTGCAAAGGCTTGGTGAGAACCCCGCTGCCGGGATCCCAAAACAGGCTATGGTAGCACAATATAAGCATCTGCGGCTCTTTAACCATGTGATCAGCTGTGTCCAATCACAACCGGTCACATATAAACAAGGAAGTGCCGGTAATCGGCTCTCCTGCCTATCAGTACCGCCTATCCGTGCTGCCTATCTGTACCCACCAGTACGGCCTATTAGTGCCCATCAGTGCCACTTATCAGTGCTTATCAGTGCCACCTATCAGTGCCCATAAGTGCGGCATATTAGTGCCTCCTCATCAGTGCCCATAGGTGCCGCCTCATAAGTGCCCAACAGTTCAGCCTATCAGTGCCGCCTCATCAGCGCACACCCTGTGATCCCCGTTGCGGGAGCCAGTGCCGAGCCAGCTCGCATCGAATTGGATTCCTGCCAATACCAGGCACTGTATTTAGTATGAATCTTAAGGGAGAACTCTACGCCAAATTTTACATAAAAAACGGCATGGGTTCCCCCTCCGGAGGCATACCAGGCCCTTAGGTCTGGTAGGTATTTTAAGGGGAACCCCCTACACCAAAAAAAGGCGTGGGGGCCCCCAAAATCCATACCAGACCCCTATCCAAGCACACAGCCCGGCCGGTCAGGAAAGGGGGTGGGGATGAGCGTGGACGACCGACCAGGCCACGTGCCCTCAACATGGGGTGTGGGTGCTTTGGAGAAGGGCCTCTTCCCGACAACCCTGGCTGTTGGTTTTCGGGGTCTGCGGGCCGGGGTCTTATCGGAATCCAGATGCCCCTTTTAATAAGGGGGCCCCCAGATCCCGGGCCCCCACCCTATGTGAATGAGTAGGGGGTACATAGTAGCCCTACCCATTCACCTGGGGAAAAAAGTGTACATAAAAAAAACAAGTTTTTAAAGTATTTTAATTAGACAGCTCCGGGGGTCTTCTTCCGTCTTGGGGGGTCTTCTCGCCAGGCTCCTCTCTTCTGCTCTTTTGCTAGCTCTTTTACCAGCGGAGGAGCCCGGCTTTCTTCTTTGTCGTTGCCACCGTCCGGGGTCTTCTTCCGACTTCGGGGTCTTGTCCCGCTCTTCGGTTCTTCTTGGCGGGCCTCCGCTATCTTCTTATAGCTCTTTTACTAGCGTTGGCCCGGTCTTGTCGCTGTCGCCGCCTTCTTCTTCTTCTCTTCTTCCTTCCGATGTTGACACGACACTCTCTGGCCGCAATGGCAGGGACGTGTTGTGCAGCGACTTATATAGGTATAAGGGGTGGGGCCACCGGGTGATGTCACATGGTAACCCCGTCCCTTATGATGTCACAGTCCCATCATCCTCCAGGACTGTGGCATCATAAGGGGAGGGGTCACCATGTGACATCACCCAGTGCCCCCACCCCATATACCTCTATAAGTCGCCGCACAACGCGTCCCTGCCATTGCGGCCAGAGAGAGCGTCTTGTCAACATCGGAAGGAAGAAGAAGAAGAGAAGAATAATGACAGTGACAAGACCGGGCCAACGCTAGTAAAAGAGCTATAAGAAGATAGCGGAGGTCCGGCAAGAATAACCAAAGACCGGGACAAGACCCCGAAGTCGGAAGAAGACCCCCAAAAGGCGGCGAAGATGAAGAGCTAGCTAGCTAGTAAAAGAGCTAGCAAAAGAGCAGAAGATAGCAGAGGAGCCTGGCGAGAAGACCCCACAAGAAGGAAGAAGACCCCCTGAACTGTCTAATAAAGTACTTTAAAAACCCGTGTTGTGTTTTTTTATGTACACTTTTTTCCCCAGGTGAATGGGGAAGGGGGCTCCCGGATTCCGATAAGCCCCCCGCCCGCAGACCCCAACAACCAATGGCCAGGATTGTCGGGAAGAGGCCATTGTCCTCATAAACATGGGGACAAGGTGCTTTGGGGTGGGGGGGCCGCAGGGTGCCCCCCTTCCCCAAAGCAACCATCCCCCCATGTTGAGGGCACGTGGCCTGGTACGGCTCAGGAGGGGGGTGCTCATTCCCACCCCCTTTCCTGACAGGCCGGGCTGCATGCTCGGACAGGGGTCTGGTATGGATTTTGGGGGGACCCCACACTTTTTTTTCGGCATAGGGGGGCTCCCCTTAAAATCCCTACCAGACCTAAGGGCCTGGTATGCCCCTGAAGGCATGCAGGTCTCATTAGAGAGGTGACATTGTTGCTTATCTCTCGCGCTCGCAACTATAGGAAAATGTGACATTTTCCTATTGCAGCCAGCACGACATGATCACGCTGGTTAGAGAAGCCTGTCGCCGGGAACCAGCGTGACGAGATTGCGCTGGAAGCACAATATCGGCGGCACCTACTGTATGTTACACTCAATATATTACCAAAAGTCCCCTTTAAGAAGGATTTCAGTGTGCACCCCAAACAGAAAGTGTGATTGCTTTACACTGAAATTTTGTGTATGAAACAAATATGCATATAATTAAAAGGCTTTTTAAAGCAAAGGATAATTTGATAATAAGCCTATATCTCCTTCTGCTGGCTAAAACAAATATAGAATATGTATGTGCAATACAAAAAAAAGACTAATACTAATAACTATACTTTTCTTTAACTCTGAGTTTACAGAATGTAACTTAGCTGTCTAATGACTCACAGCCTCAGCTCTGTATGTTTTTCTATGAGCCTGTGTAGGGGGTGTCCCTTTCCGCCACTCAGCTATAAGATTACAAGGAATTCTTCTATGCTCTAGCTCTACAATGTGTGTGACATCAGATCCTCGCCTCCTGCTTTCTGCTGCTGCTGTGAAAAAATATTTGATCTGTGTGTTTTACAAGGCTTTACAGTATAATTGACTGCAGATACACAAGTGCAGGATGATTTATTTCAACTCTGTGTATCACCTCTAGCCGCTAGTCACTTCACTGGGTCTATGTAAGGGTTTACAATCACTTTTGTAATTCCTTTATTTAAACAATTACTATGTACAAACGAGACAAGCAAATGATCAGTATATGCAAATAACTGGGTATTATTATAAGACAGTGCAATGCCATATAGACAATATTAGAAAGACTACCATAACCAGTAAGAAAGGTACATTAAGACAAAAACAAGATATTAAGAAAGAAGATTCAATCAGCACAAACACAGAAGGGATTTATACAAAAAGTGGATAAATAGAATTGCAAGCTGAACACCAAGGATAATTTCATGTATCACTAACAGACAATAGAGATAAAACAGTGAAGCACAAATATATAGAGAACAAATCTATGCATAAGAAAATATCCTTCACAGAGGTACAGAGGCCAATGATGATGGATAAAACTAATTCATAAATGGCATAATATTCCACGTAAGAGACTTCAGATGCAGCAGCAGCACCCTGGGTGAATGAGCCCACCACCAGCACATACAATTGACCCCTGTACCAAAAGGGAGGTCAATATCAGCTTGTTCCCACAATCAGGGGATAAGTACTGCAGTATACCACTGTTCACGATACTGGTAATCCCAAAGTTCGCATCCACCCCGATACTATGAAAGATAAACAGATCTAAGTGCTCTCCGTTGTTTTTAAAAGGTCACGCATTATTACATAAACCACTTACAAGAGATGTGTCTTGTTCTCAACATAAAAAGGTATATACAGCCAGGCTACAGCTCAGCTTGTTCAGATAGCAGTGGGTAATGTCACAGACATGGATCATCCTCTCGTACGTGTTATGTCCTACTGGACTTTGTTAATGGGTAGGATATTGTCAAAAGCAATGGTTTGTAAAGAGGATTGTGGAAAAAATTGTAGGGGGGACACTACAAGAAGTAACCCTAAGGTAAAAAAAAGGGGGTTGAAGCCTAAGCTGAGTTAGACTGACCTTCTGAAACATTGTGGGCTGGAATAGAACAAGAGAGGTGCTGCCATCCAGTCTGAACTAGTTTAATTGACGAATATATAGAAAGAAGAAAACTTCAGGACTTTAAAGTTGTCAAAAAATAGAAAGATAGGATTATTATAAAAAATATATTTTATTTGTAACAATAAAATTGATCATAACAATTCTGTGTTGTGTTGCTAATTCAATTCATATACAGTTATAGACACTACTGCTCTACATGTTTCGCTTCAAATGCGCTTCTTCCGGAGATTCCAGATTGCTGTATGAATTGGTTGCTAAAAAATAACAACAAAGAAAACAACAAATAGAAATGATTACATAAAGTTTTAGACAGAACTATTGCATCTATCATAACATGGGTATACAAAAGTACACTTCTCTTTGGTTTAACATGCTACTTTACAATCAATAAATATTTTGGATATAGTACAAATTGATACACAGATGGATCAGGATAAATCGCAAAAGCAGTGGGCGTATAAATGTTCCAAACAAATACCTCATTCATGGAATGTGAAGTGACCACAGAGGGGAAATGTGGATAATTCACCCATGTCCTATAGGAAAAATAAATAAATATATATATGCAAAAAAGGGGAAATTATTTAGTTATTATGAATATTTAAATGGCCTATATATCACTATAAAAAAAGATATTGAAGTATTAATTACCTCATTCACATTGGTATGAGAGGATCAAATGATTTAATGTCATTCAACAGAGTAGATTAGCCTAATGGTTCTCCACCTTTGTATAAGTGAGAATCAAAATCAATTGGAATGAAGCCTATGAAACAATTAAAGTAATAAAGGCTTCATTAATCAAAATATATATTAAATCAATTTGGACCGTTATATGCATGGGGTAAAAATCCCTTGTAGAGCAATATAGCAAAGCTTACCTGTCTGTGAAGAGGAATCGTGGAATACGGAGAGAGAGGAGAGATATATGTTCTCTCTCTCTCTCACACCAGCCCTGTGACAGAGAATGGTGTTGCTGGAGCCACCATTTCGGAAACTGTCTACCCACAAATCAATCACAATAAGGTGAAGAAACATGGAATAGTGTCTGGCTGTGGGACAGACTGCACTATTGGATAAGAGTAGAAGGGAAGACCCTAAAGAATGATATAAGGCTAATGTTGCCCCTTTGGTTTGAGATCTCAACCAATCGGGCTCCAGTCGATCTTAACAATTGATCAAATGACAGGTGCCCACGCATCCGTGTGTTCACTGAAAATCCCAAAATTGAGGTTAGGTTGTTTAAACAAATACAGAGCATAAAGTAAAAAAATATTATATTTAGACTGAAGATTACTCCTGGTATAGATTTCCATCTTTCTGTCTCAGTGCAGTACTGTTTAGAACAATCTTTGCTATAAGTATTGCATAATTGCATAGAGACAATACTTCATTGTAACAGATCATATGAAAAATGGATAAAATATTTGCAAGCAGCTACGAGTTCATGTTTATACATTTTAGCTGCGCTTAAGAGTGTGGGGAGATTGGAATTATGATGTTTTACTCGTATACAAAAAGGATTTGTAGCTGATTGCATCATTTAAGCCTGGGTGTTTTAAAGCAGACAAGCTATGAATCCAGCGAGTTTCTCACTGCAAGAGTATTTTGTCATTGTTTCCCCCTCTTTCATTCAATGGAATGTGTTTTAAAGCATAGAAATGCACTTTGGGGCAATCAAATCCGTTAAACAAACCTATGTGTCGGCTGATTGGTGTCTCCATTTTTTTCTTGGACACCAGAGACACATGGCCACAGATTTGATGGAACAAGGATCTTTTAGTTTTGCCCACATAGTAGGCCCCATAGTTGCATAGAATAATGTATACTACTCCTACTGATTGGCAAGTGGCCAAAAAAGACACCCATCAGGAAGAGTAATTAGTTGTGCTTTGAGAATGTATCTACAAAAATTACATTTGTTACATGGGGTAGTTCCTATTAGTTTATTCTGAGTTCCTACTTTGGGATCATAGTGACTATGGACAAATTTGTCCTTTAATGATTTTGATCTTTTGAATGTGATTTCAGGATAGGTTTTAAAATGTTTAGAGATAGTGCTGTCAGCCATTAAGAGTTACCAATACATTTACACGATTTTACGAATTTGTTTATGGTGACCCGAAAAACAAGTGATCATTCTACTCTGATCCCGTTGCCCTCACCTTTCTTAAAAAAATTGTTTAATTGACCTTAACAGAGGCCGAAGGCCAGAAATAGAGAGAATGTGATATGAGCCAAGGTTGCTGCATAAATTGACAATTCACTCCATCAAATGCTTTTTTGGCATCAGTAGAGATTAAAATGAGTAGATGTTTAGAGGTCCTGGCTGCGTAGATCAGATTGAGGACACAAATGATATAATCACGGGGCTTCCTGAGTGGGACAGAGCCTGCCTGATCCCTGTGATACATGGTACGATGAGACCAGGCCAGTTTTTGTTTTACTTTGTGGAACAGAAGAGAAGTTAGCACTTAAGGAGTTCTAGGTAGGTTGCCCTTGCAAGGCTGACCTTGTGGGAGCCTTCAAGACATCATAGTTGAGATAAGAGTATGAGTATGCACCTGTAGGGAACACTCCTGTTTGAGTTTAATGCCGATCATCATTAAGGAGCCCCTGGGGACCAGTTTGTGGGCTTCCCAGAACAAAAAAGGGTTGTCCACTGCATCAGATTTAAGCGAGAAATATTCTGAAATGGAGCACTCAAGGGGTGCACAGATGTCCGGAGATTGGAGTAGGACCTCGTTTAGGTTCCATGAAGGAGGGCTTCTATTGGTAGGTGCCAATTGTAGGTCCATGTAAACGGGAGCATGATCCGAGAAGGTGATCTCTCCTAATCAAGTCAACAGCACCCTAGGCAGGTCTTTCTGGGGAACCAGAAATTAGTCCAAGCACAAGTATGTATGATTGTTAGAAACCATGAAATCAGGCCGAGACAGAAGGGATATCAGCAAAGAAAGTCTTGAACAGGATCGCAGGAGAATAGTTTCTGTGATGTTGACCAAGGCGAAGGCAGAGATCCACTGGGCTGAACAGCTAAAGTATGCATGAGTGACGAACAGGATATCATCAACAGCTGAGTAACTGTGGAGAAATAGGAGCTGGCAATTAACCGACAGCTGAGCAGCCAGCTTGAGAAGGAGCCCTGACAATGATGTACCGACGAGAAACAGGAATAGACCCTGTCTTGGGGATGTGATATACACCATAGGTCAACAAGTTGTAAAAGATGAAACTCCACTTTAAGGCATTGGAAGTGAGAATAGGAGAGATGGAATGTGCCATTGGAGATGTAGAGAAGGGGGTCCATTATGAAATTGATGTCGCCACCAAATACCAGGGTCTCCTCCCTGAAATCTATCAACACCAGAAGCAACCTGCTCAAAAATGAGAGCTTGTCCACATTGGGAAAGTAGATTGTAACCGGGAGCTCACCAATTTTACCTTTCACAAATACAAACCGGGTCCGGCGGATCCTGCTGCACCAAAGCGAGAGACTAAGGGACAGATTTAGCCAGCAAAATGCTAATGTCCTTTGATCTAGAAACGGGTGAGGTAAAGTGATAGTCCTGTGGGAAATTCCCGTTGGTCAACTTAGGGACGTGGTCCATATTAAAATGGGTTTCCTGTATAAAAGCCACTTGCGTCAGAGAGGAGTCTTGAGTGCTTCTCAGGAACACTGAGGCTGCGGACATTGAATGAAGTGAATTTGAAAATACCAATGTGCTAATCGCAGAAGTGAGTCCAACCAGTTATGCATGGTAACAGCAGGTTGCGCAAGGAAGTCAAAAAGCACTGGCAGTTGGTCAGGAGAATGGAAGTAAAAGGACACACCCCATTTACAATCAATGAGGTGGAATGGGTGACCCCATCGGTAAGTAGCACCCAACTCTCTAATGACTTCAAGGAGTGAATGGAGCATGCCCTTCATGACGCATGTTTGTTTCAAAATGTCTGGGTAAATCCAGATGATTGCTCCGTCAAAGTCCTCTGGACCTTTGGACCATGCCTGTTGCAAAATTTCCTCCCTGATAACAAAAGTGCACTCTGTGACAGAGGCCATAGAGGCTAATGATGGGGTTTGGGGACCTTGCATGTGGTCGACCCAACTCAATTGTAACTCCACAGTCAGTGGCTTACCCAAGAGTTGGTTGAGGATGACAGCCACTGTTGAGTGGAGGTTAGTACTCTCAAGATTGCCCCACAGGAGTAGATTATTCCTTCTGCTCCTGTTCTCCCTATAGTCAATACGCAGTTGAATGTCAATGAGATGCCAACAGTATTACGATTGGGTGACCTCCAGAGCTGGGAGCTGGGCATCTGTAGTGGAGGAAGAGGATTCCAGGGTAGTCACCAATTCATCCACAGAGGCAATCTGCTGACAAAGCTTGTGGATCTTTCAGGAGAAAGCATTAACGATGTGGCTATGACATGGATATGGTGGGAAGGTCTGCGATCATCTTCCTGAGATCACTGTCATAGTGGGATTCTGAGACCTGTGAGGGAGTGGAGCCCTCAGAGGAGTCAGCCCGTAGTAATCCTAGTGTAAGATCTGAGGAGTCTGGGCAGGCACAGAGGAGGCAGCAGCCATGGTGTAGAGTGGCTGCATAAGGGAAGGTTTCTTTAATCCGGAGGTAGCCTGCCCTGTTCTTGGCAATGCCATCTTGGATGGGACAGCAGCTGAAGGGGCTGGGGCAACAGCTGAAGGGGCTGGGGAAGAAGCTGTGTGTTGTAGCATAAAGTAATGGGTAATCTCCTGTCCTTTCAGTCCCCCAGCTGCAGGTGGGTGTTTTGTGTCACTGGGCATGGGTTGCGGCAGGCAGAGCAGGCAGAACTGGCTGTCGGGGGATGTGATCTCTGCAAAGCATATTCATGCCACCATATCCAAACCACACCCCATTTACAATCACTTTACAGCAAATAGAAAATGATCCATTTGCAGTGAAGCTATGCCTGCACTACAAGGTTTAATTGCTCATTTATGCCTAGGGAAACAATAATAAATTGTCTTACCCAATCCTCTACTCCTCCCCACAGCTAGAGCAGTCCCTGCAGCTTCTGCTGCTAGCAGTCTAAGGTCCTAACATCATCAAGACCAGTGTAGGGTCCATAGCCCTGCTCTGGTTGTGAGGATGTCAATGGAGGATCACTGTCTGATGGGGGAGTGGAGGATCAGGTAATTAAAACTGTTTATTCTCTCCCTTGAACAAAACAAGCTATTAATCCCTGCAGTTACACTGTAGGCACAGCCCCATTGCAAGGGATAACGTTTTAACTGGCGGGAGTTTGGCTTTAATTAAAATGGCAATTACCATAACATTTGAATGCATACAAACTGCATGGTGCAGAAATAAATCCATTATTCATATGCATTTTTATTTGTATTTAAGATGGTTACCCAAAAGAAGAAATAATCTACCAATGGAAACGAAGCTCAGTTGAGGTGGGAGATATACGTTCATGGAGACTTTATCAGTTCTCCTTCGTCGGACTAAGAAATACAACTGAAGAAGTGAAGACAACCTCAGGTAAGAAAAATGCATATTTTACTCTTCATTAAATATACACATATTATATAAAGAATACCATGCTGTTAGTGTCAAAAATTGGCAGCTGCTAGCACCACTAAGGACAAAATGTTTGTGTAAGAATTTGTATAATAAAATGTGCTGCACTAATATTATGTGACAAAAGTAACAACTGTAAACTTTACACAATGAAAGTACAAACATTTGAAATCATTCCATATACAAATATAGCAAAGTGACGTGTGCATAATTAAAGTGCAAGGTACAATAAAAAATAACAATCCACTTATATAGTACAAAAGTCCCAATAATTATATAATTTCATGTAATAATAAACAAAGTGTAGTATGCAGAAATAGAGTGCAAAATATTAAGGAAAAAAAAAAGTCCACTTATATAGTGTAGAAAGATTACCCCCCAGATGATGTCTAAGTAAAGATTATCGCAATGCATCGGGTCAAGTCCTGTCCGGGCCATTGTGTACTACAAGATGTTTACCATTTGGATGCATTGATAAGCACTTTATCACCAGTAGAATATAAGTGTTCTGATTTAAAAAAAAAAAAAATCTCCATTGTTATGGTTTTACACTATTTTGGAGGTGTTTTGTTCTTTTTTTGGATGGGAGACCATTGATATGCTACTAAGCCCCTGTACACACGGTCGGAGATTTCGACAACCAAATCCGTCTGATTTTCTCCGTCGGATCTTGTCCGAAACTGTTGCATACACACGGTCGGACTAAAGCCCCGTACACACGAGAGGACTTATGTCCGACAGACTTCCGAAGGAGTTCTGCCGGAGTTCTGCCGGAGTTCCGACAGAGTTCTGACAGACTTTTCGGCTGAGCGGACTTGGCCACACACAATCACACTAAACTCTGACGGATTCGAACGTGATGACGTACGGCTGGACTCGAATAAGGAAGTTCATAGCCAGTAGCCAATAGCTGCCCTAGCGTCGGTTTTAGTCCGTCGGAATAGCATACACACGAGCAAATTTTTCGAAGGGACCGGGTCCGGCGGAGTTCCGTCGGAAAAATTTGAAGCATGTTCCATATTCTAAAGTCCGTCAGACTTTGGTGAATCAAAAGTCCGTTGCAGCCCACACACGATCGAATAGTCTGACGGAATCAGTCCGTCGGACTTTGGATGTTGAAAAGTCCGCTCGTGTGTACGGGGCATAAGTTGTCGAAAAATCCGATCTTTCAGAACGTGATGATGTAATTTCGTTACGATGGGACTACATTCAGGCTAGTAGCCAATAGCTTCGATGTAGGAATTTGATCTGAGCATGCGTGGCACTTGGTCCAATCAAAATTCGCTACACATGATCGGAGTATGTCCGACCGGCCCAGTTGGTCGGGAAATATTTCCAACATGTTGGAAAATTGGGTCCAACGGATATTCCGATGGAATCAGTCCAATGCATACCACACACAGTTGGATTATCCGACGACACGGTCCGATAGGACACATTCCGACGGATTCTCCGACTGTGTGTACAAGGGCTAAGAGAGGGGTGACTCAACTATAATGGTAGAGCTATTGCCCCTGGAAGTTGCCATTTGGAGTGTCCCCTTGGAAGCTTCTTTGAATTACTCCCTTATTAACCACTTTCCGCCCACCATATAGCAGAATGACAGCTGGAAAGTAGTATCATTATCCTGACTGGGCATCATATGACATCCCGTGAGATAAGCCCTAATTGCGCACCCATGGGGGCACACAGTGCGCCGATCATTGGTTTGATGTGTTGGCTGCTCTCCTGACAGGGGGGTCTCTGCTGATTGATTATTAGTGCAGCCCCCCCAAGAAAGCCCACCAGGGATGCCCACCCATGACCACCGGGTATGCCCGACCATGACCACCAGGGATGCCAATCAGTGCCCAATATAGATGCCAACCAGTGCCCATCAGTAATGCCTGCCAGTGCCTCCTCATCAGTGCTGCCTATAAATTTGATGCAATAAGTCAACCTGGAGGCATTCTGTACACCAGATGTATTAAAAAATGTAATTTCCCACTTGTGTGCCCAGTGTGCACAGTGTTACCCACTGATTTTCCTAGAGATAATTCCAACAACATCTGGATTATTCTCCTGGAGCTCCCGCAGCAAAGGCATATGACACAATTGGTCACGATTAATAAAGCAACCCATTTTTGGTCCAAGAACTCCTCCTCCTCCTGTTCCTGTATTAGACTGGGTCAAAGCAATAACTCCAAGGCCAATAATAACACGCTATCTCCTCCGATTCCGAAACATGTCTGGTTGATGAACGGCAGTTCAGAAACAAACTGAAAAGCACAAAATGAAAAGCGCGGACTGAAAAATGTTAAATGAAAAGCACAAAATGAAAAGCACGAATAAACACTCACCAAATTTCTACTAACCCGAAATTAGCAGGGGGAGCCCAAAGGGTGGCACCAAAGAGCTGAAAAAAACACGTAGTACGTCAGAAAATTCATGTTTGTTGGCCGACAATTCCTTGCCGTTTGTATGCAAGGCAAAATCCAGGCACAAGCCTTTGGATAAAAGTCTGAGGTTTTGTCTGTCGAAAATCCGATCGTGTGTACGAGGCTTTAGACACAAGTCAAATTTTAAGCATCTTAGGCACTAAAAATGTGTGTTTTACTGAAATACTCCCTAAGGGTTAATTACTAAAGGCATGCAGATACTGCAACTTTTCTCATTAGAACGCAGAAAAAAAATATCTACATAAAAATAAATAATAATAATGAACCAGAATGAGTATGCGATCATTCTGGTAAAACAATGAACTATTTCTTCAAAGCAACAAAATATAGGAATCTGCTACATAGCTTATTAAAATCACTGCAAAGTACATTGTTGGGTTGTTGTTTTTTTCAGAAAGTTTCTCTTAATAAGGGTAGGGAGTAACCCTGGTCTTTAAGGTAAAGTTGCACTTATCCATACATTTTTTACACCTATTACAATTAGATGATTGCCTTAGATACATGATTTTAAATGCATCAGGGAATGGCCACTTGTTAATGAACAACAGTTGATCAAACTAATGCCAATGGAATGCACACTTTTAATAATGTTCAAATTAAATATCCCCCCCCCCCCCCCCACACACACACACACACAAACACACACAAGCATATACTGTATAAACCAAAATATATTAAATACTTGGTTTAATAATTGGTTAAGCCACAACACTGCTGTATGTGCTCAGAATTCATTTGGTATCTAACTAAGAATAAAAATAATAGATGTGAATCCCCAAAACCCATACCTTTGTAATGGTGGAGCTAGGGTTGTCAAGATCGTGGAAGTTTTTTTCAGGCAGATGCCTTTATAGCTAGAATTCGTTCATGTTGTTATTGAGTTAACTCTCTGAATTACCAAATCATAAGATAGAAAAAGGGCACGGGCACATATACCAATTGCCACATAAAACTAGCAGATGAGCTACAAGTCTCATTCCTGGAGGATTATTGTCCAATAATGAAGTAGTAGGGTCTCTTGGGATGTTTTAGAGAGAATTGCTGGTAATCTTAAGATGGCCATACACAGCTTTTTGTCATTCAGAGAGTAAACTGAAAAAGAAAATGTCATCCACACAAATGAGATGAATGGAAGATTCCCCCAATCACGGCATTGTATTCTTACAGCTGCACCCATCACTGTCTAAATACACTAACAAGTGGCTGCTGCTGATGATCAAGAAAAATATTCAAACAAGTCCCTTCGACAGAAGTTAATCAAATGAGCAACTTCTGTCAAGCGGGGACAGCCACACACTTGTTGAAATTCAGGCAGTCCCGACTGAACTATATGAGTTTCAATCAGTATATTGACACCTTAGTCTAGAAACCAGGGCTACTCTTCAGGACAACCAAATATGCAAATAACGGGGTGGGCAGAGTTCGGCTTTCTGTGTCTATGGACCCAAAAGCTGGACTCTGGAGCACGCCCGCACGGGTTCCCCCAAGGAGAGTGCTTCTCCCAGGTGGTTTCCTGATGTGGGGAGCAGCTACTAGCGCCGCCGGGGGACCTCAGAAGAAGAGGATACGGGCCACTCCGTGCAAAACAAACTGCACAGTGGAGGTAAGTATGATATGTTTGTTATTTTTATTTATTTTTTAAAACACAAGGGTTTTGTAACCCTTTAATTTCATGGTAAATTGTAATGGATATCGCCTATTTTTTTTACTATTATTATCAAAGGAAAAGTGTTCCAAAATAGTCCTAATTCTTCTTTGATATATGCAGCAATACCACTTATGTGTACAATATTTGTTATTTGCACCCATTGTAGGGCCAAGACACAATAGCATGCATTAGCCGCTTCCCGGCCGACTCATGCAGATATACTGCGGCAGAAGGGCACGTACTAGCAGATTAATGTACCTGTACGTGGCCCTTTAAGCCCCTGTACACACGGTCGTAGATTCTGCCAACCAAATCCGTCGGATTTTGCCCGTCGGATTTAGTCCGATGGATTGTGTCCGAAACTGTTGCATACACACGGTCGGGCCAAGTTGGCGAAAAATCCGATCTTTCAGAACGTGATGACGTAATTTCGTTACGATGGGACTACATTCAGGCTAGTAGCCAATAGCTTTGATGTAGGAATTTGATCTGAGCATGCGTGGCACTTGGTCCGATCAAAATGCTATACACATGATCGGATTAGGTCCGACCAGCCCAGTTGGTCGGGAAATATTTCCAACATGTTGGAAAATTGGGTTGGACGGAGATTCGGACGGAATCAGTCCGATGCATACCACACACGGTCGGATTATCTGACGACACGGTCCGATAAGACGCATTCCGACAGATTCTCCGACTGTGTGTACAGGGCTTAAGAGGCGCCTTGAGGGCACGCGCACATCAGGAGCTCCGTCGCCATGATTGTGGGTCTCGCGGACTCGATGTCCGCAGGGATACCCGCGATCGTCTCACGGTGAGGAAAAACAGGGAGATGCTAACGTAAACATTAGCAGGAGTGGTGATCAATGTAGTGTCACACACAGCCCCTCCCCCCCACAGTTAGAATCACTCCCTAGGACACACTTAACCCCTACAGCGCCGCCTAGTGGTTAACCCCTTCACTACTTGTCACATTTACACAGTAATCAATGCATTTTTAATTGCACTTATCGCTGTATAAATGTGAAAGGACCCAAAATTGCACCAAAAGTGTCCAATTCATCCGCCATAATGTCGCAGTCATGATAAAAAACGCTGATCACCGCCATTACCAGTAAAAAAAACTATCAATAAAAATGCCATAAAACTATTTTGTAGGCGCTATAACTTTTGGTCAAACCAATCAATAAACGCTTATTGCGATTTTTTTTAACCAAAAATATGTAGAAGAATACGTATTGGCCTAAACTGAGGGAAAAAAATGATATATTTTTTGGGGATATTTATTATAGCAAAAAGTTAAAAATAATGTGTTCTTTTCAATATTGTCCTTTTTTTTGTTTATAGTGCAAAAAATAAAAAACGCAGAGGTGATCAAATACCACCAAAAGATAGCTCTATTTATGGGGAAAAAAGATGTAAATTTTGTTTGGGAGCCAAATCGCAAAAAGTGCTCTGATCTTTGGCTAGCCAAATGGTCCGGGGCTTAAGTGGTTAAAGAGGTTGTAAACCTCCATTTTCAAGTTATACCAATAGGTAAACCTATAATAAGGCTTATCTATAAGTAACAGTAGGTACAGTAAATATCTCCTAAACGTGTGCCGTTTAGGAGACATTTACTTTGTACCAAGTCAATGATGTCATTAGTGCATGCTCTGTGAAGAGACGCCTCAGTCCCGTTACTTCACTAGTGAGTGCCATAACCGTGACATCACGCGACTCCAGTTAATCACAGAGCAGGGGTCTGGAACAGAGCGGTGAACATGGATGCGGCCTCCAGCGGGGGACAGCACAGACTTCGTTTGCAAGTAAGTGTGCAATAATGTGGTAGTATGCGATGCATACAAGCACATTATGCTTTTACTTTGTAGGGAACAAACAAAGAAGAAAAACTCATCAGGGTTTACTTCCTCTTTAAGCTTCTTTATTCTCCCTTAACACATGGACACTGAGGCTGACACTAAATAAATAAAAAAAAAAGCTCAGCATCCTCCTGATGAAGATACGATATTTCCCTTGTATCGACATGCGTAGGGGAGGGGACTGCATAGCGCAGGAAGCAGCTGATAGTTCTTATGGAATAGGAGCATACGATCTTATCCACGGCTTGGCGCTATTAAGGCATGCTATAGAGCGGTGCACTAACGCACCAGACCCATGTGAGTATCCTATAATAGGGCTTTGTTTGGAGTAAATAAAACCTTTTAAAACTGTATCGCACTATGGAATTTATTTTTGATATCTATATATGAGGAGGCTACATCTTTCAGGAGTGTTTGGACCTTCCAACCTGACCTGGAATCCGTTTTGATGATTCAAAAGCTTGTATTGACCAAACTTAATTGCGAGGTCACACGCTCTGGGCTGAGCAGCCATTACCTTGGGGTGGGGAGCACCTGAGTATAATCACTGCTGCAGATCGCTAAATTCACAGTCACCTATCAAGTCACGTTTATTATCTCTGTATTAAAGACATTGAAAACTGATCCTGGGTGGTCAGAGTATCACGGACTTGATATGCACTTGATCACTTTATGGATCACGTTTGTATCAATATTTATATTTTATGAAATGTGTCTGTATTCATGCTATATGTAAGCTGTATGATGACATTAGTTGCTTATATATTATTATTTCAGCCTTGGATTTGATTTTACAGGCACATCACTTTTGTTAACAATTTTTTTAGGATTTTGCTGCAGGTTCAGCAGATCATTAAGACCCTTTTCACACTGGAGCCATTTTTCAAGCGCTACAGCGCAAAAAATAGCACCTGCATAGCGCCTGAAAAAAGTGGCTCCATTCACTCCAGTGTGAATGTCCGAGGACTTCGACACTGGAACAGTGTGCTGGCAGGGTGTCAGAAAAAGTCCTGCCAGCAGCTTCTTTGCTCCATTGCTCCTCCCCATTGAAATCAGTGAAGCAGCGATGCTATAACCCCTTTTTGGCTGCTACCGTGGGGGGGTTAAAACTGCGGCTGAATAGCGGTGCTAAAACTATGGTAATGGGGTGCAAAAAATAGCGTTGCTTTACCACTGATGTCCTAGGCAGCACAGTGTGAAAGGTCTCTAAGGGGATAGCGCAGCACATGATTAATTTTTTTACCTAGGGTTAAAATAATACTTTCCAAGATTCATTTTTAAACGTTTCCAATAAAAAATATTGCGATTCGTGCTTGGCTGTAAGTAATAAGACTGCTGAACAAAATGTAGCTGAATATTTAACAACATAAACACAGAAAATGTAAATAAAAGTGTGCTGTCTTAACCGCTTCGGGCCCGCCCTATAGCCAAAAGACGGCTACAGAGCGGACGCTAACTTCCGGGGGGCCGTCCCTGGACGTCCTCCTGTTTACTTCCCTAATGTGCGTCGCCGCGGGCATGCATCAGGGAAGTTCTGTGTTGGCTGTGTCCCTCGGACACAGCCAATCACAGATCGTGCTAAATGGCCAATCGCAGCGGCCATTTAGAACTCGATCGGGCTATCCAATGAGAGGTTATCTCATATGTAAACATATGAGATCATCTCTCATTGCCGGCTCCCCTCCTCACACAGAGACAGCGTGTGAGGAGGGAGAGATGAACTGCTGCAGCGTCTGTGACTGAGTACACACACAGTAAAACACACACACACACACACACACACACACACACACACACACACAGAGTAAAACACACACAGTAAAACACACACACATGCCCACCTGTCCCTAGTGCTACCTATCAGTGCCATCTGCTCCCTGTGCCACCTATCAGTGCCACCTGTCCATGCTATCTGTCCCCAGTGCCACCTGTCCATGCCATCTGTCCCCAGTGCCACCTGTCTGTGCCCTGTGTCCCCAGTGCCACCTATCAATGCCACCTGTCCCCAGTGCCATCTAACAGTGTCATCTGTCCCCAGTACCACCTGTCCCCAGTGCCACATATCCATGCCACCTGTCCCCAGTGCCACGTGCCACCTGTCCCTAGTGCCACCTGTCAGTGTCACGTGTCATCAGTGCCACCTGTCAGTGTCACGTGTCATCAGTGCCACGTATTGGTGCCATCTGTCAGTGTAACGTGTCATCAGTGCCACGTATTGGTGCCATCTGTCATCAGTGTCAGGTGTCATCAGTGCCACGTATTTGTGCCATCTGTCAGTGCCACGTATTAGTGCCATCTGTCATAAGTGCCATGTATTAGTGCCATCTGTCATCAGTGCCACATCAGTGTCACGTGTCATCAGTGCCACATATTAGTTCCATCTGCCATCGGTGTCAAGTGTCATCAGTGCCATCTGTCATCAGTGTCACATCAGTGTCATGTGCCATCTGTGCCCCATATCAGTGCCATCTGCCATCAGTGCCACGTCAGTGTCATGTGCCATTGTCCTGGTGCTCCAGGGCCTTCAAAAGTGTAATAGGTAGTCAACAAGTTAGATGTGTAATTTATGCTCCTAGAACACGTTATAGCGCTCCCTGCATGTTGGGCCTCTCTAAGTGTCCAGGCTGTGAAAAAGTCCCATACATGTGGTATCGTAATACTCAGGAGGAGTAGTAGAATGTATTTTGGGGCATTATTTGTGGTATACACATGCCACGTGAGAAATAACCTATTACAATGACAATTTTGTGGAAAAAAAATTAAAAACAAAAAATCTTCATTTTGCAAAAAATTGTGGGAAAAAATGACAACACCAAAAACCTCTCTATGCCTCTTACCAAATACCTTGGAATGTCTACTTTCCAAAAAGGGGTAATTTGGGGGGTATTTGTACTTTCCTGGCTTGTTCGGGTCGCAAGAAATGAGACAGGCCACCAGTACATCAGGTGTGATCAATTTTTTATGATTCACACCACAGCTTGTGGACTCTCTAACTTTCACAAAGACTAAATAATATCCACTAATGTGGGTTATTTTTACCAAAGATATGTAGCAGTATTAATTGTGGCCAAAATGTATGAAGAAAAATTAATAATTTGCATAATTTTATCACAGAAACAAAGAAAATGTGTTTTTTTTCAAAATTTTCAGTCTTTTTTCATTTATAGCGCAAAAAATAAAAAACCCAGAGGTGATCAAATACCACCAAAAGAAAGCTCTATTTGTGGGAAAAAAAGGACACAAAATTCATTTGGGTACAGTGTTGCATGACTGAGTAATTGTCATTCAAATTGTGAGAGCACCGAAAGCTGAAAATTGGTCTGGGCAGGAGGGGTGTTTAAGTGCCCAGTAGGCAAGTGGTTAAAGTGGTTAGAGATATTAAAATCACCAATATTATGCTGTAAACCACAGAAAGTGCAAAAGCAATTGTGCAAAAAACTATGAGTAAATAAATCCCACAATATTTCATAGACCAATTGTACCATGTAAAGTGCAATTATAGTTGCCCTAAGCAAACAACAATGTTTATGACACAAAAGATTACTAATATGTGCATGTTACATGATTATAATCAAAACATTGCATCAATCAATAAAACATTTATATAAAAACATAGACTGTGATAAAAGTCCAAAAGTTTATTTTGGGTGCAATAAAGGTGAACTGTGTGAAAAAAATCCCAATTTATCCACTGCCTCACTTCCATCTTAGTGCAGGTGCAGACAAACCAGCTGCTTACCAGAACATGTGATCCCTATCCCCAAGACCCCTTTCACACCACACCACTCATAGCGTGGGCGGTAAAACGCCATTATTTTTAGCGGCGTTTTACCTCCAGATTTGCGGCAGATTTGCGGCGCATTTCGCCCGCTAGTGGGGCGATTTTACCCCCTGCTAGCGGACGAGAAAGGGTTAAAACCGCCGGCAATATGCCGCAATAGCAGGGTTTTGCCGGTGGTATTACAGCGCTGCCCCATTGATTTCAATGGGGAGCAGTGGTGGAGGAGCGGTAAACACACCGCTCCTTCACTGCTCCAAAAAAGCTGCTGGCAGGACTTTTCCCTGATGTCCTGCCATCGCACCGCTGTAGTGTGAAAGCCCTCAGGGCTTTCACACTACATACAATGGTGCAGCTTCTTTAGGGCGGATTGCAGGCGCTATTTCTAACGCTATAGCGCCTGCAAAACGCCCTGGTGTGAAAGGGGTCTAAGGGATCAAACACGCTCTGATAATATCCCCTATAGGGAAAGCCGCAGCTTACTCCAAGGCAGGTTCATGGATGTCCTGATAAGATCGAGCTTGTGTTCCAACTCGAACGAATGTATAAATTAAAAGTAAGGAGGAGAACTCATAGTGCATTACTGTTGATATATTTATTAAAAACAAAAAGTATTGTACTTATAGATAACTGGAGTATTCAAGGCAAAATTATAACCCACAGACATGGCCGCCACACTTGATCAGCTTGTACGTGCTGATGTCACACCACTTGTTCCAACCAATGCATTTCCCCGTAGCAGGCATCAACTGGGATTGGAGACGCTTAGTTTTTAAACTTTACTTCTGTTGAGGTTATGTGTATGATCATAGCTTCATACTGAAAATACTGCCCTCCTTAATCTCTTTCATAGCCTCAATGAGTTTAAAGGCCTTTCTTTCCTTAAAGCTTCCTACTTAGTAACAATGGCTCTACAATAAGGCTGGGTTCACTATTGCAAATCGGATGCGGGTTCCCTGCATCCAATTCGCAATAGCAGGAGATTTTGATCGGCTCTCTCTGGAGCCAGTTCACATATTTCCGCTGTGGCTCCAGTGCAAATTTGCACAGGGGTCCTGTGCGTCTTTTAGGCCGTTTCAGGTCCAAATTCTGCCCAAAATTTGGATGGAAATCTGACCTGAAATGGTGAACAGGGACACACCAGACCCCTGCTGGGAGCTGAATGTGAAGATAGTGTGAACCCAGCCTCAAGGTTGTAAAAATCAGTGCAATGTATTTATTTGACTTTTTTGTTTTTATATGTAGGAGGCTCACTTTAGGGTTGTATAAAAGTGTACAAAGTAACATAACATGCACAGTGCTGATAATGACTTTAAAATAACACAGCATTGTTAGAATTATTTGCTAGCAGTAAGTCTCCGCCTGTATTTCAAATATACATTGTCAGCTTTTTTAAGAATTGTCAAGGACGTTGACTTATTTCCATAGCCAATGGAAGTAGAAGGAGAATAATGCATTAATCAGTCATGAAGCATGATGCCCATTTGCATCCTCATCTATGTGGACTGATAATCTCATTTCAGAAACTATCACTTGGCTTTATCCTATTAATATGGTGATGTTGATGCATTTCTCTTCTTCTTAAATAGAGCAAGTAATCAAAATGTATGGCTCGCCGACAATAGAGTGGCTTTGAAACACGCAGATAATAGTGAAGTCAGAAAAAGTTTGACGATGCATATTTCTTTCTAGGCACAAGATGACAGGGTTGGTGCCACTTTAAATATTGTTTCAAATACTGCATTGGTTTAAAAAAATGCTGGCTTATTACTTCTCATTTGGAAATCCATTCAGCTACATCTTTGAAGTTCAACATGCCTCAGAAATATAAATCTGAATATAAATTACATTGTTCTGCGCACTGATGTGTTAAATCCTCATCGCAGCAGGTGTGCTAAGAAATAAGTTTGTCCTCAAAATTCTACTAAATCCAAATCATGCACATGCATGAAGCTTCTTTGTGTTGGCTTTCATAATATATTGATGAACAAGTTCAGTCAAGAGGGACAGTATCAAATCAAAATGACCAATGTGCTCAAATGGCAGGCATCAAATGATAATACAGTACAGTTAGAATTTTGACTTGTTACCCAGAATATATTTACACTTCACTGCCCAAAGATAATGAAGCTCTTTACTACATTTCTGCATAGCCATTGTTACCCAAACTCAATTAATGAAAATGCCTAATGTAAAACTGCATTCACTAATGCTGTCTAGCATATACAGTATATTACAAATAATTAACCAGCAAAAACTTTCACATATACTACATGCATTAAACCATACAGTGTTACATTTACCTTAAAGTGGTTGTAAAATCTCTTCCGCAACTTTGTCCCATGTAACTCAGCATAAAAAACCCTAATGAACACTGCTTGTAGATATCTCCTTACTTGCATGGTATTGTTGCAATCCTTTTTGTTCTTTAGAATGATGTCACTGAGCATGCCCATATCTCCCATGATTTACGGCACACTCTGTGTGCTTGTCTACTATTATCAGGACTTCCTACGGCACAACATTGAAATCCCAGGAGATTGCATAATCACTCAGAGCTTCCTCCTATACCCCATGTGGCATCACATGGATTGAAAATAAGGCATCAGACAGCATTACTGCAGTCTTATCAGCTAAGGCAGATAAGACTGACATAGGCAAACACTAGATAATCTGTACAAGTAAATACTATGAAATAAAACAAGTCAGCTATGAGAAGGGAAGCAGGGTTGCCATTGAAATGTTGGATTGAGAAGGAGGCTTGGTTAACAGTACAGGAATTCCTCAATTTAAGGGCGGAAATACACTCTACTGTGGACTCAGAAAACAATACTTAAGCTGGCGCTGCCTTACCCCTGGAAACAATTTTTTTAAAGTTTCTTTAAACAGTAAGTAATATGTGATTTGGGCTGGATCACAGTGGCTATAGTTTGATAATTACTTATTATAATGGACTAAATGAAAAGAAGCATCAGAGTAGGAGAGTTTACTTCATCTTTAAAACTAGATTAAAATTAATCTTTCATCCATTCACACTGTATTAGCACAGATGCTACTAACAAAGAACAGCATCAGTGCACTTAGACCTTTGTGATAGGAAAAACACCATCTATTTATACATATTCATAACATTATGCAAAATGATAAGAAGCCTTATTCCTAACCTAATAATGTGGATTTTTCAATAGCTTTACAGAACTGGATAAAGAAAATCCAGACATTTTTTCAAAAAGTTAGTACCTTTTGTCATTAAAAAGCAATCTTTAAGCCCCAGTCTATTGACTTTGCTCAAGCCAACATGATGTCATCAATCTGCAACAGAAACTAAGATGCATTTTCTTTAGTTGTCTGTCCAGGACAGCACAAGTAAGACAGGTTCCACCTCCAGAGGCAGGAAACACAAGCAATCAAGTCTTTAAGGGGCAGCTAAGCATGCCCCTTCCCCTGTCTTTTGTGATTCCTCCACTAGAGTAGGTAAAAGGAGCTCAGGGTCCCTCTAGAGCCTTTAGAGGCACCCTGGAGAGGTTGGTGTACCTGTGGTCAGGAGATGGCAGACCTTGGGCCCCCAGTCAGGTTGCAATGGAGGCTGTGGGCCAGAAATGTTTCTTCTTTAGCTCAAGAAGGGCTGGATGCCTGCCACATGGCTTTCCTGATGGGGACAAGGATGTCCCCACCATCGTATGCAAGTTCCAGTGAGAGCACAGTGGTAGGCGGGCGTGACCCCTGAATTCAGGCCAGTGGAGTGCAGGAGGAGGGCAGGGCATGTCACATCCAGTTCCGGGTCCCACAGGAGCATGGATGTGAAAATAATTGGCAGTTTGTTTAGCCACTAACAGCTGGCGGTCCTAGAGAATAGTAAGGTGCACTGGCGCGATGCTGCAGGAGGACGACCAGCACATGGAGCCAGCAGCAAAACAGACTGGCAGTTGTGCCAGTAAATACAGAGGTTATTTTTCCTACTAGGTTGGAGGGGCAGTGGACATCTCAGGTATCTCCCTCCCCTTATTTTTTTCTGGGATCCGGGAACCTTGCAAATCAATGGGGGCTCTGCTTAGGTGGATGGGTGCATTGGTGAAGGTGCACCCCTAGAAGGGTGATTGGCTGACAATTTTTCCTTCTCCCTTTTTCAGGCTCAGTCCAAAGACCCAGAGAAATCAGAGGGGGAGGAAGAGGTGCCTGTCCTGTTCAGTTATATTTAAGGATAATTAGGTCATTGGACTAGGTCATGTATTGACAAATTGGTATGCAAAGAGTTGGCAGGGGTCTGTAAGGACTTAATTTTATGTTAATTGTATGTTCTTTAAGTGGTTTCCAGGATTAGGCCTATACCTTTCAGGGTTCTGACCAAGTGGGATTTGTCAATTGTTTTACAAAGTTGGTTAAACGTTTGGCAGCGGAGGACCTGTTGTTGAAGTGGTAAACTCTCAAAGCTGCCTTTTCGGTGATGATTTCTACAGCCAGGCACATTAACGAACAGCAAGCACTTTCTATTAAGGAGCTTTACCTACAAATTTTCGAGGACAGGCTGGTAATGTGCACAGATCCGGGATTCTTGCTGAAAGTCTCTTTGAAATTCCACAGGTCACAGGAGATTGCCCTGCCTTCCTTCTGTACGTCTCAAATGAATAATAAGGAAGCAGAATTCCACCAGATGGATATGAAGGCTTGTATCTTACATTATTTGGAGGTGTCCAGAGGCATTAGGAAAGCTAATGCCCTATTTATTTTACCTCCTGGTGGTAGAGTGGGGTGACAAGCTTCGAAAAACACGATAGTCAGTTGGATCACGCAGGCAATCACGGAAGCTTACAAAATATTGAATGAGGAATTCCCCCTTGGCTCATTCTGCATGGACGCTATTGGTCTCTTGGGCAAAACAAGCTGGGGCGACACCAGAATTAATTTATCAAGCAGTGACAAGGTCAAGCTACTCAACTTTCATTAACCACTTAAGCCCCGGACCATTTTCCAGCTAAAGGACCAAGCCCCTTTTTGCGATTCGGCACTGCATCGCTTTAACTGACAATTGTGCGGTCATGCAACGTGGCTCCCAAACAAAATTGGTGTTCTTTTTTTTCCCACAAATAGAGCTTTCTTTTAGTTAATTTAGGCCTCCTATGTGTTGTATATATATATATATATATATATATATATATATATATATATATATATATATATATATATATATATATATATATACGTTTCTAATATGTTTTATATATGTCACTCTCTCTCTTTTTTTATTTTTGCCCTTACTATTCAGCTTAGCTAATTTCACTTTGTTGCTTTGATCTAAGCGATTGAATAACACCAAGAGCAATATATGTTTAAATATGTTGAAATAAGCCCACCATTGAAGAAACTATCATCTGATAAACCCTTTGGCTTAAAGCTCTCTTTTGCCCCAGTATATGAACAGATTCCTACCACCAAAGTAATGGCTGCCTCTGAGATAGCCTTAGAGACTCTAAGAAAATGGCCGCCGGCGTAGCCCTGTATTTTAATATATAGGACCTGCCCCTATCTATGATATGGAAGCATATATGAAAGCATACAATGTGGTGTTAGGCTAACAGTCTTTGGTATAATTTTATAGTATTATGGACCTTGTAAAAGTTTCCTTTATTTAGTTCGTTTTTTCCTTTGCTCCCTTTTGTCCCTGCCCGCTCTATGTATTATTTATTATATGCCTCGAGCGCGGCGTGAGAGGTAAACTAAATGCGGGACACACCCGCTTGACCCGATTGGTCCGCTCACTTTGCTTGAAACATGCCTTGAACGTGACGCAATATGCAAATAGAGGGCGGAACATGTCCGCCCAGTACTCTCAAAAGCTACTTCCGGTCACCTTAGAAACATCCCAGTTGAAGTCATTGTGTGACGTAACGCGTAGGAAACTGGAAGTGACGTTTACATCTGAGCGAGACGCTCATCGGTCTATTGTCAGCTGTGTGCCTTATTCGTTTTTCCTCTTGTGAGTAAATGATTATGTTTTAATAAAACCGTTGATTTTAAATACTACACTATGGTGGATGTTTTTTACCTGTCCCCTTGAGCTTTTATGCTGGTAACAACCACAAGGAAATCGGATGAGTCTCTGGCACCGTCAGAAGTCCTCCCTGCAGTTATCCCCCTGACCCTCTCAAGCACTCCTTGCAATATAGCTGTTTTTTCGCTGCATACCTCGCAGCTGTGAGGTAATCATTTAGTGTAACTAGCACTGGCACGGAATACCACTGGCAGAGAGTTGGCTTGGCACATTGCACTTTATTTTGATTGTGATACTGCATCTAAATTGCACGATTGGACTATGTATGGGACACTCTAATGAGATTCACTTATTTGCTGCTATCGATTTTTGTTGGAATCTTTTTACTAACCTGAATTTTTGTGTTTATATCACAGTTATATATCTTTTACACTGTATTTTTTAGTTTTTATATGCATCTGTATGTATTTATCACATGTATCCTTGATGTTGACACTTGAGTGATGCACAGAGACACTTTAAATCAGTTGTTTTATGCAATGCACAGATGCACTTTTAATGCAATTTCATAAGCACTAAGCACTATTTCAAGTTTATAAGCACTATTGCACTTTTTGCCTTGATATTATTATTTTTGATTGTACATTATTGTTAGTTTATTTGGTATTGAGGAAGCGCAACACACCCCCCCTGTTTCATTTTCTTTTAGTGGTATTTGATCACCCCTGCAGTTTTTATTGTTTGCGCTATAAACAAAAAAAGAGCGACAATTTTGAAAAAAACTCATTATTTTTTACATTTTGCTATAATAAATATCCCCCAAAAATTTATAAAAAAAACTTTTTTTTCCTCAATTTAGGCAGATACGTATTCTTCTACATATTTTTGGTAAAAAAATCGCAAAAAAGCAATTATTGTATGGTTTGCGCAAAATTTATAGAGTCTACAAAATAGGGTATAGTTTTATGGCATTTTTATTAATATATATTTCTTTTACTAGTAATAGCAGCGATCAGCGATTTTTATTGTGACTGCAACATTATGGCGGACACGTTTTTGGGACCATTGGCATTAATACAGCAATCAGTGCAATTAAAAATGCACTGATTACTGTAAAAATATCACTGGCAGTGAAAGGAGTTAACCATTAGGGGGCAGTGTAGGGGTTAAGTGTGTGTTTTTTTTTCTTTTTAACTGTAGGGGGGCGTGGCTGGGCGTGTGACGTCACTGATCGTCTTTCCCTATGACAGGGAACAGACAATCAGTGACAGGCTCAGTAGGAAGCACGAGGAGAGGTTTTTACTCTTACCTCTCCTCGTTCTTCAGCTCTGTTGCCCGATCGTGGGACACTGGCGGCGATCGGGTCCGTGAGTCCCGCGGCCACAGTCACGGAGCTCAGGACCGGGTCGCGAAGCTCGCGACCCACGGCTGGGCACTTAAAGAGCAACGTACAAGTATGTGATTGTGCCCAGCCGTGCCATTCTGCCGATGTACATAGGTGTGAGGCGGTCCTTAAGCGGTTAAACATTACAAGTTGGCCCTTCTCTTAGAAAGGAGATCAGGCATTTGGGAGAAAGCTCCATCAGGTGGTAGCCCCCCTAATCTGGTAAATTCTCGCTGATTCTCTACTGTGCTGCTCTGAACAGACGACTGAAGAAAACCAGAGTTAGACTCACTGGTAACTCGGTTTCTGGGAGTTGTCCAGGACAACAGTTCAGGGAGTAATGTATGCTGCACTCTTTGGCTGACTGCCATGTCACTACAGAACACAGTATGGATGGGGGGGGGGGGTGAACAGGATTAATTCAGCGGGGGACATTACTAGATTAATACCACCAAAAGTGTTCATTACTGCAGAAACATCATGCAGCCATTTCTTATCAATGAAGCAGCATTTGGCAGAATGAACAACAGGATAAGTGGGTATTTCTCATTTGCACATACTTCTTTTATTAGCCAGCTTATTTAACCACTTAAATTCCAGACTGTTGCACCCCCTTCCAGTTAGGCCATTTTTCAGATTTAAGTGCTGCCACGCTTTGAATGACAGTTACTCAGCTATGCAACACTGTACCCATAGGTATACACTTGGGGTGTGGCGGGTGAGTCTGGGCACACCCTAATCACCCTGTGCATGTTAGTGTAGTCGAGTGACAGCTCTTTCCTGAGATCTCCATCTTTGGCACTGAGGGTAGTGAGATACCCGGATGAGAGGCAGTTGTGCTGTTGGCTGTCATCTCTCCCCTCCCCTCTGGCACCCTGCTACTATCACAGTATTCCACCCCGCTGGGTTGCTCTGAAAGGCTGCATCCAAGGGAGTGTGTAACCTGCATTGCTTGTGAAACAATTTTACATTCAGCAGATAGTGAGGCTTACAAAGGCTGCTTATTGTGTCAAACTGGCAGGTAATGAGACTGCTTGCAGGGAGAAAGCCAGCTGTCAAAACTGAGATGGGGTGGGGGGGGACAAAACAGCTATAAAACGCCAGCCAATGGGATGGATCTGGGCGGGTCACTACATTTATGTGGCCCCATCCCTTTTCTTAAGCAACCCAATCATTGGGTGGTGTTTGATAGCTGCTCACCCCCGATATCACCGCTGAGTTTTGACAGCTGGCTTTCTCCTTGCAAGCAGTTACATTACCTGCAAGTTTTACACACTGAGCATCTCTTGTAAGCCTTACTATCTGCTAAATGTGAAACTCACTCTCTCCCCTATCAGTGCACATCAGTGCTGCCAATCAGTGCCTATTAGTGCCGCATGTCAGTGCCAATCAGTGCTGTCAATCAGTGCTGTCAATCAGTGCCATTAGCAAGTATATATCAAACAGATCTTTTTGTGCTTAGGTCACGGTTAGAAGATTAAGCTGCTAGCACTATACCTTGGTGGATTATATCTCAATGGTTATAAAAAAAAATGTGCAGCGCTATACTTAACGTGCATACAGATACAATAGTGCTTCTCTTAAAAAAACACACATACAGTGTGAAATATAAATTCATGAATATTACACATATATTGTAATATTCTCAAATAAAGTGCAAAGTTCATAAAGTGTGACAGTGCTGTGAAAAATCATTCAGTGTGTAAACTAAAAAATACAATCCCCCAAAAAACTCTAAAGAATTTGAGCCCAGAAAACAGTCCATTAGATAACGTGGAGATGGTATTTCCAACTATTCAATACTCCACGGTCCCCATATAAGAGGGAGCATCACCTGGGAGAAGAGTGTGAAAATAGCTTGAAAAGCTCTCTAGGAAAGGTCACTCCACCATGTGCTATAAAAGTAGGGGGCTTACCAGATGATTCTGACCCCAGTTAAGGTGGTCAAAATAAACGGAATCACGTATTAGAACATTAATGGTTTCCTCATTAATATGTAAGGTACTCCCAGCCTCAGGCACTTCCTCCTTCGGACCTACAACTCCATTCACCAGATTATATATGCTAAGTTATGGGGCTCTTCTTCCCATTTCTCCCATGCCCTGTCACTGGTATATGCCAAAGAAAGAATACATCTTTTCCCTGTCACTAGAGGGATCCAGCACCAAGAAAGCAATGCACGCTGATACACCATGGAGGCCGCCCTCCATTCCTTGAGAGGAAAGGAAGTCCTCTTTCTCCTGCTGCTCTGCTTTGAGTGTCCTGTCCATAATGCCACGCAGAGGCTGCTCCAGCAGAAAAACAATAGAGATTGAGTCACTGATGCATGCATATTCCCAGCTCACAGTCCTTGTGGCCTCCTAAAATGGTGACAGTACAGTGTATGCATCCTTTATCAGCAGCCATTGGCATGGGGGAAAAAAAGCAGAGCCGGCTTGAACCTGACATTTTGCCATACTCACACAGGTACTCGTTGATGGCCCTCTGCTGCATGTGAACTTGCTGCAGCATTGCCAAAGTTGAGTTTCACCTTGTGGGAATGTCACAAATCAGGCAGTTTCTAGGCAGGTGGAATTTCACAGAATTTTGGCCAACCGAGCACTGGCTGTGTGTGACCGCCTGAATTGGCTACAGACTCTTCTGGCCTGCTTTAGCAGATCTTCCAAACAAAGCATACTTGGGTGTATATAAAATGCGTTGGCATAGGCAGCGCAGCGGGGTCTTACTTTCCAACAGGCAGTCCAATTACCCAGAGTTCTGGAATTTGTGACCTGTGCAGCAGGACTACATGCTGGATATGGATAGAAGAGCCATATGCAACACGGAGTGCAACATTAGGCAACTAATTTTATCTAAGCACCACGTGTGAGCAAATAATCTTGGCGCATGGTATCAACACCCCACTGAGACACAGTCGGAGGAAAGTTTGAGGGGTCGCTCGAGTGCTGCGGAGTGGTGAGAGCCTCCGGGCAGCCCTTGACTCATGCAAGTCCTGGTAAATGTAATGTGCACCATCTCTAACATACTTGGCAAATGTGATGCTGTTTGAGGACTATGACAGTTATGTCTGCTTGCAAGCCATGGCTGTTTAACTGTTTCAAGGTTGTTACCACAAGGTGGCGAGGGTAGAAGCCGATATTCCATATTAGCTAAGTATTGCTCGCATACAGTGCCTTGAAAAAGTATTCATACCCATTTTCCACATTTTGTCATGTTACAACCAAAAATGTAAATGTATTTTATTGGGATTTTATGTGATAGACCAACACAAAGTGGCACATAATTGTGAAGTGGAGGGAAAATGATAACAGTTTTTTCACAATTTTCACAAATAAATATGGAAAAAATGTGGCTTGCATTTGTATTAACCCCCTGATTCAATACTTTGGTAGAATCACCTTTTGCTGCAATTAAAGTTGCAAGTCTTTTTGGGTATGTCTCTACCAGCTTTGCACATCTTGACAGTGACATTTTTGTCAATTTTTCTTCACAAACTAGCTCAAGGTCTGTCAGATTGGATGGAGAGCATCTATGAATAGCAATTTTCAAGTCTTGCCACAGATTATCAATTGGATTTAGGTCAGGACTTTTACTGGGCCATGCTAACACATGACTATGCTTTGATCTAAACCATTCAGTTGTAGCTCGGCTGTATGTTTAGGGTCATTGTCCTGCTGGAGAGTGAACCTCTGCCCCAGTCTCAAGTTTTTTGCAGACTCTAACAGGTTTTCTTCTAAGATTGCCCTGTATTGGGCTCCATCCATCTTCCCATCAACTTTGACCAGCTTGCCTGTCCCTGCTGAAGAAAAACATCCCTACAACATGATGCTTCTGTGGTTGGGATGGTGTGTTCATGGTATTGTGCAGTGTTATTTTTCCGCCACACATAATGTTTTGCTTTTAGGCCACAAAGTTCAATTTTGATCTCATCTAACCATAGCACCTTCTTCCATATGTTTACTGTATCCTCCACATGGCTTCTCACAAACTGCAAATGGGACTTATGGCTTTCTTCTTGCCACTATTCCATAAAGGCCAGATTTATGGAGTGCATGACTAATAGTTGTCCTGTGGACAGATTCTCCTACATGAGCTGTGGATCTCTGCAGCTCCTCCAGAGTTATCATGGGCCTCTTAGCTGCTTCTCTGATTAATGCTCTGCTTGCCCAGCCTGTCAGTTTAGGTGGACAGCCATGTCTTGGTAGGTTTGCAGTTGTGCCATACTGTTTACTCTTTAGGATGATGGATTGAATAGTGCTCAGTGAGATGTCTTTTAACCTAACCCTGCTTTAAACTTCTCCACAACTTTATCCCTGACCTGCCTGGTGTGTTTTGTGGCCTTCGTGATGCTGTTTGTTCACTAAGGTTCTCTAACAAACCTCCGAGGGCTTCACAGAACAGCTATATTTATACTGAGATTAAATTACACACAGGTGGACTCTATTTACTAATTAGGTGACTTCTAAAGGCAATTGGCCTGTCCATGTTAGTCTATGGCTTAATGCCCACCTAGGCGTTTTTGAGCTGGAAATGGTAAAAAAAACCAGGACTAGTGCGTTCCGTGGTGCGGAGCTAGAGCTGTAAAAGCGCAGAAAAACGCTAATGCAAAACGCGATAAAATTTGCATTTTTAACACCGATTTTTCCAGGTGTCAGAGCTAGCTTTGCAGCCAGTTTTTTAAAACATCCGTGTGCATGAGGATTAAAGGGGGCTGAATACAAATGCATGCCATACTTCTCAGATATTTATTTGTAAACCATTTTGAAAACCATTTATTGTTTTTGTTTCACTTCACAACTATGTGCCACTTTGGGTTCTTCTATCACATAAAATCCCAATAAAATACATTTACGTTTTTGGCTGTAACATGACAAAATGTGGCAAATTTCAAAGGGTATGAATACTTTTTCAAGGCACTGTATACCATTTATAGGCTAATTACCTGGAACAGCACCAGGATAATGAAAACCAACTAGGAGGAATCAATTGAGAAACTGTACAATACCATAAATGGCTCAAGGCCAATCTATCAGTAATCCTGGTTGCTATGCTTAATGAACTGTTTATGGTCTGGCTTTACCAGTGTGATTCCCTCACAAGCCCTATGGCCGACAAATATATGGTGTATCACTTGAGATGCCAGAAGATTGCCTCTAGTTAAAAGGCTACATGTTAGTGGACTGTCAAATCACCGTGTTGCAGTCCCTCCTAAATGACTAGTCCCAGATGGGACTATTCAACCCAGTTTAGTTCTCTTAATCTCTTTAAGGCTGCTTCCCAGTCCGTAGATCTGTTTATGGGATCCAAAGGACTGTGGAGTGGTATCCACCATGCATTTACCTTAATTTAGGTTTTCACAGTGGGAGGAACCCAGACCTCCTGGCTAATCCCCAGATTCGGTATTGGGCAGTTACCATGAGAGACTGAATGCAATACGCATACAGTATATGTGAGAGTGAGGGCCCTGTTGTGATATGTGTGTGTGACAGCATTGTTCATCACTGGTGTCTGGATGTATGGGCTATTTTATCCAATATACTTTTTTGCTAATCGTTGAATATTTTTCAATAAAGAACATTTTTTTTCTACTTTCTACATCCTGTGGTTGGTTCTCCTTATGCAACCCCTGTAAAGTGATGAGCCCTGAAAAGGTCACCTCTACATTGATTTCTACATTGCTATTTAGTTGCGGATGTACCCCGTCTGAAAGGACGTATCAGGTTTATTAATAGACTCCCAGAATTTGGGCTATAGCCCTCAACTAAAGGAATGCATCTGCTATAGTCTACAGCTGGTGGTGTGTTACTGGCAGATGTGCTGCAAGGACCTGTGACATCATCAGCCCTGTCAGTGGAGGCTGCTGAGAGGTCATGAGGTATAGCAGGGGTAGACCTGAAAGTTGAGGAGTGAGGAGGAGCAGAATTGCATCCCTTTTGTGTGGCTTTTAGGTGTTCTTACCTCTGGCTGTCCGTTTTGGATGCAGTTGGGGGGAGTGGGAGGCTGCGATCGGCAGCTCTATGGTGCCCAGTGTATCTCCCTGGGGCTAGTCGCTTTCCTCCTGAATGTATACAGTGGAGAGGGCAGGGAAGGGGCCTCCGACCCAGGCAGGTATCAGTTTCACTCTCCAGTGTACAAGTGAGTTGGCTCTCTGCTTGTACACTGTTGCTGATACATACCTGGGTCTGAGGCCCCTCCTCTCTCCACTGTATACACCTCCCCCTAGGTGAGGGGGTACAGAGATTTTCTGGGGGTTGGAGGTGTACAGCGGAGACCAGCCAGGTACAGGGGGACCTCTGAAAGGGGGGCAGCTGCCTGAGGACCCTGATGTAAGGGTGGATCTCTGGGCACCCTGATGTAAGGGGGCTCACTGGGGAACCTGATGTAAGGAGGGGCTCTCTGGGGACCCTGATGTAAGGGGGAGGCTCTCTGGGGACCCAGATGTAACGTTATGGCTCTGGGGACCCTGATGTAAGGGATAGGCTCTTTGGGGACCCTGATGTAAGTAGGGAGGCTCTCTGGGGACCCTCATATAAGTAGGGCATTCTGGGGATCCTGATTTAAGGGGGGCTCTCTGGGGACCCTGATTTAAGGGGGCTCTATGGGGACCCAGATGTAATGAGGGGCTCTCTGGCAGAGGCAGAGACAGCCAGCGCAGCCATAATATTGGTCCTGGTACACTGTTACCTGCATACACTCATTATCGTACCACTCTCCAGCCCTGAATAAACATACTGCCTCTTGCTACAGCTAATTATTTCCATAGTCCAGGTAGCAGGCAAAAGTGTGGTCAGTTCATGTGGCAGGCAGAGGCATGATGGCAGTAAGTTAGTAGCAGCCTGAGGGCCTCAATTGGGTAAGATCTGAGCATAGGGGCACAGGGGGTAGAGGCTTCTCCCACCCAAATCTTTTTGAAGCCGCCAGACTCCAGACCCTAACCTGGAAATTACGAAACCCAGGGAAAACAAAAAAAATCGTTTTCTCCATCCAGACAAAACAATTATGGAGGCACTCACATGTCAAGACCCCTGTGTATTACAGTAGCAGGGCAACAGATCAGTCCAAGCGGTTGGCAAAAGCATAGCCAATAAAACAGGCCAGAGTCAGTTCAAGTGCAAGCAGTCCAAGTGGTTAGCAGAAACGTACTTTATAAAACAGGCCAGGGTCAGGTCAGTTCATGTGGAAGCAGTCCAAACGGTAGGCAGAGGCTTAGTAAAAAAAACAGGCCAGGGTCAGTTCACGTGGAAGGCAGTGGCATGGTTATTTGAGGAAGCATGGATAATGGTCAGCATAGATGATGAAAATGGGGAAATAGTTAAAAATACGGGCTAATATTTTAGGGATGTATGATAAAGTTGGAAGCATTCACCAATGCAAAGGCAGAGTTGGGAGGGACAATGGGGACAATGGTAGCTGGTATCTCTTCAAAATCCTTTTTTTGCTGCATACGCGACATCTTTTTTGGCATCTTCGGCCTGCTTCAGATGGTGAAATGTTGCCTAGGAAGTGGTTCTCATGCAGTCACTAACAGCATCAGACTATAAAATAAATAGTGTAGTGCTGGGATAATGAAAACAATTAGTGTGAATAAATAAGAGTTCTAAAAAAATATAAATGATTGCACAGTTATTGTGCAATACAGTGCAGATAAAACTAAATATCATACGGGATTATTGTGCAATACAGTGCATAATAAAACTACTTATCATGAACAGTTATTGTGCAATATAATATCAATGAGAAACTATTGTCCGTTCGTCTCTCTTGTGAGAATATCCTCTTATTGTGCTGAATAGAAAACAAGACCCAATCTTCTCATCCAGGGTAAGACAAGAGGAGAGGAAGAAACCAACAGCGACAATCTATTGGCCTGAAGCGATGTTTATATGAGAACCTTCTATAGATGTAAGATGGGTACTCAATGGTGTTGGACCCACCTGTCATACGACAGTGGGTCAGAAAGGCTTATATTCACCGAAGGTTATGCTCTGGCCTCCAATAGGAAGGATCCCGGTATGTAGTCCTCGTTTGACCGTCCCGGATCACGGATAGAGGTAGGTATCCACAAAGGCCGCTGTCCAGTGATCTCCAAGTTCCAGGAACGAATAGTACTTCAGGAACCAGGCATTTCAACTCGGATTTCAGGTAAAAGCTTGCATGAGTAGCATAAGGAAAAAGAACATATGTAAAAAGAAAAAAACAAAAAGCGGCTCCGGATAGTGTAGATCAGAAAAAAATGGTTGGTTTATTGAAGAAATATCTGATGTACAAAATTCAACAGGGGCATGCCTGGAGGTTCTGCGGGCCAGGGTTTTTGCAAGGTATAGGCGTTTGAAAAGGGGCAGGCTGGTGTAACAGTTATTCAGGTATATATGATAACTTTTGTTCATCAGTGGGTATGCCAGGTCTCATATATTTTTTCCAGTTGTGCCCATGTAGGCCTGGCACTCAGGGGGCTGGAGCTGGGAAACTCTTCCTTCATATATGCGGAATGCATACAGATATCCCATGACTTTCTCGCAAAGTTTAAAAAATGTCACTGTATCTGGCCCTTTTGCTAGGAATATATTGTTTTGACTGAAAGGGTACCAGGGACACATCTACACACATATATGTTGATTGGGGGCATAGAGTTCTGCAAATATTTGGAGGAAAAAATGTATGATGGGGGCGAATTTTACATAATTTATCATAATTTGGATGATTTCGAAGAGGGCACTGGGTGTTGTCGCTGAAATGAAGGAAGCGCATAATCATCTCATATCAGGACCTGGACATTATTTCAGAAAACATGGGCATGTGGTGGATGGGGTTGGTGGACCAGTAGGCATGTCCTTCATCTTTTTTTGTAAGCCCCATGTTTATGGTGAGGCCCATAAACAATTTGAACTCCTCCTGAGTCAAATCTCTGCACTCAAATTAACGGGTATATGATGATTGGGGGTTGCTGGGCATATAGATTGGTCTAGTTCATGATAAAGTGCAGCAAAGTTTCAAGCAAAAATAGATAAAAACAATCAATTTCTGTAAAGTTTTCACTGTTGGCCTGCACACCTGGCTGTGCGGTGAAATGGGGAATACTTACTGATTCCGAGTTGGAGTGCAGCCATGTTGGGTTGGCAAGACCATCTGGGAGTTATGTAGTGGCCCTGGCTCTTGGGAGACGTGACACTCAAGTGCTGGTAGTTGGGGGCTTTGCAGTTTCTGTGCTGGTACTTGGGCATGATGCAACCGTGCTGGTACTGGACCTGGGCATTTATTTTTGAGGTCTTTCACTGGTGGCAGCTCTGGTAGCTCTGGTGTTGGGCCTTTTAGGAGGGACCCAATCTTTCTCTGATTAATTTGCCGATCCACTACATTTGATCGGTTAAAATGCTAAATTTGATTCAGACTTGGAATTGGCATTTGAATGTGATGAGAACCACTCGCTGCTCTCATCAGTCATGGAAAGTATGTGGAACACCTCCTTGCTGCTATAAACCTTATTAGACATTTTTCTGATGGACTGTGCAATTGGTGGCAGGTGACGATCATTGATGGGCTGTGCGACGGTTGGCAGGTGACTGTCACTGATGGGCTGTGTGACGAGTGGCAGGTGACGTCACTGATGGGCTGTGTGATGGGTTGCAGATGGGTGGAAGGTAGTGTTAACTGATAGTTGACAGGTGACAGGTGATGGTCACTGATGGATGACAGGTGGGTGATGGGTGACAGGTGACAAGTGACAGTCATTGATGGCAGTCTCTGCTGGTGACTAGTGTACTTTATGGGACTGATAAGTGACAGATGAGGGTCACGGATGGGTTATTGATGATGATTACTGATGATGATTACTGACGGGTGACTGATGAGTGACAGGCGATGGGTGGTGACCGTCACTGATGGCAGTCCCTGACTGTGACAACTGAACCTTACGGGCATTGATGGGGGCACTTTTATAAGGACTGACGGGTGACAGGTGCACTTTTATAAGCACTGATGGGTAACTGTTGGGTGACAGGTGCAATGGGGGGTAGGGGTGATATGACAGGTTTTTTTTATTGTGTGGTGTTTGTGCAGTACACTACAACACACAGATCAGTAACTCACTGCTCCCGGCTCTTCTCTCCTCACTCTGGAAATGGTGTGTGAGGAAAGAAAAACCGGTAGCAGCTTGTTACAGGTCTGTGTTTCGATTTTGCGATCGGCTATGAATGGATCACAGCCGATCACGTGGTAAACAGCCGCCAGCCATTGGCTGTTTACTATGTCCAATGACAAGCGGTGTTCCCGTAAATACGCCGCAAAGGACATGTCCGCGCAGCATGCTCCCGATCACGTGCATGCACCATCTTCAAGTGGGCAGTACCATCTGTAATATTGTAATATTTACTGTAATATTTCTTCATACATTTAAGCCAAAACTTAATCTGATACATTCCTTTGATAAAAAAAAAGTAGGTGTAAATTACCTAGACTGCATAAAAGCTATAGAATCTACAAACCATGGCATATAGTATATACAGTATTTTTTAAATTGATCAGTCCTGGTGCACTGACTGCCTATCTAATTTCTTGAAGCCCTAAAATACCCCCCAACATGACCCTTTTTATGTAGATAGCGTAAAGTATTTAGTAAGAAGCATGCTGAGATTTTTTTTAAGTTGTTTTGTTTTTGCCAAAATTCTTTGGAAAATTATGAAAGTAATTTTTTTCCCTCAAAGTTTTCATTTCAACAAGTTGAATCTCACACACAGCATAGACATACTTACAATGACACCCCAATACACACTCTGCTACTTTTTCTGAGTATGGTGATACCACGTGTGAGACTTTTTCTACTAGCCACATAGAAGGGCCCAATATCAAAGGAGCACCTTCAGGTGTTCTAGGGGCATACATTATGTTTCTAATTTCCTGGCTACAGGGACAATGGCTGATGGCACTGGTCTGGTAACACTGCCTGGTCTAGCTAGTGATAAGGTACACTGTTCTAGCAGCACTAGTGACATCGTAGCAGGTTATTTTGAATGGTGCAGATAGAGCCCCTCCTGTGAGCACTCTAGCTGATGGTTTAGAGTATGGGGAAAGGATTGCAGTTTGATACCATCCAATAATACCAAATTTAGTAAGGATTGCCCTCAGTAATCTCCAATTCACCCTATCAAATGCCTTCTCTGCATCTAAGGATAATAGCAGAGAAGGTGTTTGTGTACGGATGACATGGTGGATGCAGTTAAGTACCCTTCTGGTAGCATCTGTTGCTTGTCTGCCAGGGACAAACCCGACTTGGTCAGGGTGCACTAAGGATATGTCAGTAGGTTAGTGACAAGAACTTTAGCTAATAGCTTGATATCTGTGTTTAGAAGTGATAGTGGTTGAATAGGAATCCTTCTCTGGCTTTAGAGATAATTGAGCATAACATAACAATTGGTAGGGGACCCAGCAGTATTGAAGAGGTCAATCAGTTGAGCTGCTCGGATATTGGCAAAGTGTTTGTAAAATTCATTTGAAAACCCATCTTCTCCCAATAATTTATGTAGAGGCAGCTCTTTGATTGCATGGAGGATTTCCACCATAGTGAAAGGTTGGGATACGGATTCAAGTTGGGAAACCCAAATAGATGGTAAGTCAATTAAGGCTAGGAATTCCTAAATAAGGGAGTCAGTTGACTGCGGAGTAGAGGTGTTATTTTGTAGATGTACAGTATAATGATGAATAGTAGTCACTAAATGCATTAGAAATGTCTTGTGGATTGATTAAAAGTTGTTTTGAAGTAGGGTGGTAAAGGAAAATAATTTTAGCTTTTGTGCATTGTGCTTTAACTTGGAGGGCCAATAGGGCAGCTGTTTTGTTGCCTAGAGCGTAAAACATTTCTTTAGCATATCTGAGATTGTTTACAAAATTTGTGTAGCAGTAGGGAACTGAGTTTTTGTCTCAGCTCTAATAACTCCAATTAATTGCAAGGGGCGTGTTTGTTGTTTTTCTCTAGTTGGGCAATTTAGAGGACAACCTCGCAATCTACTTGGTCCTCTGGCTCTTAGCTCTATTATTCAGTTTCATAAAAATCCCACATATCTAGGCCTTATAGGTTGACCAAAGCACAAATTGGTCAGTGTCAGGTAAGTCTTTTACTTCAAAGAATGTGCAATGTTCAGATACAATTTTTTGGTGAACTTTTGTATCCACCAGAAGAGAAGAGTTGTGTAGCCAAAGTATTGGTGCTCCTGGTCGTTGGTCACCCAGGGTTATAGGGATGGGGGCATGGTCAGACTATGAGATGATTCTAATTTCAGATTTTGTAATATGCATGAATAGGATACCTGGGATACAGGGAAAAGTAGGTAAAGTCTTGCTCTGAGCTGTGCTGACATCTGCACACATGAAGAGATTGGATGCTTGGAGAAAAGAGTTCAGGGCAGGGCGATGACATTGATTATTTGTAGAAGTGTCTATGGAAGGGTCACCAACTATGTTAAAGTCACTACCTAGCATAATGCTTCCCCTTTTGAGCTTCTTGTGTATGTGCTTGCAGAAGAGGAGCTACTTAGTGTTGGGGCCATACACATTAGCCAGAGTGTAGGTGGTTTGGCTGATGGTACAAACAAATATTACGTTGAAACTGGAGTGTCCCTGATCGCTGTCCGAACCCCATTTTCTCACCTTGTCTTTCAGGACAGCACCTCGAGAGAGCACAGCCCCACCCACTTCCCATGAAGCACTACAGTCATTGCTTTAAAACCTGGACACTTCCACCATGGTCTCCATTGTAGTGTTTCCTCCAGCCATGGTGGCAGCACTCCAGGGGACCAGGGGTGTGCTGCTCTCTCTCCAGGTGGGGAAGGGTTAGAGCATACCTGGTGGTGTTTTCTTGCTGTTTTTTCTGTTTGGCAAGCACAAAACCCTCTGATGGGGGCCAGGATCTGGGGGCTCCCTTGTTAAAAGAGGCTTCGAGATTCCGATAAGCCCCCCAACCACAGACCCCGACAACCACCAGCCAGGGTTGTTGGGAAGAGGCCCTTGTCCCGATCAACATGGGGGCAAAGGGCCCAAAGCACCCCCCATGTTGAGGGCATGTGGCCTGGTATGGTTCAGGAGGGGGGAGTTTGTTCATCCCCTCTCATTCCTGACCTGCTGGGCGGCATGCTCGGTCTGGTATGGATTTTGGTGTCTTTTTTATTTTGGTGTGTGGGGGTCCCCTCCAAATCCATACTAGACCCAAAGGGCCTGGTACGGACCTGAGGAGGGACATCATGCCATTTTTTTATTTCTCAATTTTTTATTTGACGGCCATTTTTTTTTACATTCAGCTGTCAGTGGGGAAACCTGCTGACAGCTGATGACTGATCAGTTGTTAAGTACATGGCAGCTGGCTTCGCGGCATTCTGCTTCCCGGCCCCCTCCATAACAACCAGCTCTATACAGTGTTTGAAGTTCAGTTCAGTCACTTATTTTTTGTAAAAAACTGATTAAAAGCAGATGAAAAACTGATGAATACTTCATCTGTTTTTACGTGACTGAATTGATGAAATGAACAGTCCGTATGAAAATGGGCCTTAGACCTGCATTTTTTGCAATGCATTGCCTTTTTCTTGATAGGATACAGATGACACATGGCTCTTGAAATTAATACCATGGATCCACTTTATGAGAATATTCATTGTAACCACTTTTAATCTATAAATTATTTTCAATACTGATATTATTTAGTAACAGGCACCTGAAATCTGGAATAGTAACTCTCACTCCCAGAAAAAAACTAAATTGATGATGAAAAGAGTAGTGGGGTGGTGGTGTTATTAAATCATTCCTTAATTAAAATAATATTTAATAACATTTTAATCTGCTGATGTTTATATTATTCTTATGAATGATTTTTATTATCTTAGTTAAACATTTACTACATACATTTTTATATAATCTGTAATATAGTAGAAGCAGTTTTGATTATTATTCCACAATCTTCTTTTTTGCATGTTTTTGTTCTCATTTCCTAAAACAATATGTTAGAATGCTTTAGGGGAATATATTTACAGCTCCTTTAAAAAGCTATTTTACAGTTTATTTTTAGAATTCATGACAGAAACGACAGCTTAAATCAGCAAGAACAGTTTAAGCAACAGGATGAGTATTATGTGACTTTTCACCAAGCATAATTATCTACATAAGACTGCAACACTGAGTTATTTTTAAATTCTTTCAAAATATCTCATCAAAAGAAGTTTGTTTCCTCAAAAATAGTTCTGTTAATCACATCACCATGCCTGTGTTTAATAGCTTAAAGGAAAGGCTCAGTCCACCATTATATGTCTAGGATATTCTGATAGTGAGTTTCTATAAGTGAATGTGAGCGTTTTGTGGTGCCAAGTACAGGAAACAATTGCAGGAATATGGAAATAACTTTTTTGAATCAGAAATAAAGTTAATTACAACAAAGCAAATTCCAAATATTCCAGAATTTATACTAAGTCATACATCCAGTAAACAGAAAACAGTATCAGAAACATTTCCAGAGGCATAGGGCAGAGAACCCTTCCACAGCCCTGTTCCCCACATAATAACCAACACATGCAGTTATCTATATAGCCAGGGATCCCATCCAACCAATATATGAACAAGCAACAGTAGAATTACAGTAAATTTACCCCAAAACTCTACAAGATCTACTTTGGTTAGCCGAGGAACATCCAACCAGCTTCCCCCCAGACTTTATCAAACTTAATGGAGCAGCCCAGATGTTGATATACGACTCAATCATAGCGAAAAGTAATTTCAATCCACTCTGTGTAAGAATGGAGGTAAAGCACTCTTCCGGTGCAGCAAAATAAGCTTGCAAGCCTGGAACAATGATCTAATGTTCATGTCCTTTACTATATCATCCAATATACCCAGAACACATTATTTTTGGTCTAATACAATGGTATTTTGAAAAGCTTGATTACGTGTAACAGGGATGGCACCCCAGTATCTGTGTAACTTTTGGCAACACCACAGCATGTGAATCAAATCTCCATGGTCAAATAGGATCTGGTAAGAGTCCCATACTGGGTAGTAAGGGAAATGATAACTTTCGTGTAAATCACTAAAGTGCAAAGAGTCAAATGTTCAGCAATGTGTACAGCAACAGGAAAATTACCATGAGTGCATTGGATCAAAAGAATTAAATGGTGTATAATTTCTAATGCCGCGTACACACGATCGTAATTCTCGTCGGAAAAAGCTCTGATGGTTTTCCCGACGGAATTCCGCTCAAGCTGTCTTGCCTACACACAGTCACACCGAATTCTGATTGTTTAGAACGCAGTGCTGTACAAGACGTACGACGGGACTAGAAAAAGGAAGTTCAATAGCCAGTAGCCAATAGCTTCCGTCTCATAGTTGAATCTGAGCATGCGTGATTTTTGGCATGTTGGAATTGCATACACACAATCGGAATTTCCGATAGAAAGTTTTTCCGTCTGGAAAATTGAGAACGTGCTATCAATTTTTGGCTGGCGGAAATTTGAACAGCTAAATTCCGATGGAGCATACACACGGTCACATTTTCCGATGAAAAGCTCTCATCGGTCTTTTTCTGGCCGGAATTCCGATCGTGTGTACGCGACATAAGAGTTGGAGTTCCCATAATATGTTTATAATTGTAGCTTTGATATTTTTATATTTTATAACTTGATATCTATGTTTTGTTTGGAGAGATTTTCCTAATTTCCACAATTCACAGAAAGAGAGAAGGCTCTCCCTAATGAGGACACAGAAGGCAATAAAAATCTGTCAAGGATTCCAATCCTCCACTCACTAATAATTAACTATGTGACAAACTTCCTGGATCTCTAGATTGCATTCTCTATATATATTCCTGCTGGCAATATAGAGTTTTTTTTTTTTTTACCCCAGCAAGGAGTAGGGGAAAATCAAAATCTTTCTAACTACAGTGTACAGTGTATACCATTTAAAATAAAGGATACACCCCCTTATTAAAATGTCAATCCTTTAATATTTGCTCCATTAGCAATGCTCCAATTCCAAACCAGTGATTTCTGAGCAGAATAATCTCCATGAACTGCTATAGTTTTCAGCAAATATACAGCCTACAATGAACACATGCTTGTCATAATTTTCCCAATCTGAGGTGAATATTAGTTCAAGGAAATAAAAAAAAATCATGAATCCTTATTCAAAATATCTTGTTGATCTTTCATTTCTTTAATTGTATACTGTCTTTTTATTTTCAAAATTTTTAATACAGAAAGCACCAGAATATGACTGGTGCACTGTAAGTAAATTCAATCTGTGCTAATACATTTCTCTAGTAAATTTTGTCACCATGTTATTTTTGTATTGTAGAGAATACATATTTTATAACTGTAAATGGAATCAAGAACTCTTTTATTTCCACTATAGCCAAAATACTATATGCATATACAGCAGAGTAATATATGATAAATGTACATCTCAGTAAGTTATCACTGTGTTACAGAATTAACTATTTTTCAGCAATTAGGAGTAACACTGTAGACTTAGGTGCACAGGTTAGCGTGAATGCTCACATTTATTTATTAAAATCACAAACATGGTAAATTTACATGCTCTGTGCACAGAACTGTTTTTGACAGGTCCCCTTCCCCACTTTTGGAGAAGGGGCCTCACCCTGATCTTCCAGAAGTTTGGCCCCCCTCCTCCTTCCCCCAAGCGGGCCAATTAGAAAGCGCAGCGTGCTTCACTCATGTGCAGTAGGGAACCAGCTGTGAAGCTGAAAGGTTTCACTGCTGTGCTCCCTTAACAGGAATGGCGGCGGCAGCACCCGGGAGTCGATCCGAAGATTTGATGGGGTGCCGAAGTTGCGGTCTCCCTGGACAGGTACGTGCCCTAATATTAAAGGTCAGCAGCTACAGTATTTGTAGCTGCTGACTTTTAATTTTTTTTCACGTGGGCTGGACCTCCTCTTTAATGTCTCTTCTGTGGGATTTCTATTTACACAAGATGCTTACTAAATTTTATTCATTTCATTCATACATGTATACCTTCACAACCTGTCTCACTCTCTGGATTGCCACTAATTCTCAACTCTACTTTGTTATAAATGTATCCTGAGTGGACTTGCTTTTTAGGTCTCAATAGGTATAGCAATACATGTAGTTTGACAACCATTGCTGCGTTGTAATGCAGTGGTATGCAACAGCACCCTACAACCAACAATCTAACCTTTTTTAAAATAACCACAAACATAAACCACAATCTGTTTTCTGACTGGTTACTCCAGATTTGTATCTTTCAAAATATGATTAAATTATATTATATCCTAATTGTAACCAATATTTAGTGGCGGCTGGTGCTCCATTTTTTGCAAACAAACCACCCGACCCCAACCCGTTTGGTCGGTCAGTTGAACAAAAACACCCCCCCAGTCACTCGGCAAACAAACCCCCTCCTGACACTTGCCCATCAACCCACCAGCCCTGCACTTACCCCATCCAGGTCACAGGCAGCTTTGGCAGATTCCCCCTATGTCTCCTCCTTGGCAGCTTCCCCCTTGTTTCTGCTCCTGGTCTGCCAATACAATCGCTTCTCCTCAGCCAATCAGGTCTTAAGACCCGCTTCATGATTGGCTGGGAGAAGAAGCAGGAAGACAATAGCAAATATTAATTTGCTATTGTCACACAAGTGGGTGGGCTCAGGGCGCAGTGCTCTCAGGTTCTAATCACGTGCTTCAAAAAAATCACCCTGCATGTAAATTAGGGGCCGGGCGCATGGACTAAGGGGGCAGTGCCCCTGCACCCCTAATGAAGCGGCCGCCATTGCCAATATTTCTATTTACTTTTCATTACCTTTTGGAGGTTAACATAATGTAAGTAATTGTGTTTTCATGACTTTAAGCATAGTATGGATATTAACAAAATGCTCAACTGGAAAATAGATAACTATTCAAGACAATTTTTTTGTGAAACCTAAGGTTTGCTTTACAGGATATGTGTCTGTTGTACCATATATCTGCTGTACTTAAAAAAAAATATCATATTTTCTTTGTATTGTTTCCTTTGTGTGAAATACATTGGTGATCCTGACAGTCCTCCTGCTCTCCTCTTTCAAACTGACCTCTCTGGCAAGAAAGCACATTCATCTCAGCATGGTCAGTTTTCTAGCTATGCCAGGAAAACAACTGCATGGGTTGGTTTACAAGGTTAGGGTTCACATATACAGTACCTCACAAAAGTGAGTACACCTCTAACATTTCTGTAAATATTTTATTATATCTTTTCATGTGACAACATTTGCTTTGCTGCAATGTAAAGTAGCGAGTGTACAGCTTGTATAACGGTGTAAATATGCTGTCCCATCAAAATAACACACAGCCATTAATGTTTAAACTACTGACAACAAAAGTGAGTACACCCCAGAGTGAAAATGTCCAAATTGGGCCAATTAGACATTTTCCCTCCCAGTGTCATGTGACTTGTTAGTGTTACAAAGTCTCAGGTGTGAATAGGGAACAGTTGTGTTAAATTTGGTGTTATTGCTCTCACACTCTCCTACTGGTCACTGGAAGTTCAACATGGCACCTCATGGCAAAGAATTCTCTGAGGGTCTGAAAAAAAGATTTGTTGCTCTGCATGAAGATGGCCTGGGCTATAAGAAGATGTTAGATGTCAATATCCTGAAACTGAGCTGCAACATGGTGGCCAAGACCATAAAGCAGTTGAAGAGGACAGGTTCCACCCAGAATAGGCCTCACCATGGTCAACCAAAGAAGTTGAGTGCACGTGCTCACCGTCACATTCAGAGGTTGTCTTTGGGAAATAAATAGATATATGAGTGGTGCCAGCATTGCTGCAGAGGTGTAAGGGGCGGGGGGTCAGCCTGTCAGTGCTAAGACCATAGGCCACACACTGCACCAATTTTGTCTGCATGGCTGTTGTCCCAGAAGGAAGCCTCTTCTAAAGATGATGCACAAGAAAGCATGCAAACAGTTTGCTGAAAACAAACAGACTAAGGACATGGATTACTGGAACCGTGTCCTGTGGGCTGATGAAAGACAAGTTTTTGGCGCAAATCAAAGATAATATTATATTCCCACTGAGAAAAAAAGTCTATGAGAGTACATATAATAATGAGTGCAAAGGTGCACTGCTTCATCAAGTCCAAAAGAGGAATTGGATGCTCTTTAGTTCATTTTGTGGGGGGGGGGGGGGGGGGGTGGAGGGGAAAGAGGAGGGGGGAGGAATCCACATACAGGGCTGCCACCTTAGGAGGTGCCTCTGGGTGCAGATTTTTCAAAAGTTTTATTTACAATGTGATAATAGTAAAATTTGCACTCACATTTAGTAGGCAAAAGTAGGCATTAAGCACAAGAGGGGTCCTCTAGTGTATCTGATTCAAACGTCAGCCAGTGATCCGGTCCACATCTGTCATCCTTCCTGTTCCTCTCAGCATGGTCCACTACTGATGTTAGAAAAGTGCCGGCTTATAGTGGACGCAGAGTATGTAGATTTAAAACGAGGCTTGGGAAGCAGAGATGGCCAGGGCGTGGAGCTGTGATGTCATAAACATGCGTCACGTTTCTTGAGCGTGCGGGTCGAGATTGTCAGACGACCGTGCTCTTTCATCAGGCAAATCAGAATAGAATGGAGGGGACCAGGAATTTAAATAAGGGCAGGTTAAAGATATCAGGCGTGGCTAAAGGTGGACTGGGGCGAGTGATGGGGCGTGGCCAGAGCGGAGTGTGAGGAAAGGATAGATGTGATTGGGTTGTGAGAGGGGGAGGGACGAGAGGAGAGGAGATGTACGGCATGATATAGAAGAGGGGAGGGAGAAACCTATTGAGTGACACTACGGCAAGTGGGTCTATGGGGAAATGCTATGTGCATATCGGTAATGGCCTGAATTCTGTTATACTGATAAGTAAACAGAGAAAAGCTACATGTACACCTGACGGGAGCTAGGGTTATATAGAGAGGGAAGAGGCATGTAGGGAAAAAGAGCGATATATATATATATATATATATATATATATATATATATATATAAATATGTAAACATGTATGAAAGAAACAATAAATAATTAAATAATTAAAATAATTAAAAATCTATGAAAGATAGTAATTCATTTGAGAATAAATGAAGAGAGTATATGTGAGGGAATTAAAAAAATGAAAAGAGTGAAAAAATATATATACTATATATATATATATATATATATATATATATATATATATATATATATATATATATACATATATATATATATATATATATATATCAAGAATTAAAAATGAAAATAACAATAAAAATAGAGTACCGTATATACTCGAGTATAAGCCGAGATTTTCAGCCTCTTTTTTGAGGCTGAAAGTGCCCCCCTCGGCTTATACTCGAGTCATCGCCGTCTGACTGCTCGATCAGCGTATCGAGCAGACAGACGGCGGACATACTACAATTTGAAAGCCGCGCCTCCTTCTCCGCCTCCGCCTGTGATAGGCGGAACACTGAATTTCCCAGCAGCCTGTGTTCCGCCTATCACGGACATCGTCTCATCCTCGTCCGTAGTACGAGGATGAGACGATATCGGTGATAGGCGGAACACAGGCTGCTGGGAAATTCAGTGTTCCGCCTATCACAGGCGGAGGCGGGGCTTTTGAATTTTAGAATGGCCGCCGAGGCGATCCTGGCAAGGCACGGGACGGAGGCAAGGCAAGGCACGGCACGGGACGGGACGGAGGCAAGGCACGACACGGGACGGAGGCAAGGAGGCAAGGCACGGCACGGGACGGAGGCAAGGAGGCAAGGCACGGCACGGGACGGAGGCAAGGAGGCAAGGCACGGGACGGAGGCTCGGGACACAGGTAGGCTGGACACACACACACACACACACACACACACACACACACACACACACGGACACACACACATGGACACACACACACAGGGATGGATGGATGGAGACACACACACACAGGGATGGATGGATGGATGGAGACACACACACACAGGGATGGATGGATGGATGGAGACACACACACACAGGGATGGATGGATGGAGACACACACACACAGGGATGGATGGATGGATGGACACACACACACACAGGGATGGATGGATGGATGGACACACACACACACAGGGATGGATGGATGGATGGACACACACACACACAGGGATGGACGGACACACAGGGACGGACACACACACAGGGATGGACAGGCATATCTCACCCTCGGCTTATACACGAGTCAATAAGTTTGCCAGTTTTTTTGGGGGTAAATTGGGGGCCTCGGCTTATATTCGGGTCGGCCTATACTCGAGTATATACGGTATAAGGAAATATGTATGGTAAAGGATGTATACATGATGAATAGTAATATGAAGAGAGTGAATGAGAAGAGGGGGGTAATAAATTCTGGAGATTAGAGAATGGGTAAAAGAATGCAAGATGCATATATGAACTATGTAAATATAACTGTATAGGGGATTGGAAGAATAGGACATGTATGCATAAAAAGATAATACAAATGATACACAGTGGTGTGAAAAAGTGTTTGCCCCCTTCCTCATTTCCTGTTCCTTTGCATGTTTGTCACACTTAAGTGTTTCGGAACATCAAACCAATTACAAAACAATAGTCAAGGACAACACAAGTAAACACAAAATGCAATTTGTAAATGAAGGTGTTTATTATTAAAGGTGAAAAAAAATCCAAACCATCATGGCCCTGTGTGAAAAAGTGATTGCCCCCTAAACCTAATAACTGGTTGGGCCACCCTTAGCAGCAACAACTGCAACCAAGCATTTGCGATAACGTGCAATGAGGCTTTTACAGCGTCCTGGAGGAATTTTGGCCCACTCATCTTTGCAGAATTGTCCTAATTCAGTTACAATAGAGGGTTTTCGAGCATGAACGGCCATTTTAAGGTCATACCACAACATCTCAATAGGATTCAGGTCAGGACTTTGGCTAGGCCACTCCAAAGTCTTCATTTTGTTTTTCTTCAGCCATTCGGTGGTGGACTTGCTGGTGTGTTTAGGATCATTGTCCTGCTGCAGAACCCAAGTTCGTTTCAGCTTGAGTACACGAACAGATGGTCGGACATTCTCCTTCAGGATCTCTTGGTAGACAGCAGAATTCATAGTTCCTTTTATCACGGCAAGTCTTCCAGGTCCTGAAGCAGCAAAATAGCCCCAGACCATCACACTACCACCACCATATTTTACTGTTGGTATAATGTTCTTTTTATGAAATGCAGTGTTCCTTCTACACCAGATATACTTGGACACACACCTTCCAAAGAGTTCCACTTTTGTCTCATCGGTCCACAGAATGTTGTCCCAAAAGTCTTGGGGATCATCAAGATGTGTTGTGGAGAAATTGAGACGAGCTTTGATGTTCTTTTTGCTCAGCAGTGGTTTTCTCCTTGGAACTCTGCCATGCAGGCCATTTTTGCCCAGTCTTTTCCTGATGGTGGAGGCATGAACGCTGACCTTAACTGAGGCAAGTGAGGCCTGCAGTTCCTTGGACGTTGTTGTGGGGTCTTTTGTGACCTCTTGGATGAGCCGTTGCTGCGCTCTTGGGGTAATTTTGGGCGGCCGGCCACTCCTGGGAAGGTTCACCACTGTTCCATGTCTTCGCCATTTGTGGATAATGGCTCTCACTGTGGTTCGCTGGATTCCCAAAGCTTTGGAAATGGCTTTATAACCCTTTCCAGACTGATAGATCTCAATTACTTTCTTTCTCAATTGTTCCTGAATTTCTTTGGGTCTCGGCATGATGTGTAGCTTTTAAGGATCTTCTGCTGGACCTTACTGTGTCAAGCAGCTCCTATTTAAGTGATGCCTTGATTGTGAACAGGTGTGGCAATAATCAGGCCTGGGTGTGGCTAGAGAAATTGAACTCAGGTGTGGACAACCACAGTTATAGTATGTTTTAACAAGGGGGGCAATCACTTTTTCACACAGGGCCATGATGGTGTGGATTTTTTTTTCACCTTTAATAATAAACACCTTCATTTACAAATTGCATTTTGTGTTTACTTGTGTTGTCCTTGACTATTGTTTAAATTGGTTTGATGTTTCCGAAACACTTAAGTGTGACAAACATGCAAAGGAACAGGAAATGAGGAAGGGGGCAAACACTTTTTCACACCACTGTATGTATATATATATATATATATATATATATATATGTAAAAAATGGAAAGTAAAGGGAAAACAAGATGTATGCATATACGTACATATACACACACATATATACATATGTACACACATACATGCACATAGGGCACGGAGGGAGAGGAGAAAGGTACGGGGAATGGAAAAAGGGGGGGGGGGAAGGGCCAAGGGGGAGGGGAGGAATAGATAAAAAAGTGGCATGTGTGAAACTACACATCATAAAATTCTGCCTAAAAAAGTATGACGTAGGGAGAGGGTTTTTTTCGCTAATAAAGAATAATAAAATTATTTTCTATACGTGCATAAATACAGATACAAACCAAAATATTAGTATCAATACATAATAATTTAAAGACAGTAATGATAAAACATGAGACAATGAACTATCTCGTTATAATAACCAATCTACTTCCCTTACAAGGACATGGATTGGAGGCAAGGAAGTGGCCACAGTAACAATGGGGTACCACTATAATAAAAAGGAATATATATGTGAGAAAATATATAAAAAATATATAAGAAGAATATATATAAGAACAAAAAAGATATGTATAGCATGAATATTATTTAATAGGGAAACATGCAGATTGAAGTGATATGTATAAGAAGGGATGTTTTCATTATGGAGTCATGTTATGTAATTGGGAGAACACCATGGATGAGGTGTATCTAGTATGAGACAGTTTAACATCTGCAAAATCAGCAGGTAGGCTACTGAGTAGTAATACATCAAAGAATGGTGGCAATTTCGATACATTCGTTGATTCCCCCTGGGGAGAGTGCGTCAAGGGTATAAATCCAGAAAGTTTCCCGAGAGCATAATTTTTTGAATCTCTCCGCTGGGGGGAAATGGTTAGGGATCTGCTCGATAACCCAAACCTTGAGGCCTAATGTGGACCCTTTATGAGAAAGGGCAAAGTGTCTAGGCACGCTGTGTGGATCGGTGCCTCCTTCTATTAATCTACGATGCTCGCCGAAACGCTGTCTGAGTGTCCTAATGTTTCTCCCTACATATATGAGGCCACAGGGACAACTCAGTCCATATATTACGAATACGGATGAGCAATTAAAGAATTCCTTTAATGCGTAGGTTTTGCCTTTGGTGGTAAATTCTTTTTGTCCGTGGTCGACAAATTTACAACATTGATACATCCCAGTTAGGGGTATCAGTTGGAAGGTTGTAGGGAAATTGTGTTGAGTTTTTAATTTACTGGGTGCAATCTTATTTCTCAGGTTTTGGGCCCTACGGTAAGTAACAGATGGTCGAGCTGGAAGTTCGGTTCGCAGGTGAGGGTCCTGCTGTAGGATACTCCAGTGTTTTCTTAATATTCTTTCCATGGTTTTGTGCTCATTATGGAATGTGGTGATGAATCTACTTGAAAAATTCTGTGGAGGGCGGTCTGTTTTTGCCGCTATTTTTTCTGAGAGACACTGTTTGAAAGCGTTATCTATAAGAGGTACGGGACAATTTTTTTCTATAAATTTCGTTTTCAAGATGTTACTGGATTCTATGTAGTCAGTTTGTTTGGTGCAATTTTGCCTTAAATGCCAAAATTGTCCCTTTGGGATGTTCTTGATCCATTTGGGGTAGTGACAACTATTAAAATGGAGGTAATAGTTGCCCGCAGTTGGTTTCGTGTAGTTTTTCGAGACAATAGTGTGGCCTTCATGTCCCAGTTCTAAGTCTAAAAATGCTATGGTCTCGGGACTAGTATTGAACGTAAAGGATAGGCCATAGGGGTTATTATTGCAATGTTGAACAAAGGGAGGGATTGAGTCAGCTGCTCCATCCCAAATGATGATCAGGTCATCTATATATCTGCTGAAAAAGATTAGGTTTTCTGAAAAATAATTATTTTTTTAGATGAAACGGGACTCCCAGAAGCCCATTGCAAGGTTCGCGTATGGGGGCGCAAAATTGGCGCCCATAGCTGTACCTTGGGTCTGTTGGTAGAAGTCACCGTTAAAAGTAAAACAGTTGTGTGTCAAACAAAAATTTACAGCCTTTAGCACAAAATTAGTGTCATCTGCAAGGAGGCGGAGGGACTCCGCCACGTAATCAGATCTATCCAGGAGGACTATTCGGAGTCCCTCCGCCTCCTTGCAGATGACACCACTTACAAAAAGCTGACCCACGACCCAACTAATACCTTCGCGAAGGAAGCCGAGGTTCTAATTAAATCCGCCCTCCAAGAAGGCATCCTCACAAAAACAGAAGGTGCCTTTTTACATAAAATTTTTACCAAATCCCCTATTGTTATTACTTACCCAAAGTACATAAAAACCTTCATCATCCCCCCGGCCGACCAATCGTGGCCGCCATGGACAGTGTCACCACTGGCTTTAGTCTATATATTGATCAGTTCCTACAGCCACTGGTGACACAACTACAATCTTATATTCGCGATGGTCATCATCTCCTGGAACTTCTGGCCCCTTACAGATGGGAAACCTCCTATACCTTGCTTTCCCTGGATGTTAGCTCACTCTATACCTCTATTCCACATGCCTTTGGCCTAAAAGCCATTGAAGACTACCTAATCAACGAGCCCCTAGTAAATATGCGGCAAGCTAATTTTGAGCTAAAGGCCGTAAATTTTTGCTTGACACACAACTATTTTACTTTTAACGGTGACTTCTACCAACAGACCCAAGGTACAGCTATGGGCACCAATTTTTCGCCCTCATATGCGAACCTTGCGATGGGCTTCTGGGAGTCCCGTTTCATCTATAAAAATAATCCTTTTTCAGAAAATCTTTTTCGGCAGATATATAGATGACCTGATCATCATTTGGAATGGAGCAGCTGACTTAATCCCTCCCTTTGTTCAACATTGCAATAATAACCCCTATGGCCTATCCTTTACGTCCAATACTAGTCCCGAGACCTGGGACATGAAGGCCACACTATTGTCTCGAAAAACTACACAAAACCAACTGCGGGCAACTCTTACCTCCATTTTAATAGTTGTCACTACCCAAAATGGATCAAGAACATCCCAAAGGGACAATTTTGACGTTTAAGGCAAAATTGCACCAAACAAACTGAATACATAGAATCCAGTAACATCTTGAAAACGAAATTTATAGAAAAAAATTGTCCCGTACCTCTTATAGATAACGCTTTCAAACAGTGTCTCTCAGAAAAAATAGCGGCAAAAACAGACCGCCCTCCACAGAATTTTTCAAGTAGATTCGTCACCACGTTCCATAATGAGCACAAAACCATGGAAAGAATATTAAGAAAACACTGGAGTATCCTACCGCAGGACCCTCACCTGCGAACTGAACTTCCAGCTCGACCATCTGTTACTTACCGTAGGGCCCCAAACCTGAGAAATAAGATTGCACCCAGTAAATTAAAAACTCAACCCAATTTCCCTACAACCTTCCAACTGATACCCCTAACTGGGATGTATCAATGTTGTAAAGCACTCTGTAAAACCTGTAAATTTGTCGACCACGGACAAAAAGAATTTACCACCAAAGGCAAAACCTACGCATTAAAGGAATTCTTTAATTGCTCATCCGTATTCGTAATATATGGACTGAGTTGTCCCTGTGGCCTCATATATGTAGGGAGAAACATTAGGACACTCAGACAGCGTTTCGGCGAGCATCGTAGATTAATAGAAGGAGGCACCGATCCACACAGCGTGCCTAGACACTTTGCCCTTTCTCATAAAGGGTCCACATTAGGCCTCAAGGTTTGGGTTATCGAGCAGATCCCTAACCATTTCCCCCCAGCGGAGAGATTCAAAAAATTATGCTCTCGGGAAACTTTCTGGATTTATACCCTTGACGCACTCTCCCCAGGGGGAATCAACGAATGTATCGAAATTGCCACCATTCTTTGATGTATTACTACTCAGTAGCCTACCTGCTGATTTTGCAGATGTTAAACTGTCTCATACTAGATACACCTCATCCATGGTGTTCTCCCAATTACATAACATGACTCCATAATGAAAACATCCCTTCTTATACATATCACTTCAATCTGCATGTTTCCCTATTAAATAATATTCATGCTATACATATCTTTTTTGTTCTTATATATATTCTTCTTATATATTTTTTATATATTTTCTCACATATATATTCCTTTTTATTATAGTGGTACCCCATTGTTACTGTGGCCACTTCCTTGCCTCCAATCCATGTCCTTGTAAGGGAAGTAGATTGGTTATTATAACGAGATAGTTCATTGTCTCATGTTTTATCATTACTGTCTTTAAATTATTATGTATTGATACTAATATTTTGGTTTGTATCTGTATTTATGCACGTATAGAAAATAATTTTATTATTCTTTATTAGCGAAAAAAACCCTCTCCCTACGTCATACTTTTTTAGGCAGAATTTTATGATGTGTAGTTTCACACATGCCACTTTTTTATCTATTCCTCCCCTCCCCCTTGGCCCTTCCCCCCCCCCCCTTTTTCCATTCCCCGTACCTTTCTCCTCTCCCTCCGTGCCCTATGTGCATGTATGTGTGTACATATGTATATATATGTGTGTATATGTACGTATATGTATACATCTTGTTTTCCCTTTACTTTCCATTTTTTACACACACACATATATATATATATATATATATATATATATATATATATAATTTTTATTATCTTTTTATGCCTACATGTCCTATTCGTCCAATCCCCTATACATTTATATTTACATAGTTCATATATGCATCTTGCATTCTTTTACCCATTCTCTAATCTCCAGATTTATTACCCCCCTCTTCTCATTCACGCTCTTCATATTACTATTCATCATGTATACATCCTTTACCATACATATTTCCTTATACTCTATTTTTATTGTTATTTTCATTTTTAATTCTTGACATATATATATATATATATATATATATATTTTTTTTTTTTTTCACTCTTTTCATTCTTTTAACTCCCTCACATATACTCTCTTCATTTATTCTCAAATTAATTACTATCTTTCATAGATTTTTAATTATTTTAATTATTTATTGTTTCTTTCATACATGTTTACATATTTCTATATATATATATATCGCTCTTTTTCCCTACATGCCTCTTCCCTCTCTATATAACCCTAGCTCCCGTCAGGTGTACATGTAGCTTTTCTCCGTTTACTTATCAGTATAATACAATTCAGGCCATTACCGATATGCACGTAGCATTTCCCCATAGACCCACTTGCCGTAGTGTCACTCGATAGGTTTCTCCCTCCCCTCTTCTATATCATGCCGTACATCTCCTCTCCTCTCGTCCCTCCCCCTCTCACAACCCATCACATCTATCCTTTCCTCACACTCCGCTCTGGCCACGCCCCATCACTCGCCCCAGTCCGCCTTTAGCCATGCCTGATATCTTTAACCTGCCCTTATTTAAATTCCTGGCCCCCTCCATTCTATTCTGATTTTCCTGATGAAAGAGCCCGGGTGTCTGACAATCTCGCCCGCACGCTCAAGAAACGCGTCGCATGTTTATGACGTCACAGCTCCGCGCCCTGGCCATCTCTGCTTCCCAAGCCTCGTTTTAAATCTACATACTCTGCGTCCACCATAAGCCGGCACTTTTCTAACATCAGTAGTGGACCATGCTGAGAGGAACAGGAAGGATGACAGATGTGGACCGGATCACTGGCTGACGTTTGAATCAGATACACCAGATGTCCCCTCTTGTGTTTAATGCCTACTTTTGCCTACTAAATGTGAGTGCAAATTTTACTATTATCACATTGTAAATAAAACTTTTGAAAAATCTGCACCCAGAGGCACCCCTCTCTTCTTCTCTTTTTATCTGTGGGCTGATGAGACCAAGATAAACATATTTGGTTCCCATGGTGTCAAGCATGTGTAGCGGCAACCAGGTTCAAAGACAAGTGTGTCTTGCCTACAGTCAAGCAAGGGGGTGCGAGTGTCATGGTCTGGGGCTGTGTGAGTGCTTCCGGCACTGGGGAGCTACACTTCATTGAGGGAACCATAAATGTCAACATGTACTGTGACGTTCTGCAGAGCATGATCCCCTCCAGACTGGGCTGCAGGGCAGAATTATAACATGATAATGACCCCAAACACACCTCCAAGATGACCACTGCCTTGCTAAAGGAGTTGAGGGTAAAGGTGATGTACTGATCAAGCATGTTTTCAGACCTAAAACCTATTGAGCATCTGTGGGGCATCCTCAAATGGAAGGTGGAGGAGTGCAAGGTCTCTAACTTCCACCAGATGTTGTCATTGAGGAGTGGAAGAGAACTCCAGTGGCAGCCTGCGAAGCTCTGGTAAACTCCATGCCCAAGAGAGTTAAGGTAGTGCTGGAAAATAATGGTGGCCACACAAAATATTAACACTTTGGGCCAAATTTGGACATTTTCACTTAGGGATGTACTCACCTTTGTTGCCAGTGGTTTATACATTAATGGCTGTGTGTTGAGTTATTTTGAAGGGACAGCAAATTTACACTGTTATAAAAGCTGTACACTCACCACTTTACATTGCGGCTAAGTGCCATTTCTTCAGTGTTGTCACATGAAAAGATAGAATAAAATATTTACAAAAATGTGAGGGGTGTACTGGCTTTTGTTAGATACTCTACTTTATTTACACAATGTCACTATGATAATTTATTGATTTTATTATTTATATTGCACAAGAAACACAATTCACCCAAAAAATGTATTTTTTCTTCATAACCCCAGCTTAATTTTCTGTTTATTCAATGTCACTCACTATATTATACCCTGAGTTAATATACTGAATATGATTTGTGTTTGTTTTGTTAAAATAAATGACAAATATATTTTCTTTCACAGGGGACTATGTAGTTATGACTGTGTACTTTGATCTGGCCAGAAGAATGGGCTATTTTACTATACAGACCTACATACCTTGCACTCTTATTGTTGTTTTGTCCTGGGTATCATTTTGGATTAACAAGGATGCTGTTCCAGCCAGGACATCTTTGGGTAAGTTACAAACAGATCCCAGTAGAAATGAGCAAAGTCTGTGAACTGAGATGAGACTCATTTGGGAGTCAGATTTGAATAATATCAGAAAATGTTTAATGATTTTGTGTCATTAGGAGGACTGTGCCACAATACCACGCATGCCCTTCTACCCTCGTTTATAACTTAATACAAGTTGTGGCACTCAACAAACTTTTTATCCCTCTACACCAAGACAGACATTCACTTTTCTGTATGACTAACTATAAAGTTCAGTAAGAACTTCAGAATTGTAATAAATATGGCATCCTCTATATGCAAGAAAATCTGCTGTATCTTTAAGAGCTACATCGTTAACCTGGCACTCTCAAGACTCCACATAATAAATCTCCACCACCCTCTGTCACTCTGACATAATCTGGAAATCCTTACACCACCACAGAAAGACAAATATGTTGGATACAAGGAGAGTTCCTGGCAAGTGAATTATACTTTTATGGTCTTTTACATATAAACTCATTTCATTCTATAACATGCATCATTTAAAAAACTGTTGATGTCAAATTCAATATTAAGTCCCCAAAGGATCACAGTTTTCAATAAACTACATAGAAAGAATCCTTTAATAGGGAACACTAATATAACATAACAGGCAGTGTTATAGCTATGTTTAACTATATTTTGCTTTGCACAACCACAATATAAACCAATACAAAACACAGTGGTTTATATAATTTGATTAGTCACAGTGACATGTTTATTACATTTTGGGACTACTAAGGTTCAAACTTTTAGTAAGAATTGCCACTTTTAAATCCTTTTGTGTAAAAAAAGTTATCAGTGACAGTATAATTAACACACTAGAAGGCTTTAGAAAGGTCAGTTTTAGGCCTTTTTCACTTGGTTGTATAGTACAGTGTTTGGCATACAGTGTAAAATATGCCTGCTGTTGTATAACCCAGGAGCCACATCTGCAGCATATTTTTGCCCATAGAAACCGATTACAGAAAACAGCCTGTGCACACACATAATGTGCTGATTTGTTTTAAACCATGACCAACAGGCTTGGATGGGCAAAATATTGGGGCTTTTGAGTAAACCAGTTCCCTTGCTTTAACCACTTTCAGACCGGACCGTTTTGCTGGTAAATGACCAGAGGTCTTTTTACAATTTGGCACTGCGCTGCTTTAACTGGTAATTGCGCGGTCATGCAATGTTGTACCCAAACGAAATTTGCGTCCTTTTCTTCCCACAAATAGAGCTTTCTTTTAAAGGTATTTGACTGACTCTGCGATTTTTATTTTTTGCGATATAAACGTAAAAAGACCGCAAATTTTGAAAAAAAATGATATTTTCTACTTTTTGTTATTAGAAAAATCCAATAAACTCAATTTTAGTCATACATTTAGGCCAAAATGTATTCAGCCACATGTCTTTGGTAAAAAAAAAGTCAATAACTGTATATTTATTGGTTTGCGCAAAAGTTGTCACATCTACAAACTAAGGTACATTTTCTGGAATTTACGCAGCTTTTAGTTTATGACTGCCTATCTCATTTCTTGAGGTGCTAAAATGGCAGGGCAGTACAAAACCCCCCCAAATGACCCCATTTTGGAAAGTAGACACCCTAAGGAAATTGATAAGAAGCATGTTGAGCCCATTGAATATTTTATTTTTTTGCCGCAAGCGATTGAATAATGACAAAAAAATTTTTTTTTTATTTTTTTTTTACACAAAGTTGTCACTAAATGATATATTGCTCACACATGCCATGGTTATATGTGGAATTGTACCCCAAAATACATTATGCTACTTCTCCTGAGTATGGGGATACCACATGTGGTCGACTTTTTGGAAGCCTAGCCGCGTACGGGGCCCCGAAAGCCAAGCACCGCCTTCAGGATTTCTAAGGGCATACATATGTCATTTTACTCCTCACTACCTATCACAGTTTTGAAGGCCATAAAATGCCAAGATGGCACAAAACCCCCACAAATGACCCCATTTTAGAAAGTAGACACCCCAAGCTATTTGCTGAGAGGCATGTTGAGTCCATGGAATATTTTATATTTTGCCACAAGTTGCGGGAAAATTACAAACTTTATAAATTTTTCACAAAGTTGTCACTAAATGATATATTGCTCACACATGCTATGGGCATATGTGAAATTACACCCCAAAATAAATTCTGCTGCTTCTCCTGAGTACGGGGATACCACATGTGTGGGATTTTTTGGGAGCCTAGCCGCGTACGGGGCCCCGAAAACCAAGCACCGCCTTCAGGCTTTCTAAGGGCGTAAATTTTTCATTTCACGCCTCACTACCTATTACAGTTTTGAAGGCCATAAAATGCCAAGATGGCACAAAACCCCCCCAAATGACCCCATTTTAGAAAGTAGACACCCCAAGCTATTTGCTGAGAGGCATGTTGAGTCCATGGAATATTTTATATTTTGCCACAAGTTGCGGGAAAATTACAAACTTTTTTTTTTTTTCATAAAGTTGTCACTAAATGATATATTGCTCACGCATGCCATGGGCATATGTGAAATGACACCCCAAAATAAATTCTGCTGCTTCTCCTGAGTACGGGGATACCACATGTGTGGGATTTTTTGGGAGCCTAGCCGCGTACGGGGCCCCGAAAGCCAAGAACCGCCTTCAGGCTTTCTAAGGGCGTACATTTTTGATTTCACGCCTCACTACCTATTACAGTTTTGAAGGCCATAAAATGCCAAGATGGCACAAAACCCCCACAAATTACCCCATTTTAGAAAGTAGACACCCCAAGCTATTTGCTGAGAGGCATGTTGAGTCCATGGAATATTTTATATTTTGCCACAAGTTGCGGGAAAATTACAAACTTTTATTTTTTTTTATTTTTTTTTCACAAAGTTGTCACTAAATGATATATTGCTCACACATGCCGGGGGCATATGTGAAATGACACCCCAAAATAAATTCTGCTGCTTCTCCTGAGTACGGGGATACCACATGTGTGGGACTTTTTGGGAGCCTAGTCGCGTACGGGGCCCCGAAAACCAAGAACCGCCTTCAGGATTTCTAAGGGTGTAAATTTTTGATTTCACACCTCACTACCTATCACAGTTTTGAAGGCCATAAAATGCCAAAATAGCACAAAACCCCCCAAAATGACCCCATTTTGGAAAGTAGACACCCCAAGCTATTTGCCGAGAGGCATGGTGAGTATTTTGCAGCTCTCATTTGTTTTTAAAAATGAAGAAAAAAAAAATAATGTATATTTTTTTTCTTTTTTTCAATTTTCAAAACTTTGTGACAAAAATGAAGGTCTGCAAAATACTAACCATACCTCTCGGCAAATAGCTTGGGGTGTCTCTTTTCCAAAATGGGGTCACTTGGGGGGATTTTGTGCTATCTGGGCATTCCATGGCCTCCGAAACTGTGATAGGCAGTGAGGAATGAAATCAAAAATTTACACCCTTAGAAATCCTGAAGGTGGTGCTTGGATTTTGGGGTACCGTACGCGGTTAGGCTCCCAAAAGGTCTCACACTTGTGGTATCCCCGTACTCAGGAGAAGCAACAGAATGTATTTTGGGGTGTAATTTTACATATAAGCATGGCATGTTTGAGCAATATATCATTTAATGACAACTTTGTGCAAAAAATAAAATAAAATAATAATAATGTATTTTTTCCACAACTTTTGTCAAAATATAAAATATTCCATGGACTCGACATGCCTCTCAGCAAATAGCTTGGGGTGTCTACTTTCTAAAATGGGGTCATTTGGGGAGGTTTTGAACTGTCCTGGCATTTTATGCACAACATTTAGAAGCTTATGTCACACATCACCCACTCTTCTAACCACTTGAAGAAAAAGCCCTTTCTGACACTTTTTGTTTACATGAAAAAATATTTTTTTTTGCAAGAAAATTACTTTGAACCCCCAAACAACAAAAAGTGTTTTTTTAAAGCAAAAGCCCTACCGATTAAAATGGTGGGTGTTTCATTTTTTTTTTTCAAACGGTATTTGCGCAGCGATTTTTCAAACGCATTTTTTGGGGAAAAAACACACTTTTTTTATTTTAATGCACTAAAAATCACTATACTGCCCAAATGTTTGATGAAATAAAAAATATGATCTTAGGCCGAGTACATGGATACCAAACATGACATGCTTTAAAATTGCGCAGAAACGTGCAGCGACGACAAACTACGTACATTTTTAAAAGCCTTTAAATGCCTTTACAGGTGACCACTTTAGATTTACGGAGGAGGTCTACTGCTAAAATTAGTACCCTCGATCTGACCTTCGTGGTGATACCTCACATGCATGGTGCAATTGCTGTTTACATATGACACCAGACCAACGCTTGCGTTCGACGTTGCGCCTTAGCAGGGGGGACAGGGGTGTTTTTTTTTTTTTTTTATTATTTATTTTGCTTTTTTATTTTATTTTTAAACTGTTCCTTTCATTTATATATATTTTTTTATGATTTTTATTGTTATCTCAGGGAATGTAAATATCCCCTATGATTGCAATAGGTAGTGACAGGTACTCTTTTTAAAAAAAATTAGGGTCTATCAGACCCTAGATCTCTCCTCTGTCCTCAAAGCATCTGACCACACCAAGATCGGTGTGATAAAATGCTTTCCCAATTTCCCAATGGCGCTGTTTACATCCCGCAAAATCTAAGTCATGAAATGCTCGTAGCTTCCGGTGTCTTAGGCCATAGAGATGATTGGAGCCATTCTGGTCTCTGATCAGCTCTATGGTCAGCTGGCGGAACCACCGGCTGCATTCTCAGGTTCCCTGTTGGGACAGGAGAGCCTGAGAAAACCATGGAAGATGGTGCGGGGGGGGGGGACATTCCCTCCCACTGCTTGTAAAAGTAGTCTAGAGGCTAATTAGCCGCTAGGATTGCTTTTACATAAAAGCCGACCGCTGGCTGAAAAGAATGATACCAAGATGATACCTAAACCTGCAGGCATCATTCTGGTATAAGCACTCAAAGTCCCGCAACATACCAGTATGTTGCTGGAACTGGTTGGGCATATATTGTAATTTTTTTTTCATGCAGCCTGTGGGCTGAACGAAAAAAAAATATTGATCGGTGGGTATGCCCACCATTAGATACCACCCTTCATCCACCCACTTTTAATGGTGGGCATACATGCACCATTTATATATGCCGAAGCATGGGGGCATCCTCCCGCAAAAGGTAGGAGCAGATCGCTCCTCCACCCCTTATGCCCCCATGCTTCGGCATATATGCTCTTTTTTAACTGTGGTGGTGAAATCACCTCCGACAGCGCTGGAGTCGTGGCTTTACGTATCGTGGGAGCAAACGCTGTTGCTGTCAAGATAAATAAATCCACGCTACAGCTGAATGGCGTACCTGAAAACAAAAAATGGTTAACAATAAAACATTGCAGAATAGAATACAGTACAAAGGAGCGGAACAATAGAGAGAGAATAGAGAGAGAGAGAACAATAAAACGACAACTATTTTTTTTTATATATATATATATTTTTTTTTTTTTTTACTTTTTTTTTTTTTTAAACACTTTTTTTTGTAAAAGTGTACAACACTTCTGTTGTAACGGTTCCAGCGGTTTGGGTCTCTCAAAATGCGATGGCATCTTGGGAGACCCTGTGAACGTGTGCCTAGCCTGTGCAATGCTGTACCCTACGCTAATACTCAACTAGTTCATGGTAGCGTTCAAAACATTCACCAATGCAAAGACCAGGATTGTCAGGACAGCGGGGACAACAATAACGGGTGTCACGCCTATATCCGCGCTTTCTGCAGACACGACATTTTCTTTGGGGGGCTTGTTGGGTAGGGGTACTCGGGATGACATAAGAATAATGCCTCTCATGCAGCCGGCTTACTGCATCTGGTAGGGGAAGGTGAGGTGGAGCACCGTCTGGATACAGAAGGGCTCTGACGATATCCTCCTGGAATTTAAGGAAGGATCCAGTCCGTCCTGAAGCTTTGTGTAGTACATAAGCATTCAGTATAGCCAATTGGAATAAATAAACAGACACTTTTTTGTACCAGCGTCTGGCCTTACGGGCAACTAGATACGGCGCCAACAACTGGTCATTGAGGTCCACCCCTCCCATGTTAAGGTTATATTTGTGGACACAGAGGGGTTTCTCCACAATACCAGTCGCCGTAGGAATTTGGACCGTCGTGTCTGCATGAAGGGAGGTAAGAACGAAAACATTCTTATTATCCCTCCACTTCATAGCGAGCAAATTATTACTCCGCAAGCAGGCTCTCTCCCCCAGCCTAAGACGGGACTCTACAAGCCGCTGGGGAAAGCCCCGGCGATTAGGTCGCACGGTGCCACATGCTCCAATCTGCTGATCAAACAAGTGACTAAACAGTGGCACGCTTGTGTAATAATTGTCCACGTACAAGTGGTACCCCTTTCCGAATAAGGGTGACACCATGTCCCACACTATCTTGCCAGCGCTTCCTATGTAGTCAGGGCAGTTCTCCGGCTCTACGTGACTATCTTTACCCTCATAAACCATGAAACTATGTGTATAGCCTGTGGCCCTGTCACAGAGCTTATACATCTTGACCCCGTATCTGGAACGCTTGTTGGGGACGTATTGTTTGAATGACAAGCGACCAGAAAACTTAATCAGGGACTCATCAACGCAGACAACTTGATTGGGAGTAAACAAGTCTGCAAAACGTTGGTTGAAGTGGTTTATGAGGGGCCGAATTTTGTAGAGCCGATCGTATTCAGGGTCTCCACGAGGACGACAGAGTTCATTGTCGCTGAAGTGCATGAACCGCAAAATCATCTCGTATCGTGCCCTGGACATGGAAGCAGAGAACATGCGCATATGGTGAATTGGGTCAGTGGACCAATATGACCGCAACTCACTCTTTTTGGTTATGCCCATGTTGAGGGAGAGGCCCAGAAAGATTTTAAATTTGGAAACCGTAACTGGTTTCCATTGTCTGGCAAGGGCGGACTGGGGAATAGTGGCGATGTGTTGACCAGCGTACAAATTGGTTTGGTCCACAATAGATCTATAGAGATCTTCGGTGAAAAACAGTGAGTAAAAGTCAAGTGTCGTAAAATCAACTGTTTCCACGTTAATGCCAGGTTGGCCAGTGAATGGGGGAAGTACGGGTTCTGCAGAAGTGGTGGGCACCCAATTAGGATTGGCGAATTCTGCAGGAAGGGCACTATGGGTACGACGGGCCTGTCTTTGTCTTCTTCTTGGTGGCAGCGGGACACTACTTGTGCTTGCCACCTCGCCAGCTTGAACTGCACTTATGGGACTCGCCACGTCACCACGTGTTACTGCAGTGCTGGATGTACGTCCAGGGTGTACTAGGCCGCTGGTGCTTGCCAGTTCACCAGAAGGATGAGCGGCTCTAGTACGTCTCTGCTCCATACGAGTGACCTGCGGTTCCTGCACCTGAACAACAGAATACATTTGGGATTGGGCGCACCTCTTCTTAACAGGGGCCTCATCTCCGTCGTCAGAGCTATCTGTCATGGAGCCGCTGTCCTCTACAGGATCGTATTCTGAGCCTGAATCTGACAGATGAGTGACGTCCTCTTCACTATCTGTCATGCTCAGAAACGTGTAGGCCTCTTCACTAGTGTACCTTCGCTTTGCCATTTTGGGCTCTAAATTTAGGGGTACACTAGTGAGACTCACAGGTAAAAAAGCACCTAGCCTGTCAGCGACTGTTTCAAAACGCTACAAAAAAAACTGTTAGCGATCGCAGGGATCAAGCCTGACTCTGCGAACGCTGCAGTTATGTGTGTTGTGTTTTGTAAGTGACAGTGATCGATCGATACTGCACTTGGGTGGGCTGGGCTGGGCTTGGCGGAGGGGCTAAACGCAGGTGCTAGCAGGTATCTGGGCTGATCCCGCTAACAATGCGTTTTGGGAAACCTAGAAATGCTGGCAACGCTAATATAGATCTGATCAGATACTATATTACTAAGGGAGGTGTATGCTTTGCGCGTGGGTATTAGCGGTACTGGCACTAACCTGACGCTGGGGCGACGCAGACCTTATCTGACCCTCAAACTTATATCACCCGCCGGGTGATCAGGGGGTTAAACCTTTATTAGGTAATAAATGGCGGGTGCCCTGAAACAAAAAAAAAATAACTAACCAACCAGCGTCACCTGTAACAGTTATATGGTGATCACTGGTGAAAGGGTTAACTGGGGGGCAATCAGGGGGCTATGCGGTAGTATATGGGGGTCCCTGACGCTATAAAAAGCTGCGGCGAACCTAAATACCTACCTGCCTAACTAGCGTCACCTGTGACACTAATACAGCGATCAGTAAAAGATCGCTTATTAGTGACACTGGCGACGGGGGGTGATCACGGGGTTAAACCTTTATTGGGGGGTTAGGGGGCACCCTAGAGCTAAAGGGGGCTAACCCTAACTGCCCTAACAGTTATTACAGTCACAAATGACACCAATGCAAAAAAAAAAAAATGCAATTGGTGTCACTGTGACTGGGGGGGCAGGGGTGATTGGGGGGTGATCGGGGGGGTGAAAAGTGTGCCTGGCGTGTTCTACTGTATGTGTAGTGTTGGGTGCAACTCACCGATCCTCTCTCCTCGGTGTCGGAACGAAAAAGACCGACACGAGGAGAGATTACATCACTTCCTCTCCTGTGTTTACATTACAGGAGAGGAAGTGATGTCACTCTGCCATTTCATTCGTCGGGAGCGATCGCGAGGGGGTGGCCATGAATGAATGGCCGCCCCCTCATCCCGGATCGCTCCCGAACGAATACCGACCGCCCGCGGGAAGGCAGGGACATATGCCTGCCCGTGCCATTCTGTCGACGTATATCGTCGTGCGGCGGTCGGCAAGTGGTTAAAAAGGGCAGGGGGTGCAGAAAAGCCACATTATCTGTATATTGGAAGCTACAGTACGTAAATCTGAAAAACTGCAAATGGAGTGATTAGAATCAGTTAGGAAAACATACTTTTATTATTTTTTTTATTAGGTGTTTGGGCAATCAACCACTTTTCAGACTTTTTAACCACTTGTCGCCCATACTACGTCTATTGACGTCATGGGCTTTCAGTGGTTATATCTAAATGATGCCTGATTCAGATATTGCCATTTTCAGCCAGCGATTCCTTGCACCATAAGAATGATCATAGCGGCGGTTCCACCGCTTGATCGTTCTTACGGGTGGCGGGAGGGGACACCCCCCCTCCCGTCGCCCTCCGGTGCTTGTACCGACTCACCGTTTCCATCGGTGAGTCGGTCACAGGATCCTCCGGCCCCAGCAAGTTACCATAGAGATTTCCGGCGGACCAGATCGTCCCCGGAGTCTCTATGGTCGTTCGGAGGCCGGGCGTGATGTTATGATGTCACGCCCGGCCTCTGTATTCAAATTAACGGCGCCGATCTGGCTAGGAAGCCAGGATAGTTTTTTTTTTTTTTTTTTATTCTTCCCAGCCTAGAGGTGAGATATGGGGTCTTATTGACCCCATATCTCACTGTAAATATGTCCGATCGTGCCATATTCCTATTACGGGATGTTTACATTCCTTGTAATAGGAATAAAAGTCATTAATTTTTTATTTATTTTTTAAGTGTAAAACTAAAAAAATAAAAATAAAATTAACAATAAAAAAAAAAAAAAAAATTTAAAGCGCCCCTGTCCCCGTGAGCTCGCACACAGAAGCGTAAGTCCCGCCCACATATGAAAACGGTGTTCAAACCACACATGTGAGGTATCGCTGTGAACGTTAGAGCGAGAGCAATAATTCTAGCCCTAGAACTCCTCTGTAACCCAAAATATGTAACCAGTAAAAAAATTTAAAGCGTCACCTATGGAGATTTTTAAATACCAAAGTTTGGCGCCATTCCACGAGCGCGTGCAATTTTGAAGCATGACATATTGGGTATCTATTTACTCGGCATATCCTCCTCTTTCACATTATGCAAAAAAATTGGGCTAACTTTACTGGTTTTTTTTTTTAAGCATGAAACTGTTTTTTTTCTGTAAAAAACGTGTTAGAAAAATTGCTGCGCAAATACCGTGCGAGATAAAAAGTTGCAACGAGCGCCATTGTAGTCTCTAGGGTCTTTGCTAAAAAAACCTATATAATGTTTGGGGGTTCTATGTAATTTTCTATCAAAAAAATTTGGATTTTTACATGTAGGAGAGAAATGTTAGAATTGGCCTGGATGCGAAGTGGTTAAATTATTATTTCAAGGTTGATTTGAGGTTACCGTTAGCTGCTGTCCTGTCAAAGAAAACTTTTTTTTTCTGCTGCAAGATTTCCCTAAAAATGTGCATTTGTTTCAGGAATGGTATTTTAGGATTTTCATATATTTTGGGAGTATATATATATATTTTTTTGATAGGCCTTTATTTTAGTTATATTTTATTTCAGATGTGTTATTTGGGGTTTTCTTTATTTTATTTTTATTTTTTTTATTTCAATGGTTTTTATTGAAAATTTTCAGTGAGAACAGAAAATGAAAAGGGAAAAAAAAACAAATATGGATACATTGCTTAATACATGAACAATACACTGTACAATGGTTTATTGTGAGCATATAATCTCTCAATCGTTTTGTAGGACCGTAGATATATTAATAAAACATCATTGCCTATTGAGAATGAAATCTTTGACTTCTACCAGTAATCTAAGTATATTGATATGGGGTGTAGTATTTAGATACATCAATCATGTGTTTGAACATCCTGCTACTCCCCCCTCGAGGCGCCTGTCTGGGAACACACTGCGTCCCAAGGTGGAAGCAGCCGGACCACTCCACAAAAAATCATAGCAGATAATATGATGCAATATGTCTATAACTTAGCTAAATTACTGGTCAATATACTGTTACTGTGATGGTTCACATTAGGAATTAACTGTCAAAGGAATACCCATATTTAAACAACAATAATAACAAGAAATTACAAGAAATTAGGATGTGATGGGGGAGCTGGAGATGGACATAGGATTCAGTTTATGCATCAATAAAGGTTGAAAGTTAACATGGAGGTCTTTTGGTACAGGATTAGGAAAATTTACCTAATTGACTCTATTGGGGTTATAACAGTCAAACCATGGGTATTGTGATTGATAGTTACCTTGAAAAGTAGCAAACATTACCTCATATGAAATATGCAGGTTAGTAGTTCTCAGTACTTCTACAAGGGTTGGAACTTTGATGTGTTTCCAGCGTTTAACTAGTTTAGTTAATTCGAGCCTAGCGCTTAGAAATATGTGTGAGACTATGTACCTCAGTTGAGGTGGAATTGTTTCTACCTCTAAGGATAGAATGGCTGTTCCTGGATTCTTGGGGAGTTGGCCGCCCGTAATTTGTTCTATAGTGGTGAAAATGGTGGACCAGAAGTTTTCGCAATGAAGGGCATGTCCAGAATATATGGAGTATCAAACCTTTATTACCGCATTGTCTCGAGCAGAGTGAAGATGATTGGGGGTTGAAACCAGCCATACTTTTAGGTGTTAAGTAACACCTGATTTTGAGAGAGTTCCCATAGATTGATGCTTTTAGTGGCCCTATAGGTGGATGATAATGCTGTTTGCCATTGTTCATTGGTGTAGGAGATCATTAATTCTAATCCCCACATTCTCATTGAAGGGGATTTAGTAAATATTGATTTCTGGTTCAGAAAATTATAAAGTAGGGAAATGCTTTTGATAGAGATGGTGGGGTTTGTAAAGTAAAGAAATACTCTCCAAGATATTGTAGTGGAGGGGTTAGGGATAGTTGCTAATAGGTTTTTATTTTATTTTTATATATATTGGCTTGTATTTTATGTCGATAAACTACTTTTTTTGCAGCAGCATGGCTTCTCTTGTGCATTTATTTTAGGGGGTTTTCATTTCAATTTAGTTTGAGGTGCTCAAAGCACAGCATTCACTTGTTAATGACCACCATTCTTGGATCTACCCTTTGTTCACAGCATTCTGCTATATCATTTAAGGCATTATACGCTTTTAAAGTTTTTGTTGTTTTAACCACTTAAGCGCTGGAGGATTAGCCCCCTTAATGACCAGACCATTTTTTACGATATGGCACTGCGTCGCTTTAACTGACAATTTTGCAGTCATGTGACGTTGTACCCAAACAAAATTGATATGCTTTTTTTTTTACCAAAAATAGAGATTTCTTTGGGTGGTATTTTATCACCTCTGTGGTTTTTATTTTTTGCACTTTAAACAGAAAAATAGCAACAATTTTAAATATATATTTTTTTTTTTTACTTTTTGCTATAATAAATTCCCCCAGAGCAATATAAAAAAAAATGTCTTCCTTGGTTTAGGCCGATATGTATTCTTCTACATATTTTTGTAAAAGAAATCGCAGTAAGCGTTTATTGATTGGTTTGAACAAAAGTTATAGCGTCTACAAAATAGGGGATGTATTTATGGCAATTTTATTATTATTTTGTTTTTTTACTAGTAATGGCAGCAATCTGCAATTTTTAGACAGACAGGTTGGACACTTTTGACACTTTTTTGGGACCATTGACATTTATACAATGATAATAGCTAAAAAAAATGTATGTCCTAGGGAGTGATTCTAACTGAGGGGGATGGAACTGCCTGGGGGTTGAGACCGATTGTTGTTCATACTTAGTATGAACAAAAGATTAATCTCCTCACTCCTCACAGAACGGAGATCTGTCTGTTTACATTGACAGATCTCTGTTCTGTCTCTCTCTGGAGCGATCACTGGTGCCCGGCAGACATCGCAGTGTTTACGGGTGCCCCGTGGACATCACAGCCACATCATTCCAATCACCAATATCCAAATGATTGCGGCCATGCATGTGTGGTAATTTCTGTGCCATACATCCTAGCTCTGCCCTATGTGTTTCAGCATAGATTACATCATCAGGGGCATAGTGTAGTTATACTCCCTCTGTTTGTTTCCCTTACATTGTAATGATGGGCTCACATGTTCTGGCTGCAGTTATAGTGTTATGGCTGATTCACGTATGTCCATGTTTTAATTAAGCTTGCTTGTCCCTTAGGGCAGACAACTTAATGTTCTGAGTTACACAGCTCCAATACATGTCTTGCCAAGTGAGCTAGAAAACAAGAGGTAAGAAGAATGAAGAATTCACAGCTAGCTCAGTATGAAGGAACTTTAGAATAAGATATTTCATCTCATGTATATAGTTACATAGTCCATCTAGTTTACCAAATAATAGGGAATTAAAAATCCTAAAGAAAAAAAAAAACAATCACTATATACCCACAGTTGATCCAGAGGAAGGAAAAAAAACCCAGCAAAACATGAACCAATTTGCTCCAGCAGGAGAAACAATTCCTTCCCGATCCCATGAGAGGCAATTGGATATTCCCTTGTAGGGACGGGCGAACGGTTCGGCCCAAGCATAAGTTTATATGTCCAGATGTACACCAAACAATATGCGGTGTTTGGGGAAAATTCGAAAGCCGTCGTAATACTGTTAAAGTTTATGGGACACTAACATGAAAAATCAAAAGAGCTAATTTTAGGCTTTTAAGCAGTGATTTTTTTAATGCTTAAAGTGAAGCAATAAAAATGAAATATTCCTTTAAATATCATACCTGGGGATGTCTATAGTGGTGCATTTTCCCTGTGTCTAGAACAGTACCACAGCAAAATGACATTTTTAAAGGAATAATTGACATGTAAAACGGATTGTGGCTGTAATAAATTGTCAGGTCTCGGCAATATAGATAAAACTCATTGAAAAAAAGGGCATGGGTCTCCCCAGTCCATTACCAGGTCCTTTGGGTCTAGTATGAATATTATGGGGAACCCCCAAACCAAAAATTAAAAAACAAATTGCGTGGAGTCCCCCAAAGTACATACCAGGCCCTTCAAGTCTGATATGGAAATTAAGGGGAACCATGCGCCAAATTTAAAAAAATGGTAGAGGGGTCCCACCAAAGTCTGACCCCAAAGCACCTTGTCCCCATGTTAATGATAACAAGGGCCTCATCCCCACAACCCTTGCCTGGTGGTTGTGGGGGTATGTGGGCGGGGGACTTATCGTAATCTGGAGGCCCACTTTAACAAGAGGACCCCCTGATCCCGGCCCCCCCTGGTCAATTGTACCCCTACCATTTCACAAAAAAAGTGTCAAAAATTGTAAAAAAAGACAAGAGACAGCTTGGGATAAGTCCTTTATTAAAACATAAAAAAATAAAAATGTCTCACAATGTAAATGCACGCCATCCGATGGACCGAAAAAGAAAAAAAAAGCTGCAACAGTTCCACCTCCATGGGAGGCTCCCACGAGTGACACTTCTGGGTGACAGCTGTTATATAGCTGAGGGCGGGGCCACCCGGTGACGTAAACGTGTGACCCTGCCCCCCTCTCTGATGCCACAAAAAAGGACTTTGTTCGCTTTACAATACGGAGGGAGTGTTTTATGTAATGCAGTGGCCATGTTGACTGCTGTACTTAGGAAGGACCCAAGGACTACGTTAAAACATGATAGGGGAACATATCCAAAGTATATCTAAAGATTTCAAAAATCAGAGCATCTATAAACGTTATGCTACTCACCACAGCAAGGATCTATCAACATTATATTTTTGGGTATCCAAATATAAAAAAATGGAGAGGAAATAATAACATTATAACATTATCAGTCACCAGGGTTGTGGTCACACTTACCTGTAACTTTAGGCAGTTTGTGTGAGAACAACAGGGTAGCACAGCACTCATTTGATGTTAGGTTCCTATTATATGTGGGAACACATTTACAAATGTTAGCAGCGACCCCAAGCCCAAAAGGCATAGCTTATCTATTTACATTTATCTGGATAAGTGGCAGCGAATTAGTACCTTTACAAACATGTGTTTTGTAACAATGCATGATGTGAAATTTAAAACAATATTTGCTGACCCCTCTATAAACTGAAAGCAGGCAGATATACTCAGCCCTACTATACATGCTCTCACAAGCATCCCTTTTGGGCCCTACTGTCAATTCTTCCCTACAAGGTACAAGAAGGGCTGAATGATTGACACAGCAATCACTAACAGGTACAGTGTAACCATTTTGTTACCTAAGGCTGGGTTCACACTGGTACAACAAATGCTCTGACTTTGGGAGCTTATGTCTTCTCTCTCTGTTCTTCTGCCGATGTTGACTCAACACTCTCTCCTGCTCTAATACCGAGTGTGCGGCATGCCATTCTTATATAGGCATGGGATGGGGTCACCGGAGACCACCCCTTATGACGTCACAGCTCATTATGCACATCATAAGTGGTGGGGCCTCCAGATGATGTCACACGATGACCCCGCCCCATGCCAATATAAGTAATGGCACACCCAGCATTAGAGCAGGAGAGAGCATTGAGTCAACATCGAAGAAGAACAGAGGGAGAAGACCCAGCAAAAGAGCGAGAAGGTAATGGAAAAGACCCACCAAAGGCAGAAGACAGCAAACAGAGGGAGAAGAAATGGAGGGGGCTAGAAGACATCAGCGGAGAGCGGAGAAGACCCGGAGAGGAGTCGGAAGAGACCACAGAGCTGCCTAATAAATTACTTTAAAAACATGTGTTCTGTATTTTACATTTTACAAGTATTTTTGACACTTTTTTTAAGTGAATGGGTAGGGGTACAATGTACCCCATACTCATTCACATAGGGTGGGAGTCCAGGATCTGGGGGGCCCCCTTGTTAAATCGCGAAGAGGATTCAGTCGGCGGGAGCCTCCCATGGAGGCGGAGTTGTTGCAGGTTTTTTTTTCTAGGTCCCCTGGCATTGTGATCGAAGATGAGAGGACATCAACTTTTTTTTAATAAAGGACTTGTCCCAAATTGTCTACTGTCATTTTTAACATTTTGGCACTTTTTTGGTGAATGAGTAGGGGTACAATTTTCCCATTCACATGGGGGGGTGGGATCTGGGGGTCCCCTTGTTAAAGGAGGCTTCCAGATTCCGATAAGCCCCCCCCGCGCCCGCAGGCCCCCACAACCACTGGGCAAAGGTTGTGGGGATCAAGCCCTCTTCCCCATCAACCTGGAGCAAGATGTTTTGGGGGGACCCCAAAGCATCCTCCCCATGTTGAGGGCATGTGGCCTGGTGTGGTTCAGGAGGGGAGGTGCTCTCTTTTCCCCCCTCTTCCTGCAGCCTGCCAGGTTGCATGTTCAGATAAGGGTCTGGTATGGATTTTGGGGGACCCCTATGTCATTTTTTTATTTTGGCTCAGGGTTCCCCTTAAAATCCATACCAGACCTGAAGGGCCTGGTATGGATTTTGGGAGGGACTCCTACTTTAAAAAAAAATGGTGCAGGGTTCCCCTTAATATCCATACCAGACCTGAAGGGCTACCATTCCCCGGCCGTGGGGAAGAAAGCTGTCAGCTTTTGAAGTACCAGCCATTGGGAACCCCACTTTCGCATTCTGGAGAGTGTGGACAGCTGGATCAGGTACCTGGGAGTCCAAGGGGAAGCTCATTGGTCATTATAATAAACCGCAGGCTGTGAAGCTGTAGTTCTTCACTTGGCCTCTGTCCTGAGCACCAGCAGGGCACACCCTCCCAGGTACACACTATTTTAAGGAATGCCTTTATTTTATTTTTAAATAATTTTACATTTTAAACCAGAAATGTAACTACTGAAGTAGACACTGATTTGTCATTGACACAATGGTAGGCTTAATGGGTCATTATTAATTTAATGATCCCCTTTGCCATCTATGCTACTGTAATATCAAGTGTTGAAAGTTTGGTGAGTGGAGATGGACTTGTTCTGGCATCTAGGAACACATTTGGAAACATTAGATTTCATACATGGGAAATGTATCAAATGTCATATATAAGCACAGTGACTACCAAAATTAAGCCTACCCTCTACTTCCACCTCTTCATCTTTATCTTCGGTTTCTTTTCAAAACCAAAACTATATCATAACCATCATCTTTTTCCAGTGCTCTCTTTTGGCCAAAAATTCTTAATTTTCTGCTGCAGCAAAGTAACAGTTCCTCTGCAGTGTACAAGCAGTCACCATCAGCACCTGAGCATTACATTTATGAACTTGATGATGGCTTAAGCTGGCCATACACCTATAGATTATCTGCAGATTATCTATGGTTAGATGGAAAAAGTGCAACAGATTTCTCCATGTTCGCTAAACTGTGTGGATGGAGGAATCTCCCACTTTTTCTATAGAAAATCTGCAGATAATCTATAGGTGTATGGCCAGCTTTACTCTCTAAATATCCAGCTGGGTAGTCAGCTCCACATGGAGCAGAATCTTAAACCAAGATCATTAATTTCTTTACTGTCTGTTGGTTTAACTTGAGAACCAATAACCTCCTATATCTCATACCTGTGGTCAGATATGCTGTCATGCTTTCTTAAAGCCTAATAGCCCAAAAGAACAGAAACTATGCACAGGGTTAATTGGTTAAAATTGGAGTGCAAAATCTGGTGCAGCTGTGCATGGTACCTAATCAATTTCTAGCTTCAGTTTGTACAATTAAACTTTAAACAAAAAAAAACCTGGTTCTTGGTTTCTATGCAGAGCTGCACCAGATTTTACACTCTCAACCCCATTGAATCCTTGACATGTATCCATCATTATTTAGAGCAGTGTTCACCTACTCCATTTTTTTAAATGGACAGTAAACTTAGCAACAATGGCAAGAACACAAAAACACCAAAAAATAAAATACTATTCAGTATTCAAAAAAGCTTTGTGCATGGCTAGGAGAGCCCGAAAATAGTTGACTGTCTTAAGAAACAATAGAAAGTGGTCTTACTTAAAGTGGTTCTAAAGGCTAAAAATATTTAACCTTAATGTGTTCCCTGCATTAGGGTAAAAAATAAATAAATAAATAGTATTTGAATTGAGCCCTCACTTTCCAGTATACATGACTGAGTCTTATCTGAAACCAACGGTGTGCCCATCTGTAGTGGATCTCTCCTCTAGCAATTATCTATGCTCGCAGAGGCAGGAGACATTGGGTTTTACTGCTCTCAATCAAATTCTGTGAGCAGAGAGTGGGGATACTGAGCTGCGCTGTGTGTGCCAACAGTCTGGCTCAGGATCATGCTTGCAGATGTGCCCCTCTAAAAGACAACTTACCATGGGTGCACATAAAGAAGAGAAGGAGTCAAGATTGCTAGCAGCAAACCCCCAGAAGAATAGGTTTGGGACACTCTGTGCAAAACCATTGGAAAGAGCAAGTAAGTATAATGTGTTTGTTATTTTAGGAAAGATGCCTTTACAAAAATTTTCTCTATGCATCATATCAACAATCCAGGATTTCTGTACTCTTTATGCCGAGTATCTGGCAACCAATCAGGAATAAATGTAACCAGTTGAATCTCAAAAAATTGAAGGCTAACAAATTGACCTTGTTTGGAGAGTTGGTCTGCCCACAACTTCTTGTGCAGGCTTACGGAACCATAGCTATTTTTAATCAACGGGCTCTGGGATTTTCTGTAAAATGATCTTGCAGTTGCCCCCCCCCCCCCACTTCCTCTTCCCCATGCAATTAATCCTTCTCCATAGTTTCAGGACTCTCCTGCTTTTCCGAGGAGTCCCGTACCACAACTAATGGTATCAGGATGGTAAGCAAGAGGAGATCAAGCATAGTCCTGTGCTTAGTCAGATGGAGTGGAGGGCATTGGAGATATTAGGGGTCCCATAGATGCCTGATGTATTTTTAACGAGTACCCGCCACCTGTCCAATACTATCACATAGGAAGGTTATTCACCCCCTTGTTATAGCAGTAAAGTTAAGCACCCCATCACACTGCACACATGCATATGTATGTAAACATAGTTACATAGTTATTCAGGTTAAAAAAAGACACAAGTCCATCTAATTCAACCAATAAAAGAAAAAAAAATCATGAGAAAGGTGAATAACTCCAGCAAAGTATGATCCAATTTTCTACAACAGGGGAAAAAAATCCTTCCTGATCCCCTGAGGGGCAATCGGATATTCCCTGAATCAACTTTCCCTTTACATGTTAGTACCCAGTTATATAATATAAGGTTGAACAACTGAACAATGAAACAATTGAATTGTGCAACACATATTGGGCTTAACCACACTCACAGAGAGTGAAATAATTTTAGGTTGCTCGCTTACATTTAAACTGATGAGCTGTAAAAATATTTAAAGTGTTCCCTATTGATAATTTGGGCACTGTAATTGTTTGCCATTTTACGAGTTCACATAGTTTTGAGGCCTGACTATAGACAACCTAATATTTTATTTTGTACAAAAGAATTTGATATTATATTGTGTTTGTGTACACAAATTAATTTTACTGTATTTTTTGTGAAAATATATATTTAATAAACCAGTGCAAATATTGTTCTACAAAAAATAAAAATGTCATCTTTCTATTCTATCTCTGCTTTCAGAAAATCTACAGTATAATATTTGGGGGTATTAAGATATGTTGTTGCAATTCTTTTTCTCTGAATGTTATTTTCTTTTATTTATGTATTTATTTATTTATTTTTTTGCATTGATACATGTTCCCAATGGAACAGTTTTCTGGGTTTGATGAACTTCTGGCAAACCGAACTTTGCCCCATATGCTAATCCCTAGAAGGGAAAGTATAAACAGTGCCATTGTCAATTTTTGTGCTTTACCTCATCCTATAACTTACTCACCTTTTTCTTTATGTTTCTTTTCTTCTTTCCTTTTCCTATGGCTCATACACTTTCGTACATTTTGGTATTTTTGCTTGATGCCCATAACTTGATAATTGTGTTACCCCAGCAGAGTTGGAATACTGCTGTCCCAGAACAGTGGTTAAGTGGTTATAACTTGCACCTAGCAGCACTAGTTGGTTCAAATCCCAACCACAGCACTACCTGGCTGGAGATTGTATGGTCTCCCTGTGCCTACATGGGTTTCAGATACACCTGTTTCCTTCCACACTCCAAAGACATGCTGTAAGGTTATATAGAATGTCCTGTGAGCCTCCACTAACAATAATAAACCAATAAATCCTCTCGTGCAAGCGGTAAACATGTCTCATAAACCATGTAAAAGTACAACAATCGCATTAAAATGCTGCACTATCAAAGGTATAAATATAAAGCCTCTGAACAGGTAAAAATATATTCTCTACACTGTGGTAATAATAATGTATAAAATATATGATGAAAAATATAAAAAAAATAACAAGTGCTTAATAGCCAAATAATAAAGTGACAATGTGCATTCATATAGTGAATTTGTATCCTCCACCCCCTGAGGAAGATACGAAATTCCCTTGTATCAACACATGTAGGGGAAGTGGACAGGACGGCATACTTAGCAGATCAGCTGTTAGGAACAATCAGCATACCATCCCGTTACTGGCCGGTTTCAACCATTCATGTTTTGCTTGATGTAGAATGGCGTACTGAAGCGCCTGGATATTGTGAGTATCCTGTGTGGGACCTGTTTATTTTTGATTCAATAAATTGCATAAGCATACTACACTAATTGAGAGCATTTTATAAGTACCTGTGATAAATATAAATGGGAGGTCCAACCATGTACTGAGCCCATGTGTCATGCAAGTTGCATCCCCCACCCTACGCATTCAACGAATAAGTTCATTATGTTCATTATCCACTTATCTACATATGTTCTATAGTAGCTACAATGTGATTTTGTGTATCAATGTCTCAGAACTTTGACTGTACTTGAATAACTCCATTTTAGTCATTGTATCCAGAAATTGCTTTGCAATTTATACAATTTTAATAAAAACTTACTGAAGCAGAACAGTGTTATTCTGTAATAATAAAAATAATAAAACAAGCACTGACAATAATATAGTATGGTGAGGGAAGAGTTTTGTGCCTAACTCACTGTTCGGGCACTTGTAAGAATGTGCATTAGGCAGGTATATTCGTAGTCAAATCATATGGGTAAAAACACCTGAAGCTATGACACTGTTTACATGTACATTTTCTCATTGTGCAAATACAGTACTAACTTTTAGCTAAAAGGCACTTCTCTAGAATCCTAGCTAAGTTGCTGCTTTTGTTGGGTGGCCCTATTCCATGTTGCTTGAAGCTTTGGGAGAATCATCTGTGGTCACAAATCCTTGCTTAAAAGATACCCTATAAACAATATGGAGAGCCCTAGCAATGAAATGGCTCTCCTATTAAACATATGTCAAATTACTTGATCAATTACATTGCAGAGAATGATGTCCCTAACAATTTATCTAAAAATATAGCAAATTTGAAATACATCCTTCTCTACTTTTAGCACCAGTGTGGAAGACAAATGGAAATTCTGCTAGCAACACCACTTTTTAGGAAACTTACATTCTTACTTTATTTGGTCTTGTTTTTAACCCTTTAAGCAAGGGGAATCCATACCTGGAAAACAATATAATCTACACATAACAGTAAAATACATTTGTAATAGTTGAAATATTATACAGCTTATTATAGTTACTACCTTTATGTTATTTCTGTTTATAGCCCTTTAACTGAAAGCCTGTACAGAGATACGGGCAACAGAGCTGCAGCTACTGATCACAGGTGCAATTCTGTGCATGCTGCTGCAAAAAAAAAAAAAAAATGAATGCACATGTGATGCATGATGGTTTATTATATGATTCCTTAAATTTGCTTGTATTGGTGTTACTGCCTAATATGTTACTAAATAAAGACAATTAAATGAAATTAGCTAATGCAAGCACAGCCATAATCCCCAACATTCCTCTTTAACTCATTAACCTTCCTAGCGGTAATTCCGAGTCTGGCTCGGGTTGGGATTTTAATTACATAAGCGGTAACCCCGAGCCAGATTCGGGATCGCATCGCTCGATGCAGGGGAGGACACAGGGAGAGTTACTCACCTTGTCCCCTGGATCCAGCGATGTCCGCCGCGCTGTGTGATCGAGTTGTCCTCCGCTCGATTCACAGTGCCGAATGCCGCCGAGCTCCGTTCCCTGCGACGTTACGACGCACGGGAGCGGAGAACGGCGGCAAATTCAAAAAAGTAAAAACACACAAAACACACACAGCACTGTAATCTTACAGATTACAGTGCTGTATTAAAAAATACACACCCCCTTTGTCCCTAGTGGTCTGTGCAATGCCCTGCATGCCCTTTTATATTATAAATACAGTTTTTTCTGCCTGGAATTTGGAGATTGTCCACAGCAACCAAAACATGTCCCTTTTTCATTTTTTTTTGGATTTGATTACATTATTGAATAATTTTTATTATTCTTTATTATATTATAAACTTTATCATACCCGGGATGTCCGCTAGACTCTGGTTTGAAGAGATTTCAGAGCGTTATTCCTAAGAATTACAGGACTACAAAATAAAAGCCAGATTTCCATGCAAAATAATTGTACCGCTTTCAGCACCTTATTCCAGACTGAATCATACCGCCAGGGAGGTTAATCAAAATCAAACATGTCTTAATTTATTTTATTTTTTAAAGACCAAGAATAAAGCATAACATCGTATTTAAGGTAACATGTGCCCAGGCTATACACTATAAGGTATTTATATATTCTAAAAAAAAAAAAAAACATAAAAGGGCTTTAAAACAAATCATCACTCACTTCTATAGCTTCATGCTTTGTGGAGAAATTAATTTAGAAAATTTCCAGACAAGGCACTGACACTGAAGTAACAGCTCATTTTGCTTTACTCAGAGCAGAAACTTGGAAGCCTGCAAGTCTGTAACATGAACAGTTTTTTTAAGCTATTAGAAACCAACTAACACACAAACTCGATCTCATCGTACACACAATTATAGAGATCAGTGATAGCATGTTTTGGAGCTTTTTTACTGTTTCTTACGAATATTTAAAAACATGGCTTGGGCACAGGTGCATTATAATTAAGTGACCTATTTACACTAAAAACCTTTACTTGAATGAATTTGTTTTTTAATGAACTGTTAACCCTATATATTCTTACACCTCTAAAGTGTGTGTGGATACCTTAGATACATAATATAATGTGGAACCCGTGTGCACCTGTGCATCCTAATTTTAGTTATGTATTTTGTAGGTGTTTTTGCAGATTCAATATCTGAATGGGTTTTTATGTACTTTTAAATGACTTTCAATTTACATTTCTTCATCTACTGTTTTAATTACATTACATCAATACAAGGTGTATGATGAGCCCCCATTTATGACAAAATATATTGGTGGTAAAGGGTTTGCAATAAGGAGACATCATATGTTTTCATAGGATGTCTAATATGTGTGCTAAAATTCAAGATTTGGGTTACAGAGACCCTGATGTCTCTCTCTACTGACACCAAACTGAGCATGAACTTTCACAGCAAAAAAAAAGACTGGTGTACATGAAACTCAAGTTCAGTGAACTCCTCACTCACCATGCTAAGTTAGGATGCAGGAAAATACAGTATAATAGACAATAGCAGAGGAGACCATACGCATGATGGAATTGGACCTGGCACAGGAGATGAGATTTTGAGCTTACAGAAGTGATTAGCTCTAAACGCTCAAAGCATTTTTGTAATTTCCACAATGGCCACAGATGTAAAAAAATCTGTGCTTTATTAAATAGTAGAAGAATCAGTGTCATCTGTAAAATGCTATCCTTTTTAATGACTACATATAGAAATACAACTGTAACAGGCTGTACTTTATTTAACCCTGCGTTGTGATTACTACCTAAGAGAGAAAAAGTAATGGCACATGGAATATACTTTTCTCAGTGAAAAGGTTACTGCTCATTATACCCGTATGACCTGCACACATGTGCATGAAGCCACTCTCAGGGAAGGTTGAAGGTCTTTGTATCCAGCTAACATTTAAGATATGTAAAATTTATGTGAACATGCATTAATGCAGCAGGCTTAATTAGAGTCCAATATAGATAGGTTCATTAGACTTTGTTGAAAGGCATTTTATTAGTAAACTAGTATTAACACAGTGTTTTTTTTTAAGTAAAACTAGAGGGAGCAAAATCTGGTGCAGCTCTACATAGATGCCAGTCAGCTTGAATGTGTTTTTGTCAAAGCTTAATTGAACAAGCTGAAGTTGAAAGCTGCGACACTGTACTGGATTTGAAATGCTCCAGTTGTAGTAAATCTCCCCCAGTCTGCTTGCATACCTAATGGATAACAAAAGTAGGCAATCTATAAATAGTCTAATACCACTGCGAGAAACATTGTTTTCTCAAACTGGTGCCATTCTGATCCACAAAAATGTACATCATAGATAAGGTAATGATTTCACATGCATTGCACCTGCTATATCCAAAAATCTGTGAATCTATGTGTTTCTCCACCCATACACACATGAATACAAATAAAGGCTCATGTCTAATACAAAACTAGTAAAATATAAATGTTTTCCTTGTTATCTAGCTATTGTTTTTATGTCTAGGTTACCCACAACATCTTAAAAACCACAGTAACCGATTTTTTTTTTGTGTTTTTAAATGGCATCTACTTTTTCAAACAGGTATTACAACTGTGCTCACAATGACTACTCTAAGTACTATTGCCCGGAAATCTCTCCCAAAAGTCTCTTATGTGACAGCAATGGACCTTTTTGTCTCAGTGTGCTTCATCTTTGTATTCTCTGCCTTGGTGGAATATGGAACCCTCCATTATTTTGTTAGTAACAGGAAGCCAAGCAAGGACAAAGAGAAAAAGAAGAAAAATCCAGTAAGTATTTTGGGAGAATTTGTATTAATATTATTATTATTTGCATCCATATTATACAACCCTATATAGCTTATTTTTAATTAAAAAAAAATGAGCATTAACCCGTGAATATAATTTGCCGACCAGGCAGACCACTGAAAAACATTTTTATGAGATTAAACCTACTTATTGTTCTCATAATAAGTTTAGTTTGGATTTGCTCATGCCATAACCATTTCAAACCAAGATCATGCCATTGCAGTCTCTTAAAATTGGTAGCCAGCTTTCATAAGCTTTTTGTTAATTTACAAGCATAAAATGCCAGGGAGACAATACCTATGTTTTGTATCAAACTGTAGTGGAAATGGTGGTACTAATATATACAGTAATAAGTTATATATATATATATATATATATATATATATATATATATATATATATATATATATATATATATACACATACATACACACATATGCACATACACAATTATCTTATTCAGTTTAAAATTTGATGGTTAAACAGTTTTGGCCAAAAGTTCTGTTTTTGATTTAAAGAGTTTTATATTATTATAATATGCATTTTGTTTTAAATACATTTTGTTATTTTCAAAGTTTACAGTTAAAATTAAATATAATATTTTACTACCAGTTCTACTAAGAACTAAAACAAATGATTGCAACACTCTGCTTCAACATTTTGACATTTCTAGAAATGTTTAGCCATCTTAAAAATGTAAAAAGAACATGTTGTAATACTCCCTGGGTGGCACCTGAGGATCTGCACTTCATGTCCTCACTCCCCTGCTTGAATGATACTACTAGCCATTCTTGGTTACCACATTTTTGATGTATGGTGTACTATTTACCTTGTTCTCCTTTTTTCTGTAAAATATGGAAAATACCCTAAATAAACAGTTTAAAAAAAGGAACCTGTTTAAATATATAAAATGCTGACTATTCAGCTTTATTTCTTAGTGAGCCACTGAAAAATATGCAGATTTTGATGTCAGATGAATTGAGTTGTATAATTGTTCTACGTTTCTGTATAGCCTACTCATACGCACATAGTCAAAGACAGTCACCATACAGAGGGGGTATTAGAATGATACTGGGTACATTTCTCTTATGACAAGTTCTGTTTAAATGATGAATTTACTATAACCAAGAAAAATCATCTTTTAAAAAATGAATATTAAAGGCAAATACATTTAACTTAAGTGATGGTGTAAAAGTAAATTTCCAAGATGCATACATTTCGGTAGATGGTAAGACTACTGAAGGTTTTTATATACCTGACGTGATGGGCATTTGTTACAAATGATCCAACAACAGCAACATGTTTTATGCCTCATTCTTGTTTTAGTGACAGTGGCTGAGAGGCTTTTGAAAACTCTTCTGTCCCAAGACAGTTGCTTCAATTGGTCCCGACACATGCATTTTTAAATACCTAATTAATTAATACATGGGTATTTTTAGAACCACCTTTTTAGGACCCTAGAATCTGTTTATGTCTAGGTTCCCCCATAATTGATGCCTGTAACTGCTGGCAGCCTCTTGTATTTTGTTTCACAAATGTATGTTAGTAAGAGGCATTGAAGCACAATACATAGCATTCATTAACAGAACTTGTTCCTTTTCAGAAATGTCATTGATGTTGTATTATGTATATCTAAGATGCAGATGTTGCTTAGTAAAGTTATTTAAGTCACAACATCTGTTGACAAACCTGGGAGCATTATGAAGCAAAATTAAATCCTGGGACTCTAATTTCTTAGTTTAATGATATAGTGATAATTTTTGCAAAGTTTCGAGTACTTTAAGTTTAAGCATTTTTTAACCTACAAATTCTGATTATTTAGAAACACCTTTTAATCTTATTTGTATTTTAGTTACATTGTTTTATCAGTTGAGCAATGTGTTTTGATAATGCTTCAAAGGTTTTTTCTTTAATTTAAAATTTTCTTTCATTATTTTACTCCTAAATCCTGATTTTCCTTTCTTATCTGTACAACAAAAGCTTCTCTGGATGTTTTCATTCAAGGTATAATGTTTCTGGAATGGAAATTCACTGCATGTGTCTGCTGAATTAAACTATAAAAGCCTAATTTATGATTGGCTTTAATTTTATTTTGTTTAAGCAAACACAGTATGGAAAGAATGAAAAAAAACAATAAGGTTAATAAGTTGATTCAGCAGCATTTACACACTTCACAGTTGAGAAACAATGTTATTTAATGGTACTTGTCATCTTTTATTGGTTAAAGGACACAAAAAGTATCATCCCATTTCACTGCTCCACATAAGTATGCATTTAAAAGAATGATGCAAAACTGTAAGCCTTTGTTCTGTCATTTGCAGAATTTTTGTCACATGTTGAATATTAGTTTTAGAACTATTCATATCTGTGGCATTATTGCGGATGACAGCTTGTTATCACTAGAGCTGCAGTACACCTTGTACATTACCTTCATTTTCTCTAATGTCTTCATAACCCATATGGGCGAATTCTGAGAACCAGAGAGGAATAATAACATTATTTAAAATTTTTGCAAGTTTTTTTTTTTTTAAAGTAATCAACTTTGACTTTGTTTTTGTAAAAACAAAATATATTTATTCTAATATACTCTGGATGTAATAGTATGTAAATTTAAAGCCAGACTTTTTTTCTGCTTTGTCAGCAATTTTAAATTAAAAGGAATGTTAGCTCTAACAAAATATGAAAAAACTTTATTCGCCCATATTTTGCAGTATCACTATAGTATAGAGTTGGAGAAATAGCATTTATTTATTTTGAAAATGTATGCAATGAAATAAATTGTGATTTTATTTTTAATTTATGCCTGCTTTGCAATTCAATTCCAGCTTATTAAAAAGATAATCTTAGTTTTTTGTATATACACACAAACTGTTGGCACATTTACCTACTTATTAATATATTGCAGGTTGTATCATTTATACTGATTCTAATAAGTTGAAAAAAAAAACATTTCTCTTACCAGATGTGTAGTTACTGGCTAAGCCTATAAAATTAACACTAGAGTCTTTCTTGATGAATATTGTTCTCCCCTGACCCCTCTGTGTACTCACCAAGTTAAGGATGCTGTCACGTGATGAAACACAGGGAACACGCAAAGAAACTGCTGTTGCTTCAATGAGCAACTTTGGCATCTCACACATTGGCAGATTTATATGCGTGTATATTTGCTCCAATCATATGAAAAACATCTGCACATGTTTAGATATTCGAAGCAAATATAAATTTACTTTCCAGGTGATTTGAGTGAATATTCACACACTGTATTAAGTGAAGATAGTTAAGTCCTTTCGTACATCAGCCTCATTCAATCAGTACCCTCAACTTGATGAGTTCACAATTAGTATATGTAGAAAAGGAGTCAACATGGGCCCTGTATCAGCTGTGCCTGCTTCAACTCCTATTCCACTGTTTTTACACATTTGGTTATTGCTTAAAACATTGATATACTTAGCCTGATTTACTTAAATGTATGAACAAAGCATATCCCTCTATAGTGTGTACTTGCCTCAGTTAGGAACACTAAGGGGGTTATGTACAAAAGGAAAATCCACTTTGCACTGAAAGTGCACTTGGAAGTGCTGTCGCTCTAAATCTAAGGGGTAGATCTGAAATGAGTGGAACCTCTGCTGATTTTATAATCCAATCATGTGCAAGCTAAAATGCTATTTTTTATTTTCCTTGCATTTCTCCCTCTGATCTACAGTGATTTTACTTCCAAGTGCACTTTCAGTGTACTTTCAAGTGCATTTTCCTTTAGTAAATAATCCCCACAGGTGTCATTTCTGACTGCTGCTGAATTCCTCTGCTATCTTTACGAGTTACCTTTTTACAAGTTTTTCTGGTACCAAGAGAAAAATGGTGCTCGGTTCCTGTGATCTGTGTGGGGTGGGTGTGTCCCTTCCCTCCAATCAGAAATCAGAGCACTCCTCACTGAGATCTGCAGAGTGTAATTTCAGCTCACCGTCCCCTGTATTCTCAATTCTCAGACAAACTGTATAAATTCAGCACATTGAACAGCTATAGAGAAAAGAATACCACAGAATAACAGGTACAACTTATGTAGGAGGATTTGTTTCATCTCTGTGTATCACCTAAGGCCAGTCATTTCATTGGGAATATGTAATGGTTTACAACCATTTTAAAAGGAAAGATTACTGTCATCGACAGTGAGCAATGTTTTGTCTTCCTTGCTGGCAAAACAATGCTTATTTACTTGGGCATTCATGTGTATGGGTAAAAATGGCTATGATTAGTGGACAGTCTCTATGACTATACTTAAACAAATGACAATATATCTTTATTTCCAACACAATAATTCCATTTGAGTATTCAAATTGTAATATTTTGAATATAATTGACCGATTTCAAATACACATCAAAACAATTTGCAAATAAAAAATACATTATATCTGAACCCTACACAAGAGCCCCTCTTGTTTGCTCCTTTTTGGTCATTTAAAAATATGTTTGAAAGTTGTATCTGTTTGCAAAGAAACCTATTGGTCCTGCCAAAAATACAGTAAGTGCATAGATTTTTGTGCATGCCACAATGTTGTCTCAAACAGTGTTATGAGTGTTATGGAGTTGAGGAGGGGGCAGTGTTTAGCAATCTTGTTCTACAGTGACAACACTGGTCCGCCATAGATGCAATACAGTGCTTTAAGTGTTTTCACTCTAGGACAGAAAGTGTGTTACTGGCAGGATCACCAAGTGAAGAAAAGAAAAAAAAAACCTTAAAAAAATAAAAATAAAAATAATGCAGCCACCACCTCTAAGGACTGGTAAGCTACAATATATTACAATTGTGTTCTTTGATTTAGATACACTTTAACAATATTTTGTAAACATGTATCATTTAAATACTCATATATAATACACAAAATATGAAGTTGTACACTTGTATAGTAAAATACTTAATTTGAACATTACCTCATTGATTCTAAGGACAAACGCTTTGTAAACTACATGTACACATGTTTGCACATATTTGTTACTATTTACAATATATACTATTTGGCAAAAAGTTTTTCTAATTTATCAAAGAACACTGGAATACTGGCTGTGCTGCATGACTCAGGGACCATGTTAGCTGTTGCTATCTCCTCTGGGTGTTTATTAATCTGCATACATGTGGAAAATTGTGGAATAATGCTTACTAATACAATATGTGATCCATACATAATATATATACATAGTTAATGTTTTACACTATTTCACAAAAAAAAAAAATATTTCTTTAGAAATTAAATCTTCTCTTTTCTGACCACACAAGCATATTGTAAACTGCAAAAACAAAAAAAAAGGTAGATTTTAAATATAAACAATCATACAAAACATAAATATATATTATGTGCAAAATAATGTATCACAACATATATAAAAATAAATATATACATTGATGTAATAGGTAGAGTTGTGAAACACATACACCTAAATTAATTGGAGTATTTTGATGTGTACAGGCTTACCCCACTTTTAAGTACACAATGGGGTTTATTTACTAAAGTTGGAAAGTGCAAAAAAATCAGGCTCACTTCTACATAGAAACCAATGATCTTCTAACCCCAGCTTGTTCAATTAAGCTTTGGTAATACAACCTGGAAACTCATTCGTTTTTATGCAGAAGTGAGCCTGATTTTGTACTTTGCAGCTTTAGTAAATAAACCCCATTGTGTACTTAAAAGTGGGGTATGTCTGTATTTCAGTTTAAGAATAGAAAGTATACCTACCCATGTTGATGGATAAATAATTAGCAGTAATTAGTAAAAAAAAAAAAAACAATTAAAATGTTAAAAAATAATAATAATAATAGTTATCGTGAAGATATGTAATTTTGCATGCACATACTGTAGAACCATACCACTCCAGGCAGTAATTCACTAATCTAGGGAAAGCTTTTTTTAAATTTCTCTTCACAAAATGTGTTTGCATTTGGCTAAGTAAAAACGGAACTACTTTAACTTACCCCCATATGTTTCCATGTGCAGATCATGTTCAGTTTTACTAAATTGGCATGAATTATCCTTGCTGTATCACCTGCAATTAATGGATGAGGGTGTTTTTGAGCCTGGCAAATTAAGTTTATTTTCTTCATCTCTAGAGTTTTCTGAATATTCTACAGTAGCTAATAGTATTGGTTAGCTGAAATAAAGAACAAATGAATTGTTATAATGTTGTGACATAATAGTTTGGGCAAATGTTGCAGCACTTCTGTTTAAGAGCCGGTTCACACAGCGGGCGATGCGAGGCGACACGACTAGCCTCGCCTCGCTCTCGCAAGTCGCCCCCGTTCTGTACAATGGAACCGTTCTGAGAGGAGCGACTCGAGTCGCTCCGACTCAAAAAAAGGTTCCTGTACTACTTTTGGGCGACCTCGGGGCGACTTGCATTGACTTCTATACAGAAGTCATCTGCAAGTTGACGCTGAGGTCGCGGCAGGTTGCGGCGAGGCAAGTCGGAGTCGCCTCGCCTCGCCTGCAGTGTGAACCGGCCCTAATGTTGAGGCAAGCTAACAAAAATGGTGTTTCTAATATGGAGAAACATGAATTTAAGAATTGATTATGGTGCAAATACAGTATATATAAATTATCTTCTTATACAGGAATACCCCGCTTTTAAGTACATAATGAGGTTTATTTACTAAAGCTGGAAAGTGCAAAATCAGGCTCACTTCTGCATAGAAACTAATGAGTTTCCAGGTTTTATTACCAAAGCTTAATTGAACAAGCTGGGGTTAGAAGCTCATTGGTATCTATGCAGAGGTGAGCCTGATTTTGCACTTTCCAACTTTAGTAAATAAACCCCATTGTGTACTTAAAAGTGGGGTAAGCCTGTATCATCTTCCTAAAGTTAACACATGTTCAGATGGCTTCAGGACAATTACTGTGACATTCTTCAACTTCCTCAGCTAAAATTAACATTTTGGACCATACTTTTTTCAGGAAATAGTGGAACAAGCAAACACATACAGTTGACCACAAAGGGGCATAAAGGAATATTTTGCGTGGTTTTACTCACTGCGCTATAATGAAGAATAAGCCTTTTATTTTTTTGGATCTGCAATTACCTTCTGTTTTCAGAAGACTTTTCTGTGTTTACAGGAAATAATATTAGAGTGTGGAAATAGTTATTATGACATTGCAATGTGCCTTTACATATAGAAATAAGTTAAAAATCCAATAGAATGAATCCTGCCTGTAGCATATTGCTGCTCCAATGTGTAATCTAACCATTGTTACATTAATCATTTTGATTCACCAATTAATCGTTTCCCCTGTACCCTCACTGGAATGTGTTTACATTAAGAACATGCTCATAGCTTAAAGAAACTTCAGCTGATAGTCAAGCAAAACAAGACTACACACTATGGAGTTGATATACTAAATGCCGTAAAGGATGTGCATTTTGCAAGGAAATGTTCCTGTATCTTAATGAATGTGGAGAAAATTGACTTGCAAAGAATATCACTATCAAGGAAAATAAAAAAATTGAATTTTTGCTTTCACATTATTCAATTATATTATGTGCATTTAATAATAATTATTATTTATGTGCATTTAATAATAATTTCCTTGCATATATTTCGGTATTTTTTGCAAAGTGAAACTTCACCACATTCACCAAGCTCTTGGGAACATTTTCTTGCAAAGTGAATCACCCAGTTGCCATTAGTAAAACAACTGTTATCTGTATGAAAAAAAAAATAGGCTCATTTTTATATGCACTTTTTGCACCTTCATGCAATGTTTTTGTTTTACAAAAGCTATGAAACACTTTGTAAAAACAATGGTGAGAGCAATTTATGTGAATGGAACACAGTACAAAGTCCTAGACTTTTGTTGTGCAAATTTTTGAAACTATTTTACAAGGTTTTGATATATTCTGTTCTTTTGCACTTCTGTCTAATTTGTGTTAATAAGGAATTAATAATAACCTTAAAAATTGTACTTTTAGGTATTGTAGATGATGATAATTATTATTATTATAGATGATGATAATTTTATATATTTTTAAATAATATATAGTATAGCGTGATAACAATTGTGTATGTTTTTTTTCAATTATATAATAGGCACCTACTATTGATATTCGTCCACGATCTGCAACAATTCAAATGAATAATGCCACACATCTTCAAGAACGGGATGAAGAATATGGGTATGAGTGTCTCGATGGAAAAGATTGTGCCAGCTTCTTCTGCTGTTTTGAGGATTGCCGAACTGGTGCTTGGCGACATGGAAGGATACACATACGTTTTGCCAAACTTGACTCCTACTCCCGAATTTTCTTCCCAACTGCTTTCTGTTTGTTCAATTTGGTCTATTGGGTATCCTACCTTTACCTTTAAAAATAAACAGTGGAATCTCCCATGGAAACATGCACGGCAATGCAGGCCTTATAAAGCATAAATCATTTCATTTATGGAGTAATTTGGTTGGTGTATTGCACCAATGCAAATTGTATCCATTCCTTTAATTCATGGAGTGCCATAATTCAGTATTACTCATGAAATCTGAAATGGTGGATTATTTTGACAACTGAGCTGGTTAATTCCCAAACTCTGTATTCATGTTATAGGGACTGATAATGATTCTTAAAAAGGATGAGCATAACAAAAGAGTGTATGGAAATATGTTATGGTGCCATACCATCAGATTAAATTGCTATGTAAATATTTCATTGCATTTCAGTAATGGATATATTATTGACACAAATTTACTGGAATATAGCTGGAAACTCTTTTTATAACAGTACTGACATCTCACCAGTTGGAGAGCACATGTAAAATTATGTAAATATTTTATTTACCCTTTAGTGCATAGGTCAATGCATGCATCCACTGGGGCCAATATACAGCAAATATACTATACCATACAGTGTCCTGTCTCCTAATCCTATATATCTACCTGTAAGATTTTAGGTAATAGATAGTCTGACTTTATCTTAATCGCTCATCCATAGACCTTTGTTTTCATGCATGAAAAAAATTATTTACAGTGCACTTTCCTGGGTACCATTACATATGCCTTAAGGACATCAATGTAAAGCAATTTGCTTTTCTGTAACCCTACTCTTTCAGTATTTTAAACCACCTGCCAAATGGGAAGAGCCAGGCCACAGAAATGTTTATTACAATTATTTCTAAAATATATTTTTATTTAATAGCTAATAACCTTAGGAAAAAATACTGGTGTGTTATAGTAAGCAGTTGATTGTTAAAGAAAAAAGTTTTATTTTCTAAGATAACTATTTCCATAAATATTTAGTTAAAATTTTGATTTATTTATACAAGTTTAGATGTATTTCAGATTTTAAAACATTTGAAAAAATGTTTAGTCTTTCTAAAACTGATATTTAAATTTAAATGTATGTGTTGGGATAAAGATAACTGACCAGTTTATATATTTTGTGAACTCCATTTTGTAGATTTTGTCAGAATCCGAATTTTCAACTGACTCAGCTGCTAGTATGCATTCAAGTGTCAAGTAACAGTTTTGAAAGGATTAAACATTTTAAGCTACACTACTATTACACTTTACAAACAGATCTAAATAGTTCAGATAAATACAGCACCAGAAAGCCCTCTCATTTCACACAATTGCTTTATATACCTTGATATTCTGTGTGAGCTTGGATTATGTCCCCAAAGCCAGCTAAAAACATAAAAAATTGAGTGATGGCAAAAAAAATACATGGTACATTGCTTCTGCCCTGCCACATGATGCAAACATTCGTACAGCATCATAGAACTAGAAATATAACTGCAACCATGCAAGTCAGAAAAAAAAAAAAGAGATTAAAAAAGCTGATGGCAAAAATCCATATTCATTTTTTTCAATCACGTACGAGCCAAATGGACAGATTACAAGCTTAAAATAACATGCAATCACTGTAACAGTCCTCACTAAATCATAAAAAGGCTTTTAAGCCAACATTTCCTTCACTTGCAGGATTCAGGCATAAAATCATCCTGCCTAGTTATTTTTTTCCATTTATAGTCTATTAAACAAAAAGTTTTACAAATCATGATTTATAAAAAAATATATATATTTGAACAATGCAGATAACTAGGTTAGTTCATATACCTTCAAATTAAATACAACACGCAAAAACCAAATGAAGGTATTTAACATACAAATTTGCATTTGTTTGAAACAGCAGCAGGAAAATATTTGATTAATTTCAATATTAGGGCATTGTAGACCTAAATAAAAACTGCTTACATTTTTTTTGGGGGGCAAACAAACCTGCCCCCCACAGAAGACAGATGGTAGAGCGATCAGGGCCCCCGTGGGAGACGGGTGACAATGATCAGTGTCATCCCCTGTGAGGTACGGATGGTGGCAATCAGTAACCCCCCTGCGTGGAAGACAGATGGCGGCTATCAGTGGCCCTATCTTAGGAGGCCGATGCTGCTCCTCTCTCCAGGGAAGAGCCAGAGCTTCTCCTCCCAGCTGAATAGGAAGAGGGTCTTCACTCTCAAGACCCGATTTTCTGGGAGTCCTAAGACTCCCTGGCCCATTTACTGATTGGCCAGGTGGAGACTCAGGAAGACAATAGCGAATATTGATTTAAGTGCTCTGCACCCTGAGCCCACCCTTTTTTGAAGCCAATTAGAGTCTCAGTCTCTAATCATGTGCTATAAAAAAATAAAAATAAAACCCTACTGAAATTCATACATCTGGCACCCTGCATGTAGATTAGGGGCTGGGCCAATGGATTAGGGCAGTGGCGCCCCTGCACTCCTAATGGAGGGGCCACCACTGACATAAGTTTTATGCTAGGTTCACATATATACAGGTATGGGGATGTGTGTAAATTGCAAGCATTCCCACACCTGCAGGCAAACCACACTGCTATTTAGCAGGCATGTGGTGCTGCCATTCATTTTTAATGGCACCCCTATGCATCTGAAATTGCAAGATGCAGGTAGCATTTTCCTGCATTTCCCACAGGTACAGCAGCCCATTAAAATGAATAGCCATCTGTGTCTGGACAAAGCTGAGCTGCGCTAATTGCATAGGGTAGAGCCTTGCGTTAATCCAGTCTGCATTCAAGATATACTGTACTTGGAAACAATAATATTTTTTGAGGGGACTTTTCAGGTGCTACAATGATGACATTTAATTTATAAAACAACTAATTTTATTGTTACAAAACAATGGTGAAAGATTAATCAACAATGACTAATTAAAAATGTTATGCAATAAGGAAAGATTCAGTATGTGTTTCGGTCCAGAATCAAATTGTAAAATTGCTGCTTAAACATACCTATAGCCCACCATATGCCTATATACTGTTTTTTTTTTTTTTTTTTTCTTGATCACTTGCTCAACAAGCAGCCATTCAATACTTTTCTATTTTTATACACCTTGGTGGTGGATGTTTTTTTTTAACTCTAACCCTATTATATTTTGGGATTTTTGTGCATCTTGTGTCCTGCTTTTTAGCCACTAAACTGAAATAAGTTTCCCTAATTTCAAGCATATTATTGTAATTTATACAATTTAACATGTTTTGTATAGAAAATTGAAAAATTATATGTATTTCAAATTGTTGGCAGTAGCATAAAAATGGTTACATTTTGGAAATAAAAAGCTAAATTTAAGGAAGTGCCAATGTCATAGCCAAATCACTATAATATACAGAGGGATATACAGTTAGTTATAGGAGGAATTAATATTCACACATTAATCTTTATGCAAAGCACTACACACAACATTAGTATGTTTATAACATTCTGAGAAAGAAGGTTGTACTTTAACTTTTTCAAGCGTTATTATTATTTGACATTTGTTTAGCAGTTTATATAGATGTATATGCATGATTCTTTTTTGTAACATTGTCTATTTGCAGGAATGCCTGCTGAGGATTAATCTGTGCCAAGTTTTGCAAATATCAGTTATAATATATCTACATTTTTATCACAGACTTACATCTATTTTTTTTTTATTCACTGATTATTATTGATACTTACATTTATACAAATTATCTACAGGCAAGAAATATAATTTTTTTTTAAATTATTTCAAGAGCCCTACAAACTGATATGGATGCACCTAAACTAATTCAAAACTGTCTATCAATTTTGCCAAACAAATTGTCCACAATGTAATTTGTAGGCATTGATAAACTTGTCATTCAGCCTTCTACTGCTTTGGAACCTTCTGTGTATTAATGAAGACTAATAATAGCTATGTATTTTCAGGAACAAAACTAGCTACTGAACGCTGTGCAAGCTGATCGAAATGTGGACACATCCTTATCTAACAATGGCAATCAGCTCAGCTTTTGGTAGTTTTAAATTGCAGCAAAAAGTCATCTGAATTTAAATTTAAAATAAATACAGAATAAACAGGTGAATATGACCTGATTTCGCATACTGTATATTTACTCAAGATTTCATTTAATGATCATGATCAATGAGCAATACTTGGTTAGTAATGCTTTATTTCACTTTCTTCACTTTTGAGCTCAACAAAGAGACTAGTAAAAGATGTGTTGTTTTTACTCTGTGTAAAACATACATTGTTACATTATTTAAGCACTGATGCTCTTTTTCTGAGGTCTATCATTGGTATTGAAAAAAAAATCTACATAATAATTAAACTTAAAGCAGTAATAAAATCCAAAACCAAAAATTTAATATATTGCAGCTTACCAAAATTAGATATGGTGGCTGCATTCATTTTCCCCCTGTATTTATCTGATGATCTGCCCAGTAACACACCTCCTGCATTACAGTGCCCCTACTCTGGATGAAAGAGAACAGGGGGCACCTTCGGGTAGCAGAGTTGTCAGTCTGAGGGGGAAGTGGGGTGTACTAGCAGATTTAAATACACTAAGAAATTGAAGCCAAACTCTGTCTTAGACTTCATAAGCAGTTTTAGCAAACCTTTCATTTTCCTTTTTGGATAAAGGCTTTACATAAATATTAAAATTGTGTTAATTGTAAGCACCCCTGCTGGTGTTAAATGGTTTGTCTCATCTCTATAATTGATATATTCTGCTAGAGCTTCTTATTATGAAAAACAACAGTCTTTCTGACTGGATCAGCTGGTAAAATTAGAAGAAAGAAAGCCCCTAAAATAAATGCAGCCATCACATCAAAGAAATGGTAAGCCGCCGTATAACACATGTTTACTTTTTTGTTTAATACCACTCTAATGAGCTTAGTTTAGCCATTACCATGCTGGATAAACTAACTACTGAAATTTAAGCTAATCAACAGGTGGTAAAGGCCATTTTGTACTAAATGTAGGTCCTATTTATTGTTATAACCTGACAAGGACTATAATTTGATTATATAAAATAACAGAAGCCTAACAGACTCCATCAGATAGTTCACCAGTCTATATGGACAATTAGAAATTCAAAGACGTTGGTATGTCTGTCACTCTCATTAACCTGAAAGTTTAATCTATTAAGAAACAAGATTTATTGAAAAAATAATGTCTATCTATCTATCTATCTATCTATCTATCTATCTATCTATCTATCTATCTATCTATCTATCTATCTATCTATCTATCTCTATCGATCAGAACATATTCATTAGAACTGATATTTCAGTGGGTGAATCTCTGTTTTATTTTTACCACCAAAAACCTGCATATGCCTCATTTCTTCTAAATGCACCTAGGTTTTTTCTTACCTTCACTTTGTGCTCTTTCTTCTTCTACTTGTGTTATTCTTCAATATGCACACTCTCCAATATGGACACAAACTGCAACAAAACACGTCTTTTTCAGTACAGGTTCTATTAAACAGGCGGCTAGCTTACTGAACTCTGAAAAGTTAATCACTTTTTCAGAGGGTGGTATAGCAGTGGCTAACAGGAATTCAGGAGGCCCTACTGCTGCCTCCTGCTGCATGTTTTTACTGTCCCCTGGCCACCCATGTAAGAGAACCCTAAAATTGGGAAGGGTTGGAATTACAGTCAGGTTATAGGGTTATAGTTACTGCATGTGTCCTGGTGACTACTCCACTCCTTTCTTATCCTGCTGTAATGGGCTGCCACATGGACACAAAGTTACATAAAGTCTGTAACAGCATCATGGACAGCAGTAACACTTTAAAAACTTTGGCTGGATTTAAGCTTGAAGAGTAAAGTTAATTTATTTTTATTTATTTTTTATGCTGGGGCGTGTAGTATGTTGGTTAGTTTAGCATAGCTGACTATTTTGCCATTATGTACTATGCATGCACACAATTATTACAGAAAACCATCTTGGGTAAAATGTTATACCTTTGTCACAGTGCACTAAGTCTAGATTTGAATAGCTATTACTCATTCACACCTACCTGTTAAAATTATATTACTAGGATTTATCTCCTGATTCAAGCAAAGTGCACTATACTGGAAGTAATTTTCAAATGTTTCATGGTGCAATATAAAAATTAATTAGGTAATATATTATTTTTAATGAAATATTTCTTTTCAGCATGTGGCTCAGAAACAAGGTGAAATTTGATGGACTTTTATGCATATGGACTCTTTGCTTTGTGACCAGAAATGCTAATGAAGTTGTGCAGGGATGCCTACTACTGTTATAAATATGTTAGATTATTCTATACTAATATTCCTGGGATTGTCTAAAGCTTTGCTTGTCTTTTGCAGAGCGTAATGCTTGTGCAGGGCATAATGCCTTTAAAAATGTGTACCAATACAATTTCTCTGATTTTTTTGACAAATAAATTGATCAAAAGATCAGAGAGCACTTGCAATGTAAAAACTTTCGTTTTTTCATTCCCATACAAGATATTTTTGTCCTGATCAAAGTCCTTTGTAAATAAACATATTCAGTGTTCAAGAAAAAAATAATAAATATTGAGGTGGTTATGACTTTCATTTTTATAAAGCAATGTTCAAGACAGCATTGTGTATCTGTAGATGTTTTTGTCAGTGTAAGTTCTGTGTTCAATGTGATATGTAATACTTTTCAGTGTAAAAGAGCAATATTATCAAATGCTGCTTTTTGTTGGAAAGCAAATGTAAACAGATTCATAAATTTATTACATTCTGTGACCCTATACTAAATGTCCACCATGTATATGGTAAGGCTGAAATATGCATCAATTTGTTTAGTTTTAGTAGTAGTCTGTTAGCTATGAATACTGTGTAAATTTATTTCTTAATTTCAACATTAGCGTTTAAAAAAAAATCATACTTATAGATCATAGTTTTCATAGCATCATTTAAAAAAAAAAAAAAAAAGCAAAAAGAGCACAATTTGGTATTCAAAACGTATAACAGTTATTGTTTACAAATACAGGCTTGTTTTTATAAGCATAGCCAATGTTAAATGTGTAGTATGGCAGGCTGAAGTACTGAAGTTACTGGGTTATGCTACACATTGTACATCATCATTTTGCACTACCTAAATAAATAAGCCAAATACTGTTTATGGGTTATATTTAAGGGCAGTCACCACATACAACAAATACAATAGAGCTCCTTGGAAAATCTGGAGATACATATATTACAGGCTTAACCCACTTTTAAGTAAACAATGGGGTTTATTTACTAAAGTTGGAAAATGCTAAATCAGGCTCACTTCTGCATAGAAACCAATGAGCTTCTAACCTCAGCTTGTTCAATTAAGCTTTGGTAATAAAACCTGGAAACTCATTAGTTTCTATGCAGAACTGATTTTGCACTTTCCAGCTTTAGTAAATAAACCCCATTGTGTACTTAAAAGTGGGGTATGCCTGTAAAGTGTTCAGTTCTGTTCTGAAATTTAAATAATCAACATTGTATTTACCTTTACTGAAAATCAGGGTATAACTTTCGGCACATAATCATTCATTACTGGTTGAACAGTGGCAGACTGTAGACTCCTTTTGAAAGAACTGAAATATGAATTTTTCTGACAACACTTCTCATAAAGTTTAAAAAAGTTAAAAACAATTGATTTTTTTTTTTTTACTAAGGTTCTGTTTATGTGCCTGCAAACCAGGGTGAACAACCAAGTGTTCTCTCACACACATAGGATGGTTGCAGAGATTCATACTATTCAGCTACGATATGATAATTTAATAACAAATGTGATTTGGTAAGCAGTACATGCTCCAGAATCTGAGTATACACTAGCTAAGTGGTGTAACTTGAATCAAAATAGAATTTCCTTTATTATTTTAGGGTTTTATTACCGTATATAATTTAGTCATTTCTCATTTGCTTTTATGTAGCAACCATACATGGACATCAATAAAGGTGTCTGTAAACAACCAGAAAAAGTTATAGAAATCAAAATGTTTAGTGGGTTACCACAGTGTTTCAGCATGTACATGCATGCTTTGACCATGACTAGTACAAACAAACAATTTAATATGCTGATGCATGCAAAAGCATGTTTTAATGATAGATACCCATAGTTATGCTGCCTAATTTTAACAGAACAGTATGCAGGAATATTGGATCTGCTTCTTTGTGTGGCACATTCATCTTTCAAATGTAAATGAGAAATTGCCACATTATAGTTTTTTTTTAGGAGATTCTCAATACACATTACTTAATGCAATATTCTGTATCTGCATACAATTCTCAAAAAATATACCTATGTGGAAGTTCAGTGAACACTGTACTTATATATTTAACTGTAACTTTATATTGAACATACATTTACACTTTACCACTATACAATATGTTTCCTGCTCTTAGATATGCTCAACATATTTATAGAATGCCCACTTTGGCTGTGTAACTAGTAAGTTCACTTCAAAACATTTTTGCTGAATGAATATAGCAGTGAGAATGCTTGTTCTAACCAAGGTGTACAATGTGCCATTGCTATTTTGAAAATGTTTCAGAAGATATGCATCATTTGATTGTTTCTTGCCTACTATGGCTTATATAATTTATGTACTTTTTGTTCCTTTAGGTTAACAGTTGCGGACAAGATTTGCTTTAGCTTGTCTGTTTGCAATCATTTTAATTAAATGTATTTATGATGATAAATTGAAGGAACAAAAATGCAAAGAAACAAACAAATTTAGCTTGTGTGTAATATGCAGGGATAAAGGTTCTCAGACCACAAGCAACCAGATTCATATCACAATCACATATACCTGATGCTGAAGATAAATACAACAAAGGATTAACTGGCAAACCAATTACTCTTGATAGATAATCCTACATTTTGGTCAGGCCACCCAAAAGTCATTAGTTATAGGCTGAGCCTGGTAGAGAGACGCTAATTACTTATTTGCTAAAGATACTTCAATCCTGAGGTTTTCCTGCCATAGCTTCTGGCTCTGTTCCTGGTCACGTGGGATTTTTTGACATTCCAACCCACTGTCATATTTTCATACTTCCCTTGCATTCTCCATAAAATAGGAATTTACAAGGGGAAACCCTCTTAATGGCTCCAGCAGGCAAGCAGCCTTAGGACTTCAAGAAAAGATATCTTACCAAAAGTGTCATAGAGAGGTATAAAAAAAGTGTCATTGGGTTACCTCTCCAGTATTTCGTTAAAACTGAAATAACAGTTTTGAGTTGAAAGGCTCTTTAATTATTTCTAGATTGAAGATGTTTTCACTAAAAGTTAAAAATCCCTATATACTGTATGTGTGTGTGGCACTTACAAAGTTCTTGATGGATAATACTTCAGAACTAATTAAGATCAAGCAAGCGTATGGTAAATGGTTTTCTGCTTTCATGACAAACTAATTATGGGAGTATATTGTGTTTTTTCAAGGTTTGTTTTAAACAATAAGGCTTCATGTACACAGCAGCTCCTAAACTTAATGTTTTGCCAAAGCTCCTAAACTTAACTCCATATATGCCTATGTGTCCATGTACACATAGACTTTTAGCAGAGTTTAGATGCTGCTGCGGTTAGGGGAGCTTCAACTTCCCTCAACATCCCTCTTCTGAATATGGAAGAATCGAGTTCGGAATAGGAATGTTTTGACCACCGGTTGCAAAATGTGGCAAAATCATGGTCAAATTGTGGCAGGATTTTGTCACATTTTCGCGAAGCCGATGGTCAAAGTAGGCTATGTGTACATGAAGCCTTAAAGTAGTACTTTGCTATATTTATAGGAAAACTAGGCATTGGCTCACTTTTGTATATTAACTTGCTCTGGAAATGCAGATACTATAATTTTAACAATATTTTAATGAATTATTTTCTAAAACTAGAGGCAATCAACTTATTAACCTAAATAGACACATTTTCTTCTGTAGGGAGGTTATTTCAGCTTCTCAGAACCCCTTTCAAAACTATTTTCTGTAGTGCCCATGGGTCAACTTAAATAGAATGAGTAGTGCACAGCCTTTGGGTGAGGACTCAAATGAAGTTTAAAAATTTATTAAATGGCTCTCATATTATCCAGCATACTGTATCTTTACTCAGATGGGACCTTAGTGATTAGTAATTTTAGTCCTCAACTTTGAAAACGAATAGTTGTGTTATTACCCCTATTATATTAATGTTGAAGTTTCACAAATTTGTACAGGAAATCTAAAAATCCATCATTAGATTCAATGGGCTCCATTCAGAAAAGCATTTCACATGCGGTATGTAGGTGTCCAGACACATTTTCCATAAATACTGCATGTGATCCTGAAACTGTCCATTCACTATACCGTTCTGTGTTATTTACTCCAAAATGTTGAAAACGCTCTGTAAATAGCGCATGAACTGGTGTTAAAATCAATTCACAGAAGGAAAAAAATAATTAAATGCATGCAAGTAGTGATCAAGGCATGCAGTATTTATGCAATGTGTACTGGTTGTTAAGGAACTGGCAGCTGCCGGCGTCCTTAACAACCAGTAAACAACATGAAAAAATATAACAGATGGTGCGCTATCACTATATGTAAGTAAAGAAATAACAGCTACAAACACTAATAAGTTAAATCCATAGCCAATAGATAGTAAGATAATTAAATGTGTAAGGATGAAAAAAACACACTTAAAGGTGAATAAACATGTAGAACATTGTCATGCAGAGTGCATAAGTACCTACAATATATATAGATACGTGATAAAACAATCTCACAAATATTTAATGCACACCGGAAGTGACGTGGGAATACCAGCTCGTCGTTTGTGGATTATATGATGTATGCTGCTTTTAATAATGTGAGTAAAAACAAGATGTTTTATCTAATAAACATAACAAATGGTACTAAATCAACTATTGAAATCTGGAAACCCCCTTTAACAAGGGGCCCCCAGATCCCACCCCCCCCTACGTGATTAAGTAGGGATACATAATACCCCTACTTGTTCCACAAAAAAAAGTGCAGTTTTCTTGTATAGATTAAACATCATTCATGATGCCCACCACCACTGCCAACCCCCCCAAAAAAGATCCACTCCCATTGCTTCCTCCCACCATCTGACAGCTCTGCCGCTCCCATCGCTAAATAAACTAAAAGGCGGTGTCACCCAGGGACAGCTGATGACTCATTAATTTTTAAAGGGGAGGTCCACCCAAAATAATTAAATAAAAGCCAGCAGCTACACATACAGCAGCTGCTGGCTTTTAATAATAGGACACTTACATGTCCTGGAGTCCAGCGATGTCGGCACTGCAGCTCATGTTTCCATCAGTTGTTGGGTACTGCCATCGCCATTGCGGGTAAGAAAACCCAGCAGTGTAGCCTTACGGCTTCACGCCAGGAACCCTACTGCACATGAGTGAGGCCCTGCTCATCTCTCCTACTGGCCCGGCGACAGGGGGAGGAGGAGGAGGGAGCCCCCCTGTGACATCATGGACTACAGCACGGACTCCCGGAAGTGGGAACAGGATACCTGTCAAAGACAGGTATCCTCTCACCCACGAAAGGTGCCAATTGTGGCACCAGAGGGGAGGGAGGAGACAAATGAGAGGAAGTTCCACTTTTGAATGGAACTCCGATTTAAGGACATGGCAGCTACCCCTCCTTAACAACCATGACCATTGCTGGTTGTTAAGGATGCCGGCAGCTGCCCACCCCTTAGCAATGTGGTATTCACTGCCAGGCATTGACTTGATGCATGTTTTCACTATTAAAATACCGAATGACTTCATAAAATAACTTATGCAGTATTTTAGTAGATTTTTTGTGAATGCCAAAAATCTTTTGAAAAACGCTGAGTGGTAATTCACCACATTTCATAAGGTGCTCGATACCGATTTGTGAGTTGAGCCCGTTGTTATGTGAAAAGGAGGGGATAGGTATGGCGCTGCTCTTATTAAGAGGTGACCTACAACCTCTAAATACTTGAGGGGTTTGTGTCACAGGTGCATTTAGTGAAAAAGGTGACTAAAAGTGCAGATAATAAATATTTGTATATTCACAAAAATCCACAAAAAGTTCTACTGTGTAAACTTCCTAACCGCTTATATATAATGCATATTGTTATGTTCAAACAAAAATAAAATAAAATAAACACAATCCTGTGCAAAACCTACAATTCAAAGTGATATTTCTGTGCAAAAAAATCCAACATATATGACTGGTGTATATTGTTGCTGTGAAACTGGGTTCAGAAATATGCATATACCGTCCTTAAACTCTGGTGTGTAAAAAAAGTCCAATAAAGTGACAATATGCTCCTTCAAATTGTTCTGTGCTTCTTGGGAAACAGTGCCCCATGAAAAACGCACTCACCGTTTATTATTCACCCCACAAGGAGGTATTTCACCTTCACAATATGAGCCACTGTGCAGCCTGTGGAGTGGGAGGAAACTTCCTGTCCTGTGTTCTCCAAGTGCCTCCTTGTCTGTGATATAAGTGGTCTCCTCACTGTTAACCTCTTAGATGTTGTCCGCATGTAGAGAGCAAAGAGACTCCATAGTGTGATACTGTAGAAATATACAAAAATGTGTTAATAATACTGAATACTGAATTATACTCCCATTGGTGAAACACGTAGACTATACAGCGTCATTGCATCACTTACTGTTTCGAGCCGTGGAGCGCAGATCGCTCCAATTTCCTGATTTTAAATACTGTTTTTGCTTTTAATAATTTTTATTAAATGTGAATACTCATCAGTATTATTTAAAAATGTGGGATATTTTTATGGTATCACACTGGAGTATCTTTCCTCTCTACATGTGGGCAACAACTAAAAGGTTAACAGTAAGGAGACCACTTACATCTCAGACAAGGAGGAACTTGGAGAACACAGGAAATAAAGTTGCCTCCCACTCCACAGGCTGCACAGTGGCTCATACTGTCAAGGTGAAATACCTCCTTGTGGGGTGAATAATAGCGGTGAGTGTGTTTCTTATGAGCACATTGTCACTTTGTTGGACTTTTTTTTATACATAAGCATTTAAAGTGGAAGTAAACCCTCCTATCGTTTTCAGCCAACAAAGCTGCCATCTTGGCCTCCCTTTAATCTTTAACTGCCATGAAGCTGCACATGTGATCAGTTATGACACCAGCCATTGGATGGTTCGACAGTTTGGTTGAGAGCACAACCAATGTGACAGTTAACATTTCCGGCATGCCATGTTTTTTCAAACTGTTAGATCAATGGGTTTACTTCCGCTTTAAGGATGGTATATGCATATTTCTGAACCCAGTTTCACAGCAACAATATACACCAGTCATATATGTTGGATTTTTTTTTGCACAGCAATGTCAATTTGAATTGCAGGTTTTGCACAGGATTGTGTTTATTATATTTTATTTTTGTTTGAACATAACAATATGCATTATATATAAGTGGTTAGGAAGTTTACACAGTAGATTTTTTTGTGGATTTTTGTGAATATACAAATATTTATTTTCTGCACTTTTAGTCACTTTTTGCACTAAATGCAACCGTGACACACACCCCTCAAGTATTTAGAGGTTGTAGGTCACCTCTTCATAAGAGCAGGGCCATACCTATCCCCTCCTTTTCACATTTCCTCTAGAATTATCTTAGGGTGAATTTATTGATAGAGGCTGCAGCTCATCATTTTTAATTTTCACCATAAGCGCGGGGGTCTAATTTTTTTTCACTAAGCCCGTTGTAAGGATTACTAATCTTCCCACTGGTTTCATGATAGATTATCTACCAAAGAGACTATACAGTAGTTTTGAAAGTCACTAATTTGTTATAAGACAGAGCTAAAGATTGTTAGCAGGTGTTTTCTTGCAGCTGCTCTGTCAAAACAATGCCCAAAGTGCTTATGGGTTGTGCAGCTTAGAGCAGCATTTAATAAGACTTACTGCTTTGCTTTGAAAATTTGTAATATTTTATCACCTTTACTCCCTTTAAGTACCTGTGGACACTTTTAGACAAAACTCTCCCTGGCCAGAATGTCATTGCTTAAATATGCAAAGTAGCGTGTAGATATTTTTTTTTTCACAATTACCTAATACCTTAATTTGACTATACAATCTGCACTGAAGAGCTGCTCTAAATCCATATGTTACTAGCCACAGGTAAAGTGTAGCATCCTTTTAAAATGCATATCCAGGCATATACCAAATATATACCAAATGTATCTTCATCTTTCCCTTTATGTCCTTGTAGTGAGAAAACTTTTATTACTATTAGTAACACTGGTAGTCTTAGCAAATTCTTAAAAGGTAGCTACTGGGAGCTTAGTTCCTGTTGACATAGGAATATATCACTCCAACCCCAAACTACATCTTCCTAGAGTCCTTTCCTTAACCACTTAAAGACCAGGCCTATTCTGACACTTTTTGTTTACAAGTAAAAATCCATATTTTTTTTTGCTAGAAAATACTTTGAACCCCCAAACATTCTCTCTCTCTCTCTCTCTCTCTCTATATATATATATATATATATATATATATATATATATATATCTACAGATATATAGATATATAGATACATATATATGTTTTTTATTTTTATTTTACAGAAGCCATAGAGAATAAAATGGTGGTCATTGCAATTATTTTTTATGTCACACAGTATTTACAAAGTGGTTTTTCAAATGAAATTTGTTTGGAAAAAATACAGTCTAATTAAGAAAAAAAACACAATCTATAACATATACAGTGCCTTGCAAAAGTATTCACACCCCCTTGGCATTTTTCATATTTTGTTGCCCCACTACCTGGAATTAACATGGATTCTTTGAGGATTTGCATCATTTAATTTACAGAACATGCCCACAACTTTGAAGATTTTTTTTATTGTGAAGCAAAAAACAAATAGGACAAAAAATATTCACCCACCTAAAGTCAATACTTTGTAGAGCCAACTTTTGCAGCTATCACAGCACCAAGACGCTTTGGATAAGTCTCTATGAGCTTGCCACATCTTACCACTAGGATTTTTGCCTTTTCCTGCTCCAGCTCCTTTAAGTTGAATGGTTTGCGCTCATGAACAGCAATCTTTGAGTCCATACATTTATGCCTTCTCGCAAACTCAAAACGTGGCATTTTGTTTTTTTGCTGAAAGAAATGGCTTTCTTCTAGCCACTGTGCCATAAACCCCAACTCTATGGAGCGTGCGACTTATTGTCGTCTTATGTACAGATACTGCAGTCTCTGCTGTATAACTCCGCAGTTCCTCCAGGGTTACCTTAGGTCTCTGTGCTGCCTCTCTGATTAATGCCCTCCTTGCCTGGTCCATGAGTTTTGGTGTGTGGCCATCTCTTGGTAGCTTTTTGTGCCATGTTCTTTCCATTTGGTTATGATATATTTGATGGTGCTCCTAGGGATCATCAACGATTTGGATTTTTTTATAACCTAACCCTGACTTGTACTTCTCAACAATATTGTCCCTTACTTGTTTGGAGTGTTCCTTGGTCCTCTCTCATGGTAGCGTTTGGTTAATTGTTCCTCTTGCTTAGGTGTTGCAGCCTCTTTCAAAAAGGTGTGTATATGTAATGACAGATCATGGGACACTTGGATTGAACACAGGTGGACATCATTTCACTAATTATGTGACTTCTGAAGGTGTTTGGTTGCACCAGAGCTTTTTATGGGCTTCATAACAAAGGGGGTGAATACATATGTACATGCCAATTATCAGTTTTTTGTATATATTTTTCAAATTTTACTTCACCAACTTAGATTATTGTGTTCTGACCCATCACATATAATTCAGATTTAAAAAATATGAACTAAAGTCTGTAAAAAAATTGGTAAAAAGCCAAGGGGGTGAATACTTTTGCAAGGCACTGTAATATCCATTTTTTGGTAAAATATGAAAGAAGATGTTATATTGAGTAAATAGATACCTAACATGTCATGCTTTAAAACTGCTTTCTCATGGAATGGGGTCAAACTAAGCTACTTAAAAATCTTCATAGGCAACATCTTAAAATATTTTACAGGTTACCAGTTTAGAGTTACCGAGGAGTCTAGTGCTAGAATTATTGCTCTCACTCTGATGTTTGCAATGACACCTTGAGTGGATGCGACTTGCATATGCATTTGCTTCTGCATGCGAGCACAGGGAGGGGGCAATTACATTTTTTTTTTTATTTTTATATTTATTGTATCAATTTTTTTTTATTTTTACACTGTCCCTTTAAGAAAAAACACTTTATTGCTGTCACAAGAAATGTAAAACTGAGCTTGATTACATCGGCTGTGAACCGGAAGTGACATGATGACCTCGCTCCAGGCCTCCTAGGCCATAGAGATGAGCAGAGGCCATATTTCCTCTGCTTATCTCTATGGTCTGCCACCACAACCACCATATTGGTTCTTGGGCTTCCTGATTAGCCAGGTAAACCCAAGAACCACCAGAAATCATCGGGAGGGGGGTAGCCCCTCCCACCGCTTCTAAAAGTAACCCAGCGTCCAATCAGCCACTCAGTTCACTTTCAAGAGAAAGAAAATTAATACCATACTTATGGCATCTAGCTGCAACCATAACCCCAAGCTATGAAGTAAATTCCCTGTTAGGTGGTCTACAAGTGTTTGCACAGGTTCTTGGTATTCCAGGCAGCAGCATTCTTTTTTTTTGGTAAAGAAATTAATGTATGCACATTGAGGGAGGTATAGAGGAGTTGGGAATAGGAAGATTTATGTAGTCCAGATAGCACAGCTGACGACAATGGTTGAGATTTCAGCCCAGCAAAGGCACTGCATTGTCAAGTTAGGAGCACTTTGGCTTTCTGGCAGTTCAACAAGTATTTTTCTGTGCTCTCAGCACTTTTAAGGGGAACCATGTGCATACAGTATAATGATGCACTGCATATGTTTTTTTTGCCTGACATACACTTCAAATGAACAATGCCAATATTTAATTGCTCCCTTTCTTCTTCCCTTTCCTTTTCAGGTTAGGTGATTTAGTTAATTGCCATTTTCTGTTCTCTTCACATGAGGAGTCAACAAGTTATCCATATAGCTCTGGCTTTCTAATGGCATACACCTCCTTGCATTATGAGTTTGCCCTGAAGCTGAGCAGAAGCTCCTAAGGAGTTAATGCATTATGGCAGGTATGACAAAGGGTACATAGAGAGAAAGAAGTAAGAGCAGACAGAAAGATGTCACAAAAAGGGCAGAAAGAAAACATAAACTGTTAAAAGCAGAAAGGACTGAGAGTGGAGTCAGGAAGTAAATAAAGAAATCAGTAGTTCATGTAGAAGTGGGAGGAGTGCAAAAATGCTTAAAAATATACTAAGTAGATAAAAGGGGGCATAAACAGATGTGTAAAAGCTGGGGAAAAGGAAGATGGTATACACAGATAAACGCATAAAGGATTACATATTACACAAATGATAAAAATCAATGCAGAAAAAAACAGAGGGTTCTGTGGCCATCCAGCTCTTACTGCTAAATCCAAGTGTAAAACGTAGACATCAAGAGTGTCTATATCATGGTATAGTGAGTATCCTTTCTCTCGTATAAAGCTTAATAACCACTATTTAAAGCTGTACTCCAGAAATTATGGAAAATGTTTCCTTGCAGGGGATACATTAAATGTTCATTTAGTTTAGGGTTGCATGAGTAAGGAGTGTTACTTACTTCCAGCAGGGCCCCTCCAGCTACGTGATTGGTTCCCCGCAAGATCTTCTCTTTTGTGCATTGTATGCATGCTCACATTCTCATGTACAATGCAAAGATTCAATCAGGATGCAAATGCAAAGATAATAGCCCTGCACTGTACAGGATTTTGCAGACCAGAGCTTTGGGCACAAGAGAACAACACTGTTGTGAGCGATATGGAAAATAATGCACCTTATCCCTGAAACCCTAGACTAAATGAGCATTTAACCCTTGTAGTTCAGGGTGGCATTGCAAGGGTAGATTGTATCTTATTTCCATAGTGGTTTAAGAGTTTAATGAGGCATTTAATAGAAGGTTTTTTTTTGCATTTAGGTGTGGTACATTTTATTGCGTTACATGTTAATTTTACAGTTTGATTTAGTAATTTTTTAATATGAAATACATCACACACAGATACATTTAGTGATATAATTGAGTATTATTTGGGTATTTGCATAAGATTACAGTGGGGAACATCAGAACAGATGTGACTGGAATACGTTTCAGAAACAATTGTCTGACATTATTATAGGCAGTCCTGTCAGATATTTTTATAGACAACCAGTTTCACTGGATTTCCCAAAACAGTAACAGCATAGAATATTCTTTTTTTATGACCACCTTCTAAAATCTCTTGCATAACGCGGTTGGGGGAAGTGAATTCCAACATTTAATATAAAATTATGCCTGCAAAGAAAGAGTGTATTAAAAACTATTAAAAAAAATGTTATAAAATGGACATTGAAGCCCCCCACCCCCTTCCCCCCCCCAGATTCAGCAGATTAAAAATACAGAACAGTACATAATCATACATAACACAGGTAGAAAACATAGCTTTCAGTACATGGGTTGCCTCAGGCTGACTTTTCATTTACAAGATCCAGGTCTCCAAATTTAACTGTCACACTTGAAAATTTAGCTGTCGCTGCAATGACTGAAAAGACAACACAATCAAACATGCAGTTTTCACCAGCACACCTTCCTTATACAGTATATGAAACTTCGTTTTTTAAAAGAAATAAAAGTCACCCAAATGATCAACATTTTGGCACTATGCACTTTTCCTTTATCAGGGCAGAGTGGAACCCTGCATGATCCTGAAGTTATGATCCTTGGGTTAACAATGACATTCAGAATTTGGCAAACATTAATCACTTACAAATGTGGATCTGCCTACAGATTCAACATTTTTTGACTCCAAAAAACTGCCTATGCACATCCTCTCTTGATTTTTGATAAAAAAAGGTTCCACTTGATTTCTTAGGCCTATTCCACATTATAGAACATCCTCAATGTTGATGAATATTAATTAAACAATGGGAAAGAGAGCTGAAGCTTTCCCTCACTGACAAGCAATGGCAGACTATTTGCCAACTAGTTCACCAGAGCTTGTTTTGTCTTTTTGGTACAGCACCCCCTTACAGTTGCAAAAAATACAATTTATTCAACCTGCCAGAGATGCAACTCTGAAAGAAGTGCTCTGAAGGCTAGATTTACTAAAACTGATGCACACAGAGTCTGGTGCAGCTGTGCATAGTAACCAATCAGCTTCTAACTTCAACTTGTCCAATTAAGCTTTGACAATAAAACTTAGAAGTTGATTGGTTACTGCGCACAGCTGCACCAGATTCTGTGTGCAGCAGTTTTAGTAAATCTCCTCCCGAGTCATATATTCTGTCACTGCAAACTTCTACAAAAGTCCTGGGAAAAAGTACATAATTTTACAAGGCTAATAATCGGTTCACAAGACCCATACTCCTCTGACCTGTATCTGCTACACACTGATAAAGGGTAACTTTATGCTAGTCAAGCACTTACTGTACATCACATGAGTGCAGCTCATTAATGCAGCATGCAGCTCGATTGCCCGATTCTGGAGGACACCTACAGTGCCTTCTGTGAAAGAATGGATAGATCCAGTGGATTACCTTTTTGAGATGGAGTTTATTATCCATTACAAACTTGACAGATTGCAACAATTTAACTGTACATAGAATGCATGGAAGGAACCTATATAATACACTCAGGGCCAACATTTACCCATGTAAAAACCTGGAGGTATTCCCTATTATTATTATTTTTTTTCAATGCACCCCACCCTTCTGCCATTCTCTCCTTCCATTCACTCCTTACCCCATTGGGCTGTCTTTCCTTACTCAGCTCCAGGCTCAATGTCACCAATTTAGTGAGGTGTACTAGACCCCAGGCACATCCATGGACCAGAAGGCTTAGATTTATTTAGTTATCTATACCCTTTCTGTCTCATTATCTTCCCCAACTTCCCTTCCATTTAGATTATACAAGTTATACCCTAACAAGTTTCTCTCCCCTCCCTCCTTCCTACTTCTGCTCCCTTTTTTCTCTTTCATCCACATGACACTCTATGCTTTTACTGCACAGACTGTCAGGACTTGAATATCCTCAGTTTCGGCCCCCCTTCTTTTAGGGGAGGATTTCAGTACCACCAGCAAAATGTTATTTGAGTATATTATCACTCATGTCTAACCTAATAATAATTCATATGTGTAAATTTTATGTTTAATTATTTATGTTCCCACAGTCCAAAAAGGACAGCTTGATTAGTATAGTATCATATTCAGCTTTTGCATATCCTGAGTATGATTTGCTTACACATACTGTCCATGTTACATTATTTTGTGACGTGTGTTTATAATATTGTTAAAAATGAACTAAATAAAAAATGTATTAAAAAAAAAATCCTGGGTTCTTATAATGTTTTTCCAAAAAATAATTATTTACTTATACAAAGGTGTGCTGGTGAAGATTTTCCCAAAAACGGTAGATGTCTGTGCTGATCCGAAGGCAGGGGATGGATATGTAAGTTCTGTAGCAGACTGTAAACTGTTTAATATAAATTATTTATGAAATCTTCCAGTCCAGGTAAAGCTTAACAGTAGCAAGCCAAATGGAGCAGACCAACACATTTGGCAATTTTTAAATGTTGCTTTAAAATTAAATATTTTTTCTTATTAGCATTAGTGGCTTGTAAATCTCCAGACAGGATAAGGAATTAAAATAGATCATATATAAAGGGAAAATACCATTAGAAAATCCTAGTCCATATCCAGATAAGCATTAACAAATAAAATGTCAATTCATGTATTATATACCAAGGCTGCTATTAAAACTAGTCAATTCATTACTTTGTGTTGTACAATAATATGAATTTACTTGTGGCTTCTTAAGGTTAATATGTGTACTAATGACATTTTGTTGGCAAGGCAATCTATTTTTCTTCCTCAAGTGCTATATCATCTAATTATCTTAAGCACATAAAACAGGAAATTCTTCACCTTTGAACAATTGGTAATATGGAGTTTTTGACTGTATATACCAAGTATGTTTTTTCAGTATAAGATCAAAATATCATTATCACATTCTAACTTGTGTCATATCTTTAAAAAATAAAATAAATCAACAATTGCACATACTTGTGGATCCTTCTTAATAAAAGCTATTTAAAAAAATGATCTCTGTTTGCAGTGTTTTTATTTATTTATCTGTAAGCATGCATGGATTTTTCCAGTAGTCTTAAAAGGTTTAAGACAATGATATGCATGGTTTGGTTGTGAAGAATAATGCAACAACATTTAAAATCTGGGCTGTGGTGCACAGATAAAGGCGAGACCCAATCCCTAAAATAGTACATTTCTATGCATCTTTTGTTTCTTGCTGTCTGTTTTTGTGTCTGTTTTCCTTATGGTAGGGCATTTGTTATCTGTTCCCATTGTTTGTATCTATGTATGTTTTGCGTGTTTGTTTTTTGCTGCTCTTTGTTGTGTTTTTTTTTTATAATAATTTTTATTGGATTATTACAGAACAAAGTACAAATCAGGTATCATTGAAAGGAGAACATACATATACTCGTATAATTACCAGATACAATATCAATTCAATGAAGAGAGTAATTATATATGTGGGGGGGGGGGGGGGTAGTTGGGTAAGGGGATGAGGGGAGGGACTGGGAAGAAGGAAAAATTGAATGTAATTGCCTGTTCTCAAAATCATATTGTAATATTTCAGTCTTGAAAAATATATTAGCATTTCACATGTTGTATATCATGCATTCTATAGGAGTGGAAGCTTCCTAACTGAAACTATTAGCGAAGACTGACATATATAGTCCTTAGTGTGTTAAACTAGTTGAACCATATTGGTAGATAGTGGTGAATTTCCTCTGTCAAGGGGTTGTGGTTGTGGAGTCTCTCCAAACAATTGGGGTTACATCACAGGGATCCTGGGTGGGTTTGGATTGGGTAGGTCGGTTGAGTTTCTTATTTTGAGTTTTCCCAATGAGCTGGTGATATTACATTTCAAATACAAATCCATATATTGAAATGGATGGATGATGGAGGAAATCTCCTCGGTAGTGAGCGTGTATTCAATATATTTTCTCCATCTAGCAAAGATACGGACTTTGGAGCGGAAGTTCGCTAATCTTGTATCCAATCTTTCGATGTGGAATAGCGATTGTAGTGTTTTCTTAACAGATCATAGGGAGGGTGGATTTTTGTTGATCCAGTGGGACATGATCATTCTGCGGGCTGCTATAAGGCATAGATGGATCCAGTGTGTAAGAGTCTTTGCTTTACTTGGTATTGATGTAGTGGGTTGTGGATCACATCCAAATAGGCATTGATTAGTCGAGCATCATTGTTGACCTTGGCAATGTAGTTGAGTACCGAGTCCCAGAACTTGGCTATTGAGGAGCACTCCCATAAGCGATGCAACAGTGTAGGGCGAGGGGAAGAGCACCGAGGGCATAGAGCTTTGGTAGGATCAAAGATGCTAGTGCGATAAGGATAGTAGGCCCTATGGAAAATTTTGAAGTGGGTTTCCCACCATGTTTCTGATGTGATAAGACTTAGTATATGTTTATGGCTCTGTACAATATTTTTTGGCAAGTCATTGTCTTTAAATATGGCGGACCACTTCTGAAAAGGAGCAAGATGGTATTTGCTCGTTTGATGGTCAATATGGTGGGGGTAGAGCTTGGAAATAGAATAGTCATCATTTTGGAGTACCACATTCAGATAGGATTTTTGAAGGGGGTCCGTGTGGGGTCCGTGGCAGGCTCGTAGATAACTGAGTAGCTGATGGTGATGAAACTTATGGGTTGGTGGCAGGGAATATTCTCGTGAGAGATCTTAATGTGACTTGAATTTTCCCGGTTTGTTTCCTAATAATGGGCCAACAGTTATGAGTCCTCGTGACCCCCAGATTTTGAAAGCTGAGTATTTAGTAGAAGGAATAAATGTGGGATTTCCTTGGATAGATAAATGATTCAAAATACTTGAGGGTAGCCCCAACAATCTCCTCATCTCCCTCCAGGCAATCACTGTGTCTCTAATAAGAACATTTGATTTGAGATGTGCAGGAAGTTTCCTTAAGGTGGAATGGAGAACCTCTGAGAGGGTATATGGATATACCAAGGCTTCCTCAAGTCTATAATTTGAGTAGCAGGACTTTCTTGCCAACCAATCTAAACCCTGTCAAAGTAGACATGATATATTGTAGAACATATATTGGGTAACCCTGCCCCACCTTCGGACTTGGGAAGGCAAAGCTTCTGAAGAGCTATGCATGGCTTTTTGCCGGCCCACAAGAAGGTGTTTATCGATTTATGCACCTTTTGTATATCTAGATGTTTCAATAGAAGCTGTATAGTCTGCATCAGATACAAGAACCTTGTGAATGACACCATTTTAAATAGGTGGCATCTCCTAAAGAGCGAGAGGGGGAGGGTATCCCGAGGGAAGGTAGGTACCTCCTTCCCACATGGCAGTAAATACATGCTTCAATGTATTGGGGGTGACATCATCAGTCAATTTGTAGAATTTAGCGGTATACCCATCCGTGCCGGGGGCTTTCGAGGATGCTAAAGGTTTGATTGTCAGTTGAATGTCCTCTAATGGGATGCGGGCATTGAGGAGTTCTAATTGGGCTGTGGTGAGTTGGGGTAGTTGTACTTTGGACAATATGGTCTCTGTCATCGTTTGGTCAGTTGGGTCCTCAGCGTTTAGGGATGAATAGTACTCAGTAAGTATTTCACAAATTTCTGTAGGGGAGGTAACGATAGAGCCAGAAGTGTTTTTCAAAGCTGATACGTATGTTGGTTTTCTAAAGCCCGTAAATTAATCGTGACAAATGCATACCCGCCTTATTGCCGTATTTATGTAGCTGAAGCGAAAAATACAAGGATTTGGTTGATTCTTGTTGTTCGGCCCAGAAGTCAAAATTTTGTTTTGGATGAGTTGCCAGGCTTTGATGTTGTCTAAGTTACGACAGTGTGTTAAGGTAGTGTGCGCAGAGCGCAACTGTTCGTTAGCCTGGACAGATTTCCTTCTGGAGTGTTTTTGAACTGTGTCGAGTATGAAATTATCTTGCCCCTCAAGAAGGCCTTGCCCACTTCCCAAAAAAGATTTGGGTCGGTAAAATGTGCCCCATTCATGGATGTATATTCCTCCCATGATGTACGCAACATGTGTTTAAAGTCTTTGTTGTTGGATAAATATGAGGGGAAGGGCCATGTAGGAGGGGATGTCAAGCGTTTATTGTAGGTTATGTGTATGGTAATAGGGCTGTGATCTGAAATTACTGCATCTGTAATTTCCGGTTCGCTGATTGTTGTCACTAAGTCTTGAGATGCAAAAAAATTGTCGCAAAAAAGAATTGTGGGGAGGCGAAAGAAAAGTAAAGTCTCAGTCAGTTGGGTGAGTCAAGCACCAAAAATCTATATAGTTTATACAGGATATAGCTCGAGCCAGTGGTGTTGTGGCTTGGGTTAAAGAGTCAGTGTTTCGAGTCCGTTGGGGTGTATTACAGGTACGGTTTTCCGACGGGCAAATAATTGAGTTGAAGTCCCCTCCAATCAGGTGGAGTGTATCAGGGGTCATCAGAATCCAAGACACCATGTCTTGAAAAAAGGTGTTGTCGAGAGAATTGGAGGCGTAAATGTTGGTAATCGCCATGTCTTTAGCTGCTAGTGAAAGACGTAGTGTAAGTTTGCGACCATTCGAGTTAGCTTGGACATCCAGGACAGTATATTTCAGGTTTTTATGTAGAATAGCTACTCCGGTTTTGCGTCCCACTGCAGGGGATCTATAAACCTCTCCAACCCATAGCTTATGTAGCCGTGATTGTCCGTCTGTGGATAGATGGGTCTCCTGGAGGAGGGCCACATTAGCATGGAATCATTTTAAGTGTCGTAGTATTTGCATACGTTTATTTGGAGAGCGAAGTCCCTTGACATTCCAGGAAATAATTTTGTAAGTGATCCCCTTTGTCTTGAGGAGCTATTGCCATTTTGTTTGAGTTTGGACTATTACTAACGTGGCAGCTAAGCCTGTGGTTGTTAGAGTAATGGTGGAGTGGGGGGTACACATAGCTCGAGAAGATTTCAGTAATAAATATATGAACCATACAACAAATTCAAATAAACAAGATAGGCAGGATTGGGTTGGGGAGATCAAAGCCAGGTAGAGATACCACCTAGTAAAGCATACCAACTTAGTTTTTTTCCGCATGAGAGCGTACACCTATGCAGAGCTCCCGCTTGACACTCTTTCCTCTCTTGAAAATAGGAGGGGGAGAGGAGGAGGGGGAGAGAGGGAAAGGGGGGGATGGGAAGGGAAAAGGGAGGTTTAGGAAGTGGCTTTAACAAATGTGGACTATGAGGACAGGAGAAGGGAGAGATGGGTACGGTGGACCTGGCCGCAATGAAAGTGTACAGCCCCACCGCGGGGGACTAAACTATAGGTCAGTTTCATACCCACAAGAGGATGAGCGGTCAGCCTGGTTTGAAAAGCTTATAATATATTACAGATACATTGGATACCTCTATTGCATTCTACAATCATAACTAGTAACAAACATGTTATAATAAACATTATGTCTTTAACTAAAAAACAAAAATGGCAGAGATTCAATTACCATCTCCTGGTCATTGATAAGCACTCAGTAATCGTCCTACTTAGTTCAGCGAATTTCTAAGTGATGAATTTGTTTGATAGATCGGCTACGCTTGTATGGGCGTTTTTCAGGGGTGGATTGGTTGCGGCGTGGAATCCGGGGATTTTGACAGCCTCTTGATGGAAAGTCGTTAGGAAGGCTGTTGTGTGCTGTGTCCATATCTGTAGGGTGGATAATGTAGTGTTCCGCTTCAGCTGGGGATGAAAAGGAATGGCGCGCCCCTGAGCGGGATGTAACGTGCAGAATTGCTGGCTATGCCGAGGTAAATTTGACATGATTATTGAATAGGGTGGAGCATACAGACGAAAATGCTTTGCGATGTTTCATCACTTCCACAGAATAATCAGCAAATAGTCTGCACCATCAATAGATAGAGCCCGTCGACTACGGAATTTCTGTAGGATGGCATTCTTGTCAGCATAATTAAGATACCCAGTTGTTCAGGGATGGTTTTTGCACAGATTTCCATGAGTTGAGTAGCTGAGATTGATTCTGGTAATCCAGTAACCCTAAGGTTGTTTCTTCTTGTACGATTTTCTAAATTGTCTAATTTGTCCCAGATTTATCTATTTGCGTGGGTGAGGCGTGCAAGAGTCGCAGCCTGTGCTGTGGTGTCATCTTCTAACAAAGAGATCCTCTCCTCTGTTTGTGTTAAGCTCTGTGCCTGGCTTTGCAGTTCAATATGAAACTGTTCTAATGCCCTCTGCACTGCAGTATCAATATTAGCTGACAGCGTTGGTGTGAGGAGAGCCACTACCGCCTGGGCTATGCCTGTGGGGGATGTGTGATCTCCCTGTGTGGTCCCTGTTAGATTCTGCAGCGTTTCTCTGGGGCTAAGGGCGGGTGCCATCTTAGCCGTGGCCGCCGCTGCTTCAAAGGCTTCAAAGGCTGATTGGTTGTGGGATCGTTCCACGAACAGATCCATATGTATTGCGGCCGGTCCTGGGGTTAAGGAGAGGTGACCCTGAGGTTGTTAGCTGCCATGTAGCTGGTTTTTGAGAGGGGTGCTGTCTCTGCTTACCTCTTCTCTGTGCGGCGCCAGAATCAGAAGTCCTTGCTCTTTGTTGTTTTTATCTTTGTTTTTGTTTTTCTTTTCTTTTTGTTATGTTTTTACTGGCATCCAGGCTTCACCACACTTAAGCTCCATACACACCATCAGATTTTCTGCTGATTTTTTCCTTAGGAGTTTCAATGTGTAGGCAGGCCCTTGCACTACATGGTTTTGGTAAATCTGAAGACAAAAATCATCAGAAAATATGATAGTGTGTATGAGACTTAAGTGTCTTTGCCTACGCCCCCGGCTGGTTTTCCCTTTGGGAATGTAGGGCATGGGCATCATGTGGTTAGTCCCTGGTCATTAGAGACTTCCATTCATGTGCCAGATGTTCTATGTGATTACACTATTGCGTCTGCATGGTTGCGTCCAATGCATGTGCGGTCTAACATTTGTCAGCCATCTTGGAGGTGGCTTTCCTGCCGCTTCCTCTCTTTGGCACCTGCAGTATGGGCAGTGATCGCCTTCCTTGATGTTCAATGGGAGGTTTACCGGCTTTTGGAGTAAAATACTATATAGCACACCTTTAGAGGCTTTGGTACTCTTCACAAATGGCTGTAGACTTTTCTGGTGGGACCACGGAGTAGGTAACTTATCGATTGAAACTCGCTCCCTTGTATCCCTTTATGGTAAATTGTTATTATTACTGGGTGCACACTTCCTCCTTTTGATCTATGGCAATTAACCATCTGCTTGGTATTTCTTCATTTGCACAGTTCATCAAGGTGCATTGCACTTTCTTTACATATGGCACTCTTTTTTCTATTTGTCCTGGTACTCTCTGGGCCAGGTCTCAGAGCACATTGCTCCATATGGCATGTATGCCAGTAGGCCACATGCTTTATTTCATTGTTTTTTTGGACATACAGTGCCTTGAAAAAATATTCATACACCTTTTCTTACATTTTATTAGGTTTTTTAACCACTTAAGCCCGGACTTTTGCAGCTAAAAGACCAAGCTGTCAGGGCTGGCTTAGCCCTTCCTCCTCTGGGCTGGCTGATCAGCTGTCGGCTAATTGCCAGCTCTCTTCTCTTTATACAGTTACCAGCTGTTTCCGATGATGCTCGTCTGACCTGCCTATTTAAAACCTTCCAGCTCACTTTTTCCTTTGCCTTTGCGTTGGTCACATCACAAGGAACCATCTCCTGCTGTTTGTTTCAAGACTGGCTTGCTGACATCCCTCCTGGCTTCTTATCCTGCTTGCAGTTGCTCTCCTTGGATCCCTGACTTCTGGCCTGGCTGATTACCCAATCTGGTTAATGAACTTTGGACTGGCTGACTACCCGATCTGGCTACTGGACTCTGGCTATGCTTGACTACGCTTTTTTCTATTTACCTTTTTATTTTTATTAATAAACAAGAGTGATTTGATTGTACTTCTGTCTCAGTCTGTTTCATGGTTTCTGACACAAGCCCCTTTTTGCGATTCGGCACTGCATCTCTTTAACTGACAATTGCGTGGTTGTGCAATGTGGCTCACAAACAAAATTGGCATCCTTTTTTCCCCAGATCTCTTTTGCTTGGTATTTGATCACCTCTGCGGTTTTTATTTTTTGCGCTATAAACAAAAATAGAGTGACAATTTTGAAAAAAATGCAATATTTTTTTACGTTTTTTTTCTACAATAAATATCCCCCAAAAATATAAAAAAAACATTTTTTCCTCAGTTTAGGCCGATACGTATTCTTCTACATATTTTTGGTAAAAAAAATCTCATTAAGCGTTTATTGATTGGTTTGCACAAAAGTTATAGCGTCTACAAAATAGGGGATAGTTTTATGACATTTTCATAAATATTTTTTTCTGCTAGTAAATCAGCAATTTTTATTGTGATTGCAACATTATGGCAGACACGTCATAAAATGTTGACATATTTTTGGGACCATTGGCATTAACCCCCCTAGCGGTAATCCCGAGTCTGGCTCGGGTTAGGATTTTACTGATAGGAGCGGTAACCCCGAGCCAGACTCGGGATTGCATCACTGGATACAGGGGAGGACACAGTGAGAGTTACTTACCTTGTCCTCTGGATCCAGCGATGTCCTCCGCGCTGTGTGAGTGAGCTGTTCTCTGCTCGATTCACAGTGCCGAATGCCACCGAGCTCCGTTCCCTGCGACGTTACGGCGCACGGGAGCGGAGAACGGCGGCAAATTTCAAAAAAGTACACAAAACACACACAGCACTGTAATCTTACAGATTACAGTACTGTATTACAAAATGACACACCCCCTTTGTCCCTAGTGGTCTGTGCAGTGCCCTGCATGCACTTTTATATTATGAATACTGTTTTTTCTGCCTGGAATTTGGAGATTGTCCATAGCAACCAAAAAGTGTCCCTTTTTCAGTGTTTTAGGATTTGATTACATTATTGAATATTTTTTTATTATTCTTTATTATATTATAAACTTTATCATACCCGGGATGTCTGCTAGACTCTGGTTTGAACGTATTTAAGAGAGTTATTCCTAAGAATTACAGGACTACAATATAAGACGCCAAATTTCCATGCAAAATAATTGTACCGCTTTCAGCACCTAAATCCAGACTGAATCATACCGCCAGGGAGGTTAATAAAGTGATCAGTGCGATTAAAAATGCACTGATTACTGTAAAAATGTCACTGGCAGTGAAGGGGTTAACCACTAGGGGGCAGTGTAGGGGTTAAGTGTGTGTTTTTTTTAACTGTAGGGGGGTGTGGCTTGGCGTGTGACATCACTGATCGTCTTTTCCTATAACTGGGAACAGACGATCAGTGACAGCTTCACTAGGAAGCACGAGGAGAGGTTTGTTTACACTTACCTCTCCTCGTTCTTCAGCCCTGTGACCTGATCGCGGGACACTGGCAGCGATCGGGTCCGCGGGTCCTGCGGCCAAGGTCACGGAGCTCAGGACCCACTTAAAGGGCAACGTACCTGTACATGCTTGTGCCCAGCTGTACCATTCTGCCAATGTATATCGGCGTGAGGCGGTCCTTAAGTGGTTAAACCACTTAAGCCCCGGACCATTTTGCTGGGCAAAGACTAGAGCACATTTTGCGATTCGGCACTGTGTCGTTTTAACTGACAATTGCACGCTCGCGCGACATGACTCCCAAACAAAATTGACTTCCTTTTTTTCACACAAATAGAGCTTTCTTTTGGTGGTATTTGATCACCTCTGCAGGTTTTATTTGTGCATCGACTTCAAGTCTTCCACCCCGGACGTGCGGGGTCTTTTATGACGCCGCTTTGTCGGGCACCCAGGGTGAGTCTCCATTCTCGGAGCCAATTGGGAGACTGTGATGACGCCGATTGCCAGGCGAGTCACCACCAAGATGACGCCATCTCCATTCATCCCCCACTGTGCAAGCGCATGTGGCATTGGTGGGTTGTCCGGTATTGGTGCCTATATATACAGCCTCAATGGGTGGGCTAGGCTTCCATGATTTCACACCCCAGTCTCCCTGCTTCACCTTGGACTCTGTTCCTCTTCTTTTCCCATTACCAGGTACCAGGTTACTAACAGTCACCTTCCTTTGTCTCCTCACGGTCCTCTCTTGAATCCCTAGTTTGGTTCTTGCCATTTTTTTCACTGCTAAGTGTTTCATTTGAAGTCCCACCCTCTCTGCCCTTTTTTTACCATGTATTTCAGGTACATGTGTTGGTTGAGAGTGGCTATAGCTTGTTGGATGGTTGGAAGGGTATTGCTTTTCCATTTATGGGCTATGGTTAGACGGGCAGCAATGAGGATGTGTGTCATGAGGGAATGATGGGAGTGTCTGGGCCAGTTCTCTAAACCCAAGCCTAACGAGGCCAACTGCGGCAGCAACTTTCCTCTTGTACTAGTGATATCATTCATCAAAGACTGAATGTCAGTCCAGAATTGTGTGAGACCTGAGCAGGCCCACTATATGTGAGTAGTTATCCCTTGTTCCCCACTGTTCCACCAGCAAAGAGGTGAAGTTGCTGGAAAAAACCTTGCAAGCTTCTGTGGGGTATTATACCACTGATATGGAGTATCTGTGCTGATTCCCAGTGGGAAAGACATTTGGAGTATTTCAGTGTGATGTGAGATACAGAGTACCATTGGTTCAAGTCTGCAGAGAAGTGAAGGCTTTGTTCCCATTTCCCCATGTATGAAAGCTTTTGTTGAGGCGCTGCTTTATTCAGTAAGTGGTAAAAATGTGAAGTTCCTTTAACTGAGGGCGGTGGATGTTCATAGATGCAGAGAATGTCCGATAGGAGAGTATTAGATGACCACAGTGATTTATTTAGAATGTGTCTGATTCGGAGGTATTTGTAGAATTTCCGATTGGGGACAGCATATTTTGGTGTAGGGCTTAGAAGGAGTATATGCATTGGTTGTTGAACAGATCCCCTATGGAGGCGATTCCCAGAGCATCCCATGAATTGAGGGATAAACCTTCACTTAAGACACCTAGAGCTGAGATACGGAGAGAGGACACGATGTGCCTAGGAATGCCATTTGCTTGTTGAAAGATGGATCTCCAGATTTTAATAGTCACATTCACTGAGCTGAGAAAGGAGAGAGGAGTATTGCCTTGAAGCCATATGGAAACTAGCACAAACTTTGTTGGGAGTTTGATGGCTGTTTCCTCAATTTGTACCCATGCTGGTCGGGAGATGACCATCAATGGACAGTATGTGCCAGTAATATAGCCTTGTAGTAGGTTTTAATGTTTGTTACTCCCATTCCTGCATATTTTGTTGGGGTGCACATAATAAAGTGTTTCACTCTGGAATGCTGGCTATTCCAGATGAAAGCATTAAGAGTTAATTGGATTGTATTTAGGTGGGCAACCAGAAAGGCAGCAGGTGGGGTGCGAAGGAGATAGGTAATATGTGGCATGAGGCACCTTTTTGAGAGGGCTATCATCCCTGCCCAGGACATTTTGATTACCTCCAAGGTGTTTCCTGAGGAGGTTCTCTCTCTCTCTCTCTCTCTCTCTGTAGATCCCTCCATTTAGTAAATATCTCTCTGTATATGGGATCTCTGTGTATAGTAGGTCTCTCGCTCTCTCTCTCTCTCTATCTGAACATAGGATATGTTTCTGTGCAATACATCTTTCTCTCTCTGTATAATAGATCTCTTTATGTTAGCTCCAGGCACTTTCCTTGCTCTCTCTCTCTCTCTCTCTCTCTATTGTCTCCCCTTTTTTTCTATATATACAGTATCTTCCTCTCTCTATAAAGAGGTTCTGGCTCTCTGCTAGTCAAGTGTAGTCGCTCCACAGCATATGGCATCTAAAAGCTCCTCCCTTAGTGTCAATCTGGGCCCGTGCCCTCTCCCCGCACCTCAATCCTTCCATTTAGCAGACAGTCAGCTCAGCCGTCTGTGTGTAAACATCTGTGCGAAATGTTCACACCTCCGGTTGGGACAAGATAAGACATGGAGGAGGCCTTAGCCATTAGAACAGATAATACAGACCGTTTTCATGACATAAGGAAGGCCTGGTTCTTATTTGCACTTACCACTGGTTATAAAGTTTTATTGTATAGCTGAACTAAGTTGTTCTCACCTTCTGGAAGACCCCATTTAAAGGTGAGGTTAAATGCTACTGCTCTGGGCATTTTGTACGACAGATGTAACTTTCAGGCATACTTTTCTTTTCTGTTTTCTACACTATAGTTACAACAAATGTTGGAATAGAAAAGCAATAATGAAAATGGTAAAATCTAACATTTTAACCTCAACTATGAGCTGCAGGTTTGCTCCTGGTAATATGTGTCTAGTCCATTTTGGCTACATATTAATGTGTTGTGCAAGACAAAGAGGTTTCTTTCCTAACACTGTTGTGTTTTGATTAATAGAGTTTTGTATTTTATTAATTTTTTTGCACTTTTTTTGTATTTTATTAATACTGAACTCCTACTTTAATATAATTCTGTTACTCCATTCTATGCATTTTACATATATTTGCTAGTATATAAATTTAGTAATTGTTTTCCTATCTATAACAATTACCATGTACTTTGCTGAAATATTACTGTGATTTGATAAGCTTCATTCTCTTACACAATGCAGCTACATCCTTGTTGATAGTTTTCTTTTCTTTTTTGTCTCAATGTTTTTTATTGAATATTTCCAAAATACAAACATAGTAAATGTCATAGTATTATACACATTCAAATAATGTATATCTTGAGAGTGGTGCTTCACATTTGTTAGTAATGACAGTCTTTGTAAACAACCAGATAACGCAAGCTTCAAGTAAATTCAACGTTGCTGAATAAACGTATGTCTCATCTCTATATATAAGGTTATTAAGTCATGGTAATCGATAGCAATATCAACACTTGGGCCATATAGACCAATTTTTGTCAAACTTCACACATTGTAAAGAATTTATAGCTATGAGACGTTCGAAAGTGTAATTCCTGTGCACAGCTTTGTTGATGTCTGATATGTTGATGGCTGAGGTGGATTTCCAATTTCGTAGGATTAATAGTCTCTAGTAGTATATATGTTATGATTGGTCTGAATTCTGTTGGATACTTTGCTATATTTAAATGGAGAATCGCCAGGGCTGGGTCCGGAGGGACAATTATACCTGTCACAGTGGAGATAATGCGGAATACTTGGTGCCATATGCATTTGACTGTTGGGCAATACCAGAGCATGTGTAATAGGTTTCCTATTTGTCCACAGGCCCTCCAACAGTGAGTTGTTGCTCCTGGGAAGTATTTTGCTATCCTATATGGGGTATAATGCCACCTATTTGCTAATTTGATTGCTAATTCCCAATGTTTGACACAGTGAGAAGCCTTATGTATTTTGCTGAATGATTGTTGCCATTGAGTAGTGGAGAAATTTTTTCATTGCTATAGTTTTTGTGTGAGTGTGAGTTTGTCCCCTGTAATGATGAGTAGATTTGCCAAATGTGCACGGTAGGGTTATAGTTGGATGTGGTTGTGCTTTAAGAAAATGTATGATTCTTATGCACGTATACCTAGTATCACTTGGGAGGTGGTACTGGGTCATAATCTGTTCCACAGATTTGGGTTGTGACCCATTGAAAAGGCCAGAGATATTTGTTGTGCCCCTGTTTGATAAGTATTTAACCACTTCAATACAGGGCATTCATACACCTTCCTTACCAGACCAATTTTTAGCTTTCAGCATTCTCACACTTTGAATGCCAGTTACTCAGTTATGCAACACTGTACCCAAACAAAATTTTTATCATTTTTTTCATACAAATAGAGCTTTCTTTTGGTGGTATTTAATCACCACTGGGTTTTTTATTTTTTGCGACATAAGTGAAAAAAGAGCGAAAAAACAATTTTTTTTTTAGTTTCTATGATAAAATTTTGCAAATAAGTAATTTTTGTTCATAAATTTGGGCCAACATTTATACGGCTACATCTCTTTGGTAAAAATAAACCAAATTAGTGGATATTATTTAGTCTCTTTGAAAGTTATAGAGTCTACAAGCTATGGTGCAAATCATTGGAAATTGATCACATCTGATCACACCTGATGTACTGACGGCCTATCTCAATTCTTGAGGCTCTGAAATGTCAGGAAAGTACAAATACCCCCCAAATGACCCCTTTTGGAAAAGTAGACAGTCCACGGTATTTAGTAAGAGGCATGGTGAGTTTTTTGAAGTTGTAATTTTTTCCCACAATTCTTGGGAAAAAGAGGAATGTTTTTTTTTGTTTTTTTTTACAAAATTGTCATAATAACAAGTTATTTCTCACACACAGCATATGCATACTTCCAATTACACCCCAAAATACATTCTTCAATTCTTCCCGAGTATGGCGATACCATATGTGTGGGACTTTTACACAGGCTAGCCACACAGAGAGGCCCAACATGCAGGGAGCATCGTAAGGGGTTCTAGGAGCATAATACATTTGTGAAGGCCCTGGAGCACCAGGACAGTAGAATTACCCACAAAATTTCCCCATTTTGGAAAGCAGATTCCCCAACGTATATTCTATGAGGCACAATGAGTCTTTTGAACAGTTATTTTTTTTCCACAAGTCTTTGGAAAACGTGGAAAGAAAATGAAAACATATTTTTTTTACGCAAAGTGGTCAGTTTATAAGATATTTCTAACTCAAAGCATGTACATAGCAAAAATTACAGACCAAAATACATTCTGCTACTCATCCTGAGTATGGCGATACCACATGCGTGTGACTTTTACACAGCGTGTCCACATACAGAGGCCCAACATGCAGGGAGCGCCTTCAGGTGTTTTAGGAGCATAAATTACACCTCTAATTTCCTAACGACCTATTACATTTGTGAAGGCCCTGGAGCACCAGAACAATAGAATTACCCACGAAATGAACCCATTTTGGAAAATAAACACCCCAAAGTATATTCTATGAAGCATTATGAGTCTTTTGAACAGTTCATTTTTTTACACAAGTCTTCAGAAAATGTGGAAAGAAAATATAAATCTTTTTTTTTTCCCATTCCATATATATCTCCAACTGAGGCCCATCATATGACATCCACCCAGGATGGGAGATCCCATCTGTGGCCGTCATATGACTATGGCCGGGTATTGAAGTGGTTAACAGTCAACAATGGGATTTTTGTTTCTAGAAATATTAAGGGTATTTGGTAGTTTATTTCTTGATTGTCTTTGTGTTTCTGTTCTATTAGGAATCTCCAGGCTTTTAATGAGATCTGCATTGGCGGGGACAGTTTGGTTGCGTTCAGATCATTCGTCTGAGCTAGCGCCTTTTCTATGTCTACCCATAGTGGCGTGTCTTCTGTTTGGAACCAATACTTGATCTGGTTTAGGCGTACGGCCCAGAAGTAGTCATATATGTCTGCTAGCCCTGCTCCCCCAGCTTTCCTATGGGCTGTGAGGTTATTTCGCAAACACCTGTCTTTTTTCCCATTCCATATATATCTCCAACTGAGATTGGCTAGTTGCTTAAGGTAGTGGTGTGTAATGTTTATGGATAGTGTACGGAATACATACAGTATAATACTTGCGGTAATATCAACATTTTGTAAGCCGTTATTCTACCAAGCCATGAAATTTCACTTTTCGATATATCCCTGAGTTGCGCTTCCAGTTTGGCTATTAGTGGGATTATATTGGCCTTGAGAAGTGTAAAGATCTTGTTCGTAATTGTGATTCCTAGATATGTGATGCCCCCTTTACTCCACATGTAGGGTAATTGTTTTTGCATACTATGACGTGTGGAGGGTGGGACACCCATATCTAAAACTAAAGATTTGGTAAAGTTTACTTTATAGTAAGATATCTCCCAGAAGGAAGTAAGGATTTTATAGGCTTGTTTTAGGGATGTGCTGGGATTGGTCATGAGTAGTATTACATCATCCGCAAATAGATTAATGGTGTGATTGTTGGAGCCAAACTGAAAGCCTGTGATCAGGGGGTGTGTTCTTATAGCCTCAGCTAATGGTTCGATCATCAGATTAAAAATAGTTTGGGACAGGGGGCACCCCTGTCTCGTACCATTAGTAATGTTAAAGGGTGTCGACAGGAAACCTGCAGAGTATACCTGCGCTGATGGACATGAGTATAAGGCCATTATAGCCTGCCGTATAGGACCTTTAAAATCAAATTTGCTCAGCGTCATTTCCATATAAGTCCAGTGGACCCTATTGAACGCCTTCTCTGCGTCTATCGACAACAGCAGAGAAGGCGTTCATGTTTTCTCAGCATAGTGTATTGCGTTAACAATTCTGGTTGCATCAGAGGTTTGTCTCCCCCTGACAAATCCCATCTGGTCGCGCTTTATGATTGTGGGTAAAATTTTGATCAATCTTTTAGCCAGTATTTTTGCATATACTTTGGTGTCGGAGTAGTGATATGGGTCTGAAATTGGCTGGTGTGTTGGGTTCCTTACCTGGTTTTGGCAATGTTACTATATATGCTCTTAGCATTTCTTGTGGAAGTGTTGCAGTCTCAGCAGCTTTATTGAATACTAGTGTCATGTGTGGTGCGAGAATATTGTTAAATGTCTTAAAGTATTTATTAGAAAATCCATCTGGTCCAGGAGATTTGGGAAGTGTGTTTATGATTAGTTCTGTTTCTCGGACCGTAATTGGGGCATTCAGTGTTTCCAGGTGTTGTTCAGAGAGAGTTGGGAGTTTTATTGTCTGTAAGAATGAGTTTATACTGTCCACTGTCGGTTGATGAGTGTTGGAGTCGTTGCACAAATTATACAAATCACTCTAATAGTCTGCGAATTGGTTTACTATCTCCTGTGGATTTATAATTTTGTGTGGCAGCATTGGATGTTTAAAGTATGCTATTCTAGTTTTGGTGCGGACTGATTTTAGTCTGTTGGCTAGATATTTACCTGATCTATTGGCGTTTGTGTAATCGTTTAGGCGTAGCCGTCTAAGATGCTTGTCATATTGTTGCGTTAATAGTTCCCTAACTTTTTCTCTGAGAGATTTTAATTTATTAGTTAGTGTTGCTGTTTTTTTTTTTTCAGGGTTTCAGTATTGTGGACGTCTGAAATAATATCGTTAAGCTGCTGAGACTGTTGTTTTTTTTCTTTTGCTCCTATTTGTATGAGTATGCCTCTTAAAGGCCTTGTGTGAGTTCCATAAAGTATATGGGTTGTTCACTGATTCTATGTTGTCTAAGAAGAAATTTTTTATGTGCTGTGATATTGTTTGTTGGTATTTTGGTTCTTGGAGTATTTGAGTATTGCAGCGCCAGATGGGGGGTGCCGAGGAGACTCCCCTCTCCACAACAGACATTGATATGGCAGCATGGTCTGACCACGTAATATCGTGTATTCTCGCTGACTCAACGTTTTGTAATAGCCATTGATCTGTCATGTCTATCTGGGAGTAAGAGCAGTGCCTGTTGCAGAAAAATGTGTAGTCCCTCTCATTTGTGTGGAGACATCTCCATGTATCGAATAGTTCTTCTTTGTGGAGAAGTGGCTGGAGAGATAGGGTACTTCCTGTTTTACTTGTGGAGGTGTCCAAGGATGGATCTGATGTCATATTGAAGTCACCACAAATCAGGAGATTGCCATATTTCATAGAATGAGCCTTATGGAAAACCTTTTTAAGAAATCAAATTTGTTTTGAGTTTGGGGCATAAAACGTAACAATTTTTTAAGGTTTAGAGTTTATGTCTCCTGTAACAATGATGAACCTGCCTCATGTATCAAGGAAGATATCTTTGGGTTGAAATGAGAGAGAGTTTCTGAAGGCTAGTAGAACAACCCCTTTTTTGTGTCTCGGGTTACATGCCATAAAAATATGTGGATAGTCTTTGTGTGTACAATGCGGTGCGTTGTTCAATTGAAAGTGTGTTTCCTGTACACATAACATGTCTGCTTTTTGTTTGCCAGCTTCTTTCCACAGGGAGAATCTTTTTGCTGGGTGATTTAGACCCCGAGCATTAATTGATAGATAAGTAATTGTCATGGTTTGGTATGTGTAGATGTTTGCAATATACTGCGGTATAGGTACTCACTGTGTCCAAAAGGCTTGCATTGCTCCGCTGTAGTATCATTTGAGAAGGATGACTTTGGTTTTCCTGTTTCCATCGATAAGTTGAGATTGCTGCGAATGGAACTGTGTATAACACATAAACAGTAAAAATTACAAAATAAGGAAAAAATTTGTGGGAGACGATTTGCCATTCATTGGGCAGAGGGATAGGTTCTGGTGGCTGTAATTGCTGGGTATGGTGGTCAGAAAGTATGCCCCATTTCTTTAGAGCGTTAAACACTTCCTCCAGTGTGAAAACTGAGACAGCGGATCCATTGTGTGTAATAGAGAGCATTGCAGGATACTTCCATTTATGGAGGATTTTATGATTCCTCAAAGCCTTTGTGATTGTCATCAGATTTTTTTAGTGTTGTAAGGTGTGCCTGGATAAATCTGGGAGTAATCGAATGTTGATGTATTGTTGGGGAATATTTTCCGGTTTACGAGAGGCTTGCAGTATACGGTCTTTTATGTGGTAGTAGTGCACCCTAAGTAACACATCCCTGGGAGTATCAGCCGGGAAAAGGATGGTTTGGGGATCCTATGTATCCTGTCCACTACAAGGTCTTGCACCGATGCTTCTGGAACCAATGTGGAGAACAGGGTCTGGGCAAACTGTAGGAGTTGAGAGGGGGGAATATCTTCTGGTATACCCCACAGCTTGAATTTATTCCTCCTGGACCTGTCCTCGAGGTCTGCCAATTTATCTTTGATCCATACAATATCCTCCCCCTGTGTTGTGTGCGCCTCTACCGTGACATTGTATGCTGAGGTATATTCCTCCATTTTGTGTTCCACTTGATTTACCCTGAGGCCTAGTGTTTGCACTTCTTTCTGACACTCATTTATCCCCCTGACCATATCTGCTTGTAAAGATGATCTCAGGGACAGCAGCATTTCTTTCAGCAGGGTGTCTGACACTGGCCTGTCCTCTGTGGGGAAGTCCTTAATAGGGTCCCGGCCCTTAGAGCCCTGAACTTGTGTATTACTGTTGGGCCTGCTTACCTCCATAGCCAGATCGGCCTGTTGTTTGGCTCACGAATCCCACCACTGTCTTGATTTGGCTGGGCTCCTCATCGAGGGGCTAGGTGGGCCAGAGGAGGATTCGCTGGGAGGGTTATCCGAGCGTCTGGAGGTGGTTGGGGGGCCGTGATTGCTGCCATTCTGGCCTGGTCTGTGTTCCGGCCTGTGTTCCCGAGGTCCACCACTGCCATTTTGTTGTAGCCCGCGTGAGGTAAAATAAGTTGTCATTTTCTGTAGTTGTAGCGTTGGCTTACAATGTCTCGGCATCTTTTCCCGGGTCATCGGCGGTTTGTCGTTCATGCAGGTATGTCGTAAGCCATGGATGGCACCTGTGGGCTCTGATTGCTTCAGATTATCTACGTGGACGAGCGGAGCTCCTAGGCTAAATGTCCATCTGGGAGTCCGGTTGCCATGCCCCCGACATTTTTCTTTTCTGTGCACAACATTGTACTTCTTCATAAGTTTCAATAAAATCTTGAAATGTGATAAACAAAATAATTAAAAAATATTGCATGTCTCCTTTAACAAAGAAACAGAATATATTTTAATAAAATTATCTTTTGTGCTTTACAGCACTATGTTATGCAAATATTCCTTAGATCAATATAATTGACTATGATCTACACAGCCCATAGTTATCAAAGTACTATTATCATATTCTTAGATCTGTCTAGATAATAAACTTATACTAAGAAAGGAACAATGGAGGTGGAAATATGCAAATTGTGGTGGCAGTGTCTCATTAAATTACAGGATAGTTAGAAAATCCACATGTATCATTATATGTAAGTCAGCAGATGGGAGAATTGTCAGCTTTCCTGTATGAGTAAGCTAAAGACGCACTTAACACCATTATATGTGATTTTTTTCTGCTTCTTTTTTTCTTGAGTCTCTCACATCATAATATGCTGATTCTTTGGAAATGAAAATAATAGAATGTTTATGTCACACCAGAATCTCAGCAGAGTTGAATTGATGTTCTTGAGTGAACTATAAAAATTCCTAATAAAAGGAGCATTTACTAGAATACATATTCCTATTGTTAAGAAACAAAAGAAATGGTCTAAATGAGAATTTTGGCATCTATTAATAGCTGCTGAAGATACATTACAAAATGGTGCTCATAAGTTTATTAAAAAATACCACAGTTAGATTTTTTCCTAATTTATTCTATCTATTAATTGTATTTGGCCTAAATTGAATTACACATATTTATGAAATATGTTTAGCTTACTTGTATCATTTTGAAACAAATTAACATTACAGGTCAGTCAATAAGCCTTATAAATAGATTATATTTAATTTATCTTCAAGTAAGCTTATGCAGACTCCCAGTTGTTAATATACATAAGTTCACAGGATTTATTTACTAAATGAAAAAAGTTTGCTTATTTTTGAAAGGAATATTTCCCTTTGCACTGGATAATTTTCTTATCTTAGGGAATGAGGTGAAGCTCTGCTATCATCCATCATCCAATCATATGCAACAAATATACTGTTTTTTATGTTCTTTGCACACAATTGCATATTCTTTGCAAAGTGATTTGTCACCACATTCACTAAGCTAAAGGAAAAAAATTCCTTGCAAAGCAAACAGCCTTTTTGTCTTTAGTTAATTAACCCCAATGTGTTCCGTGAACTACTGGTTACAATACCTGCATCAAAAACATGTGTAACAGGGAAGCAGCTAATTGTTTTTCATTTTTGACAGTAGAAACTTGGAGAAGCTTGAAGGGGGTAAGATAATTAAAATTAATGCCAAATAAACATAAGCTCACAAGACCGATAAACAAATGGTTCAAGTTATCCAGAGTTGGCCAAAGTTGGTGCCTTTTGAACTGTGCAGTCATATTTAGAAACACTGTACACCTTAGTGTAAGGATGCACAGCAAACAAGATAACTCCTCTGGATGAACTTCAGGGCATAAGCTAAAACATATTCCCTTTCAGTAAGAATTGGACACTGGCTAATAAATATGTGCATGCGCAAACGCGTGCATCAGTGCTTGCGTGCACCTGTGACAGATGCTGGCCCCAGACTATTTAAACTCAGCCAGTGCTCAGGATTAGTACTGCTTTGTTTTCAGCCTCCTGTGTATCTGTGAACCTGTGACCGTGCATCCTGCTATCAGTTGCTGACCAGGCTTATCCTGACCATTCCCTGAACTCCACTTGCATCGACCTCGGCTAGTCCCAGATCCCTGGACCCCTCATCTGTCTGCTCCTTTGGCTCCTATTCCACTCATCAGTTCACATGATCCATCCCATCTGTGTATGACCCGGCCTGCATTATACCTTGCTACCCTGCCTGCTGTCGCCCAGGCACCAGCTGCCTACCTACTTGCTGAAGCCATCTGAGGACTTCTCCTGCCCAGTGAAGACACATGCACTGCTTCTAGCAAGACTTCCATGTACTAGTTCCACTCCTGTGCCTCCTGTCTACACTATTAGGGGCCCTGAGTCAGAGGTGTAATCATGACTATAAAAATAAAGGTTGTTAGTGAAAATTCTAAAACTAGTTGTGTGACTTCAACTGGGATTTAAATTATGAAAAAACACTAACACAAAAAAGGTTAATCTTCTCTGCCACAGCGTTTACTCACAAAAACAAAATATACCAGTAAAATGTTATTAAAAACATAATTTGACTGAACAGCTTGAGAAAAGCAGTGTTTATCAACTACTATGCTCACTAATCACAGTACAATCCTACACATGTGGCTAGCTGGACACTTACCCTACAAAATAATGCAATATTTCCAACTAAAAAAAGGCACTGGGTAGACAGGTTTTATGCCCTATGGTCTCTAGCTGTCCTCATATATACAACTGTAATGAGAAATGCAAGCAGTATAGTTGATAAAAATGTTCCTATTGCCAGGCATACTGGTAAGTAAAAGCAGTCTTTTTTAGCATGAAAGTACCTAATTGTTTTCCATTTTGGCTGTAGAAACTTGGGAAGGTTTGGAAGGGATGAGATAGGGATGAGATAATCCCCTATATGAGTAATGAATAGATTCATGCATTGCATGAATCTATCCATGGCCCCCAGCTGCCATACCCTATTCAGGCACCTGGACCCTTTTCGGACACTGGGCACCTGCATTCCAGCGGCGGGGGTGTTTTTTGAAGCACCTGATTAGAGCCATACGCTCTAATAGGCTTCACAAAAGGTGGACTTGGAACACAAAGCATTGTGCTTGCAGTCCACCCAGGTGTGTTAGAAAAGAAAATGAATATTTGCTTTTCTAACACAAAACCGCCTATGGCCAATCTGGAAGTGTGGGTTTATTATCCATCACCTGATTGTCTGAAGGCACAGGCATTTGATTGGATGTATAGCAGAAAGGAAAAATAAAGGAGGGGGAAGCATGGAAAATACAGAAGCCGTCCCACAGCTCACCGCCGTCACCAGCTGCCTGACCCACCACTAAGATAGGGTAAGTGCTGGGCAGACAGCGGGTGGGAGGGGGTCACAGAAGCAGCATTTGATGAGCACAGGTGGCAACATTTGATGGGCACAAGTTGTGGCATTTGATGGGCACATGTGGTGGCATATGATGGGCACAGGTGGCAGCATTTGATGGGCACAAGTTGTGGCATATTATTGGTACAAGTGGCTGCATATGACGGGCACAGGTGGATGCATATGATGGGGCACCATTGGCGGCATATAATGGACATAAGTGGCTGCATGCAATGGGCACAGTTGGCTGCATATAATGGACACAAGTGGCTACATATGATGGGCACAAATGGCAGCATACAATGGGCACAAGTGACAGCATATGATGGGCACATGTGGCTGCATTTGATGGGCACAGATGGCAGCATATGTTGGGAACAAGTGGCTGCATATGATGGGTGCATGTGGCGGCATATGATGAGCACAAGTGGCTGCATATGATGGGCATAAGTGGCTGCCTTTGATGGGCACAATGGCTGCAACTGATGGGCACAAGTGGCTGCATTTGATGTTTTCAGTATTTTTCAGTTTGTTTGCCCCCCCCCCCCTACATTTTGAGCACCAGCCACACTGCTCACAAGACCAATCCACAAATGGTGCAAATTATCCATGAAAAGTAGGGATGTCAGACTTTCACTTTTTCTCTATTACAGTTTTAGAGAAGCAAGAACTCACAAAAATATAGGGGTAGCATTAACCACTTCCCGACCGCCGCACGACGATGTACGTCGACAGAATGGCACGGGCAGGCATATGGGCGTACATGTACGTCCCTGCCTTCCCGCAGGTCGGGGGCCCGATCGGGCCCCCGCCCGGTGCCCGCGGCGGTCGGTATTTGTTCGGGAGCGATCCCGGACGAGGGGACGGCCATTCATTCATGGCCACCCCCTCGCGATCGCTCCCGACGAATAGAAAGTCTTCGTGACATCACTTCCTCTCCTGTAATGTAAACACAGGAGAGGAAGTGATGTAATCTCTCCTCCGTGTCGGTATTTTTCGTTCCGACACCGAGGAGAGAGGATCGGTGAGTTGCACCAACACGACACTACACAGTAGAACATGCCAGGCACACTCACACCCCCCCCCCGATTACCCCTGCCCCCCAGTCACAGTGACACCAATGTCATTTTTTTTTTTTTTTGCATTGGTGTCATTTGTGACTGTAATAACTGTTAGGGCAGTTAGGGTTAGCCCCCTTTAGTTCTAATGTACCCCCCTAACCCCCCCAATAAAGGTTTAACCCCGTGATCACCCCCTGTCGCCAGTGTCACTAAGGCTGGGTTCACATTGCAGCGGTTTATGAGAACGAATGTGATTTGCACCGCACTGCAGTGCAAATCACATCCGATCTCTGTGCGATTCGAGTTCAGCCATTCGCCGCACCCGCCGCACCCGCCGCAAATTCGCACGGGACCTTTTTTTGGTCCGCAGCAGAATCGGATCGCATGGGTGTTCACACCATGCGATCCGAGTTTGCAGATCGCACTGCGATATGCGAACTGATCTGGGGGTGTCATTAACATTTCACTGACACTCCCAGCAGTTCGCATAGGGCAGTGTGAACTGCCGCCGGGAGGCATGCGATGCGGGAACCCGCCACGGATTCGTGGCGTTCCCGCATCACTCCAGTGTGAACCCAGCCTAATAAGCGATCGTTTTTCTGATCAGTGTATTAGTGTCACAGGTGACGCTAGTTAGGCAGGTAGGTATTTAGGTTCGCCGCAGCTTTTTATAGCGCCAGGGATCCCCATATACTACCGCATAAAGCCCCCTGATTGCCCCCTAGTTAACCCTTTCACCAGTGATCACCATATAACTGTTACAGGTGACGCTGGTTGGTTAGTTATTTTTTTATAGTTTCAGGGCACCGCCATTTATTACCTAGTCTCACTAGTGTACCCCTAAATTTAGGGGTGTCTACTTTCCAAAATGGGGTCATTTGGGGGGGGGTTTGTGCCATCTTGGCATTTTATGGCCTTCAAAACTGTAACGCCCTTAGAAAGCCTGAAGGCGGTGCTTGGTTTTCGGGGCCCCGTACGTGGCTAGGCTCCCAAAAAGTCCCACATATGTGGTATCCCCGTACTCAGGAGAAGCAGCAGAATTTATTTTGGGGTGTCATTTCACATATGCCCATGGCATGCGTGAGCAATATATCATTTAGTGACAACTTTGTGAAAAAAAAAAAAAAGTTTGTAATTTTCCCGCAACTTGTGGCAAAATATAAAATATTCCATGGACTCAACATGCCTCTCAGCAAATAGCTTGGGGTGTCTACTTTCTAAAATGGGGTCATTTGTGGGGGTTTTGTGCCATCTTGGCATTTTATGGCCTTCAAAACTGTAATAGGTAGTGAGGAGTGAAGTCAAATATTTACGCCCTTAGAAAACCTGAAGGCGGTTCTTGGTTTTCGGGGCCCCGTATGCGGCTAGGCTCCCAAAAAATCCCACATATGTCGTATCCCCGTACTCAGGAGAAGCAGCAGAATTTATTTTGGGGTGTCATTTCACATATGCCCATAGCATGTGTGAGCAATATATCATTTAGTGACAACTTTGTGAAAAAAAAATAAAAAAAAAATTAAAGTTTGTAATTTTTCCGCAACTTGTGGCAAAATATAAAATATTCCATGGACTCAAAATGCCTCTCAACAAATAGCTTGGGGTGTCTACTTTCTAAAATGGGGTCATTTGTGGGGGTTTTGTGCCATCTTGGCATTTTATGACCTTCAAAACTGTAATAGGTAGTGAGAAGTGAAATCAAAAATGTACGCCCTTAGAAAGCCTGAAGGCGGTGCTTGGTTTTCGGGGCCCCGTACGCGGCTAGGCTCCCAAAAAGTCCCACATATGTGGTATCCCCGTACTCAGGAGAAGCAGCAGAATTTATTTTGGGGTGTCATTTCACATATGCCCATGGCATGCGTGAGCAATATATCATTTAGTGACAACTTTGTGTAAAAAAAAAAATCGAATGGGCTCAACACGCTTGAGGCAAAAAAATAAAATATTCAATGGGCTCAACATGCCACTTATCAATTTCCTTAGGGGGTCTACTTTCCAAAATGGGGTCATTTGGGGGGGGGTTTGTACTGCCCTGCCATTTTAGCACCTCAAGAAATGAGATAGGCAGTCGTAAACTAAAAGCTGGGTAAATTCGAGAAAACGTACCTTAGTTTGTAGATGTGACAACTTTTGCGCAAACCAATAAATATACAATTATTGACTTTTTTTTTACCAAAGACATGTGGCTGAATACATTTTGGCCTAAATGTATGACTAAAATTGAGTTTATTGGATTTTTCTAATAACAAAAAGTAGAAAATATCATTTTTTTTCAAAATTTGCGGTCTTTTTACATTTATATCGCAAAAAATAAAAATCGCAGAGGCAATCAAATACCATCAAAAGAAAGCTCTATTTGTGGGAAGAAAAGGACGCAAATTTTGTTTGGGTACAACATTGCATGACCGCGCAATTACCAGTTAAAGCAGCGCAGTGCCAAATTGTAAAAAGACCTCTGGTCATTTACCAGCAAAATGGTCCGGTCTGAAAGTGGTTAAGCAAAAAGCAAAAAAAACTAACAAAAAAACAAAAACAAAGGTGGCTGAGTATAATCAAAATAGTGGAATACCAGAGTACAAAATACAGATGGATGTAGGCCTAAACCACTTCCCGACCAGTGCACGCCGATGTACGTCGGCAGAATGGCACGGGCAGGCATATTGGCATACAAAATGAATAAAATAAAGAGTCCTGCGCAAATCGTGCCACTGAAAAAATTGATGATGAATATAAAAAAATATAAAAACAGTCAATAAAAAATCAAAAAATAAACACACCGATGAGTGAAGGTATAAAGTGGAAAACAAGAGAAAGAACGGGACCAAATGTTCCAAAATATATAAATCCAGGCTCTCAGAACTCTCACCTCAAGATGGAATAATCAGACAAATGAAAATAACCCCAAAAACTTCTCCTTTGCTTCTCTGTATACAATAACCAAGGAATTGCAGATAAAGCATGTAGTATACACTTTTGCCACTAGAGGGCCATTTCCAGCTCTTGTATGTAATACTGCAGCTATGGACTTGTATTTCCGTGGTGTGGAACTTGAAAAGAACACAGAGGGAAGGGGGAAAGGGAGAGAGAGAGGGGACTCCAATCGTGTAGTGGTTTCAATAAATGAACAAATTTATTAAGCGATAACAATAGACTCTCACATTTAAAAGAAAAAATTCAAACAGATAGAATAAGATGGAGATCTGGCGTCTTCCGCCAGTCTTACGCTACTTCCGGTTTGTCCTACGGCCACTCCCTGCAATTGCGTATCTGCAATTCCTTGGTTATTGTATACAGAGAAGCAAAGGAGAAGTTTTTGGGGTTATTTTCATTTGTCTGATTATTCCATCTTGAGGTGAGAGTTCTGAGAGCCTGGATTTATATATTTTGGAACATTTGGTCCCGTTCTTTCTCTTGTTTTCCACTTTATACCTTCACTCATCGGTGTGTTTATTTTTTGATTTTTTATTGACTGTTTTTATATTTTTTTATATTCATCATCAATTTTTTCAGTGGCACGATTTGCGCAGGACTCTTTATTTTATTCATTTTGATGTGATAGTTTGTGTTAACTATTTTGTCCCGCTGCATTTTGCATTATTTAGTAGCACTTGCACTTTTGTATCACTTCACTGGTTATTTTACTTATATTGTGTATTGGTACATTTTCCATTTTTTACACGTACTTAGATACATTTTCACATTTAGCACTTAGTGGCGCGAGGGTCCATTTTTTACATATTGGCATACAGGTATGTCCAGTTTTAAATGCAGCCCTACCAGCACGCTCGGTCGCGGGTCCCGCGGACTCGATCGCCACGGGCATACCCGCGATCATCTCACGGTGCGGCAGAACGAGGAGAAGCCGTTGTAAACAGCATCTCCCCGTTCTGCCTAGCAACAAGTGACGCTGATCTCTGCTCCATGTGATTGGAGCAGAGATCAGTGTTCACTTAAACAAAGCCCAGCCCCCCACAGTTAGTAACATGCCCCTAGGAACACTTAACACTGCCACCCACTAGTTAACCCCTTCACTGCCAGTGTCATTTACACAGGAATCACTGCATTTGTATAGCAGTGATTGCTGTATAAATGACAATGGTCCCAATTGCTGATCGCCGCCATTACTAGTAAAAAAAAAATATTAATAAAAATGCCATAAGACTATCCCCTATTTTGTAAACGCTATAACTTTTGCACAAACCAATCAATAATCGCTTATTGCGATTTTTTTACCAAAAATATGTAGAATACATGTCGGCCTAAACTGAGGGAAAAAAAAATGTTTATATATTTTTGGGGGATATTTATTATAACAAAAAGTAAAAAATAATGCGTTTTTTTCAAAATTGACGCTCTATTTTTGTTTATAGTGCAAAAAATAAAAAAAGGCAGGGGTGATCAAATACAACCAAAACAAAGCTCTATTTGTGGGGAAAAAAGGACGTAAATTTTGTTTGGGAGCCACGTCGCACGACTTTGTCAGTTAAAGCAACGCAGTGCCGAATCGCAAAAAGTGGTCGGGTCTTAAGCCAGCAAAATGGTCCGGTCTGAAAGTGGTTAATGCTGGATAAATAGGTTTTGACTAATAAAAAATCTCAAGCTTTAAAGACTAGGCAGCCCAGGTAGCTGCCTCAAGTTATATAGTTAACCACTTGCCGACCACCACACGCCAATGTACGTCCCTACTTTGGGGATGGATATCGTTGTTATGGCAGCAGCTAGCTGCCATAACCCCGGTATCCCCATGTTTGGTCGGCTACAAGATAAAAGTGGTCTCTGTGGCGGATTCGCCGCGAGATTACTTTTATTGGTGGCGGGAGAGGGGCCCCCCTCCCTCTGCGATCAGGTGCCCTCCGCCGCTTACGGCAGCGGCAGAGGCGATCCCCTGGGCTGACCTGGAGACGAGTGAGGGGAAGATGGCCCCCACCCGTCTCCATGACACTGCAGGGTGGAAGCAACGTCACTTCCACCCATAGCTCTTAAAGGGCCAATTTTTATTTATTTTTTAAATGCCAAATTTTTTTTATTGCATTTTAGTGTAAATATGAGATCTGAGGTCTTTTTGACCCCAGATCTCATATTCAAGAGCCCAACTTAGGGAGTGTGTGGGGATGGGGGAAGAAAGGTGCAGCTGGGGAAATAGAAGAGTACAAGTATATACATGGAGTAACATCTAGTGAAACTAATAGAGACGTAGATGATTGAAACATCAGGAAAAGGATGTAGCCGGGGAAAGGCACCCCTCCCCACCCACTAGGTGGGGGAGTGGAACCGCCAAGGATCCCTCTCCAAGGTGGACCAGGACCGCCGGGTAGCATAACCTTGGTAGCAACTAGGGAGAAATTTAGGTGGTAAAGGGATGAAGGTAGTTTGCCAATCTTTACACCCAGATATGAAATGTGTTGTTTGTCAAGTGAAAATAAAGGCGTTTGTCGATGGGGGGGGGGGGGTCCTAGGGTGGTATAGGGGGAGAATCTCACTTTTGGAGATGAATACGTAGGCTCCTGAGCATGCTCGAAAAGAGGTGACGATGTCTTGGATGTGGGGCATGTCTGCTCTGGGGTTGGGAGTGAATATTAAGATGTCATCAGCAAATAATGCTAGGCGAAGTTCTTGGTGTCCTATACTTATGCCATGTAAATTGGATTGGAAGAGCAGGAATTGGGATAATGGTTCCAAGGCTGGATTGAACAGGACAGGGCAACCTTGTCTGGTCCCCTTATGAAGTTTGATACCTCCTGAAATGTGTCCTGCCACAACAATATTTGCCCTTGGGTCTGAATACATAGCAGAAACCAGATGTAAAAAGGGACCAGAAAATCCAAACTGTTGAAGGATTAGAGACACCGAGATGAAATTAACATTGTCAAAAGCCTTCTCAACGCCGAGTGAAATTATGGAAAAGTCCCCATCGGGGTTGGCTTTAGCATATTCAAGGGCCGTAATGCCTTTGCAGATGTTGGAAGATGCTGAGCGGCCTTGGGAAAATCCTGCCTGTGAGGGATGAATAAGGAAGGGCTATAGGTCTATAGGAGCTTGGTTCTATATGGTCTTTGCCTTTTTTGATTATTAACTTAATATGTGCCTGGTATCCAGAAGGTAGATACTTACCCCCCACTAGGATTCCCTGATAGACTTTGACTAAGAAAGGGACCGCTAAACATAATACTGTTCTAAAATTGTGACAACATCTTTTGTAGATGAGGTGAGAGTTCCTTGGGTGTCTATGAGGGCAGATATGTGTGTGGGGGTATGGGCGCCCTTCCATAACTTGGCTTTTTCAGGGCTTGTTACCAAATTTGTGGAATTTCAGTTCAAGGTGGGATTTTGGATTTGTTCCTGTCTATCAGCCCACGGGCTAAAATTGTGTTTGGCTTCACACCAGAGGTTTCGGTTTGTGGGAGAATTGGCATGCATCATTTTTTTTGGGGGGCCGAGTGTATGACTTTACTGGTCTCCCAAAAAAGATTGGGGTTATTGCTATGGATCGAGTTTGTAGCTGCATATTCTGCCCAAGTCTCATGGAGAACCCTGGAGAGATCTTGATTATGGGCAAGGTAGGAGGGGAAAGTACCATGTCTTTGCAGTAGCTACTGGGGTAAAATTGTGAAGAAAGACGGATATGGGACCATGGTCTGAGATCGCAATTTCATGAATTTAAGTTTCAGAAGTGAGTGGAAGAAGTGAGTAGTTGCAGAATAAGTAGTCAATTCTAGTAAAAGTATATGGAGAGTAAAAAGTGTATTCCCTGCCTTCAGGATGGGCTAATCTACAGATTGCTATAAGCTGGAGAGCTTTTGCAAAGGTTGAGAGTGGAGCACAGGGGGGTGGGATGGGGAGGTTCAAATTTACCCTGTGACCTGTCTTCCCGAGGCATCCATAATTGAGTTGAAATAACCTCCCACTATGAGAGGGAAGTGTAGGTAAGGAGTTAAGTGTGAGATTACTGTTTTAAAGAAAGTTATAGTTGGGGAGTTGGGGGCATATACATCAGTGATGGCTAGTTCCCTGTTGAAGATGCGTATATGCATAGTTAGATGACGACCTGCATTATCTTGCTTTACTGAGATTACCTCACAAGGTAGATTTTTATGGATAAGGATCAGTAGGCCTGCCTTATTTTTTACTGAAGCAGATCCAAACACTTGGCCCACCCAAAGTTTTTGCATATGTTTGTGCCTCCTGGAGGAGAGCAATGTCCATTTTAAGTCACTTAAGGTGGCGAATGTGGGGGGAATGTAAGCCTTTAATATTTCAAGTGGAGATCCTCATGGTATAAACAGGGTTGAAGAAAGGCTAAGTGGGGAGTGTGAGAGCTGACTTGTACAGTTGGGGGACACTGAAGTGTTGCTAGAGCACAAAGTGGGGATGAGGAAAGGGGAAGGCAGACAGTAGAGGAGACTGAAACCGGTAAGGGGTAACAGAGAGGTAAACGAACATGAGAGAAAGAGAAGACTAATTAACTTACAGCAGTAGAAGCCTGGACTTTGCTTTCTTCCACATGTAGATCTCCTTCTACATGACAGTGTAACCGGAGAAGGGGATAGTAATTGTTGGCCGTAAGGTCGCATCTTACAGGAAACAAATGTGCACTGAGAAGATTTGCCACTTTTCCGGTAAGACTGAAAATATAGATTAGTTAGAGATACAACAGGTAAACATAACAGGTTTCAATAAGGTATAACAAGGCTCATGTTTGTAGAACCTAGTATAGCAACTACTTAGAACTCATAGAAGGTAGACATGTGCATTCGTTTTCGTCCGAATGCATTTTCGTCCGAATTTCAGCTATTTTCATTTTCGTTTTGACAAACGATAACGAAAGCACAGAATCCGAAAAACGAAAGATCCGACATAAATAAATGCTTTATTTTTGTTTTCATTGTTACAACAGTTCGATATAGAATAGGAGATTCGACATGACTCTGACAATAACAATCTGTCTATAGAACCTGTGGTCGAATGTGCCTAACCTTACCTCTATTAGTCCAAGATTATATAGAGAAAATATTCGACAGAGAAAAAAGATTTGACAGAGAGAAAAGATTCTGCAAGTTACTGTCCTAAAAAGTGTTTGGGGACCCGGGTCCTGCCCCAGGGGACATGTATCAATGCAAAAAAAAGTTTTAAAAACGGCAGTTTTTTCGGGAGCAGTGATTTTAATAATGATTAAAGTGAAACAATAAAAGTGTAATATTCCTTTAAATTTCGTAGGGGGGGGGGGGTGTCTATAGTATGCCTGTGAAGGGGCTCATGTTTCTGGTGCTTAGAACTGTCCCTGCACAAAGTGTCATTTATGCAGGAAAAAAGTCCTTTAAAATCACTCGCAGCTATTATGAATTGTCGGCTCCCGTAATACAGAGAACACTCATTGAAAGTCATTGATAAAAAAATAAAATAAAAAAAAAATAAAAAAGCGTGGGGGTCCCCCAAATTCAATTACCAGGCCCTTCAGGTCTGGTATGGATATTAAGGGGAACCCTGCCTCAAATTTAAGAAAAAAATTGACGTGGGGTTCCCCATAAATATCCATAACCAGACCCTTCAGGTCTGGTATGGATATTAAGGGGAACGCCGCGTCAAATTTAAAAAAAAATTGACGTGGGGTCCCCCTAAAAATCCATACCAGACCCTTTATCCGAGCACGCAACCTGGCAGGCCGCAGGAAAAGAGGGGGAGACGAGAGAGCGGCCCCCCCTCCCTCCTGAACCGTACCAGGCCACGTGCCCTCAACATTGGGAGGATGCTTTGGGGGTCTGTGACCCCTCAAAGCACCTTGTCCCCATGTTGATGAGGACAAGGGCATCATCCCCACAACCGTGGCCGGTGGTTGTGGAGGTCTGCGAGCGGGGGGCTTATCAGAATCTGGAAGCCCCCTTTAACAAGGGGACCCCCAGATCCCCCCCCCCTGTTTGAAATGGTAAGGGGGTACAAAAGTACCCCTACCATTTCACAAAGAAAGTATAAAAATGGTTAAATAAGACAAACACACTTTTGAAAAATTCCTTTATTAAAAATTAAAAAAAATAAAAAAAATTCCAGCGGTGGTAATCCACTCTTGCTATCCAGCGACGGACGGTCATCTCATCCAGCGCAGCGAATCCATCCTTCTTCTGTCTCCACGGAGGAGACACTTCAGAGATTCCGGCGGCCTGACGCTTCTTATATACGGAGGGCAGGGCCACCCGTCACCTGACCCCGCCCCCCTCTGACGCAAGGGGAAACCTGGGGTTCCCTGTGACGTATGGGTGACCCCGCACCCCTCTGATGTAACACAGGCAGGTTTCCTTGCATAGGCTAGGTTTATACCTGGGACCAGTGAGGGGAGGGCTTCCCTCCATTGGGGATATCTCCTGTGTTATATGTAGATAGGTTTGGAGGTAGGAGGCTGCTTCCTCAGAGTGTGAGAAGGATTTTGTCTCCCCTGAATGATTGGTGAGCCTCAGGATAGCAGGGTATGCCAGAGTACATTTTTTATGCCCTTTAGGTGCAGAGCCAAGCAAATTGGCTGGAAGGCCTTCCGCTTGCAGGACACCTCCTGAAAATAGTCAGAAAACAGCATTAGCTTATGGCCATCCAGTTGGAGTGTGTTGGCATTTCAGAAGGATTTTTATGTAGCTACTCTGTCAGAGTAATTTAGATATCGGCAATGGTAGGGCGTGAGGTATGCCGTTCATTAGAGAGGGCCCCCATATGGTGGGATCTTTCCGCTGTACATGGAGTCACAAACCCCAGGGCTTCAGGGAGATGTGTGGAGCATAGATCCACCAGAGATCCGGAATTGTAGGTTTCAGGAAGGCCAAAGATATGCCGGTTGGTCTTGTGGGAACACTTCTCTAAGTCATCCAATTTGTCTAAATATGTATGTCTGAAAGGATTGGTGTGTTGCAGCTTGTGAGCTCTGAAGTTCTTCCTCTACTTCTAAGATTTGTCAAGCATTCAGCCATCTTGGATATCTGTATCTCTGATGTTGGCCGAGGGAGGACAGTGCCTGAATTAGAGCCTGGTCCGCTATGAATGAGGTAGTGGTCCATCCGCGCTGTCCTAAGGGTGCGAGGGAGGGAGAAGATGAGTCAGACTGCTGTGACCTGTAAGAATATAGCCGGCTTTGTATCTATCCCCTTCAGGAGCCGCTGCCTCCCGCTCCTTCTACATGGGCGTCGGAACCAGAAGTTCAATTGTTTTTAATGGCAAACATTTTTTCTTGGAAACATTAGTGGTTCACATCTCTAATAACATCAGAAAAGCCCAGAGGGGTAGTAGAATTCCACATGCGTGTAATATTCAATTTAACCGCATAGAGAATTTGAACAACAATTGTTCTAGGTGAAGTGGGAATGCTATCTATGTATATCTGTAAGATAAAAAACCTTTGGAAAACAGCGCTGTCCAAAAAAACCAAAATACTCAAAAATCCTGTGCCAGTGAAACAGAAAATAAATAATAAATTCTTGCCGCAACATAATGTGAGACACACACAATACACAATAATTCAAAAGAAAAGCTGCGCTAGAACTTATATAGTGCCAGAATAATAATATAACATAATATATCCTGTTTACAAAAAATAAATTGATATAACCACAAATATTACAGATAAAATTAATTAGAAAAAAAAATGAACAGTCCAAAGAAAAGGGAGTGAGACAAGGAGATGAGATGTCAGTCCATTTAAGTGACTCCGTAAAACACCCTTCAGGTATATAGCAGGTGCACCCAGAGAAAGAGGTTCCTCCACCACCAGATTCAGTGAGGCTTACCAGCTGACAAGATCTCTTTTTAGGGAGATCATACGTGCTTGCAAACGAGACTATCACTCCTGGTCCCTTTGACAGGCTCTGCTGGTGTCTCCAACTCCTGTATCCCCTTCTCAGAGCGTCTCCTGTTTCCCCATAATCATTTAGTAAGATAAAACAGAAAGGCTCCCATAACGTAACTCCATATAAAACTTTAATTCAAACATAATAAAATAAAGGTAACAAACTCACAAATTTCCAGCTGAATGACGTCACCGCCGTTGGCTAGGAAGGGCGGGCAGTGTAAGCAAGAGAGAGCCGGCCGGCTCGTTATTATACACATGCTTGTATTCAGCTGGAAATTCGTGAGTTTGTTACCTTTATTTTGTTAATTCTGATAATGTCAAGCAAACTTATCATAGGACCCAGGGCTTGTTGTGCTTTCTCAAATCCTACATGGTCTGGGTTTACTAGCTTCGAGAGGATATTCAGTAGTCTTTATGTTAAGTCTTTCACACATATTTTAACATCAGAGTTTGGCGAATATATTAGCCTATAATTATTTGGATAGCTGGGACCTTTATCTGGTTTGGAAATAGTGATAATGACTGCCTGGAGCCTTTCTCTTGGGAAGGCTCCAGTAGTCATGGTCCTATTATACAAATCTGCTAAATAAGCAATTTGTTTATCATGGAAGTGTTGGTAGTATTCATTTGGGAAGACATTTAATTACTGCAGAAATATCTTCCAGCGTAAAAGGACACAAGAGTGACTCCTCTGGTGTTCCATATACAGAAAAGAACTGGGCAGATTTGTGCCCTGTGTGGCCAGATATAACTTATCCTACATATGGGAATTCTTTACAATCTTTATACTTTATACTATTCAATGTAGGACGAGGCACTGTCTACTAGGATATGTTCACACACAGCACCACTCTGTGTTGACATACAAACAATGATCTAGGTGTTCCATAATCAATGGTAATTTGATGGGATGGAGAAAATTATTGATTTGGTCTATAGCAGGCTGTGGAATCCGGCCATCAAGAGCCATATTATATAGAAATTTGTAAAATTTGTAAAATGTTTGAAAACATCTACTGTATGTTTGGAATTCACCTCCCTGAATGCACAGCAAAAGTGACACTCCCACTGGGCTGGTTCCGAAAGAGAACTGGCACTCAATACACACTATATATATATATATATATATAGTGTAGTATATATAACACAGTGTATTGAGGTGGTAAAAGGGAACCCTGTGCCAAAATAAAAAAATGGTGTGGGGGTCCCCTGTAAATCCATACCAGACCCTTATCCGAGAATGCAACCTGGCAGGCTGCAGGAAAAGGGGGGGTGAGAGAGACCCCCTCCTCCTGAACCATACCAGGCCACATGCCTTCAACATGGGGAGGGTGCTTTGGGATAACCCCAGAAAGCACCTTTTCCTCACAAATCTTGCCCGGTGGTTGTGGGGGTCTGCGGGCAGGGGGCTTATCAGAATCTGGAAGTCCCCTTTAACAAGGGGGCCCCTAGATCCCGGCCCCCCTATGTGACTGGATAGGGATGCATTGTAAAAGGGAAGTAGGTATTCCCGTGCTACTGTGGAATCTATTATAACAAATTCTATGGTGCAGCAGCCACCATGTGGGTCAAACATTACCCACGATAAAATGTATAGAAAAAAATCAATGGATGGTGTTGCGCTCCAAAATAAAATTATAAAGTGCTGAAATAAGGTTGCAATATATATCAATTCAAGTGATAAACTTACATGTATAAAAATATCCAATGTATAGAAAAGCAGAGAATAAATACAATGGTGATCAGTATAGCACTACACTTGAAATTGCACTTGAAAATTGCACTGAAAGAGCAGTTGGAAGTGCATTAGCTGTCCATCCGAGGGGCACATGCAAGGAAAAAACAGCATTTTAGCTTACACATAATTGGATGATAAAATCAGCAGAGCTTCCCCTCATTTCAAATCTTCCCCTCAGATTTACAGTGACTGCACTTCCAAGTGCACTTGCATTGCAATTTCAAATGCACTTTGCACTTTTAGTTAGCACTTGTATTGCAAAATGAATTTGCCTTTTGTAAATAACCCCCATAGTCTTTTTGAAATGTACCTGCCTACTCACAAACAAACTGTAATTTTTGAATAAAAACACATTTTTTTTAAATAAAATGTCCATTTATTATGGTTAACAAAATAAAGAGGAAGGCAACATTGGAGACAGTGTTGGAGTTTGTGAAGCCTTTTGCCCCCTGGGCACACATCAATTCAGTGGCCAACAAAATTGGGATCTTGCGTAGTCAATATAATAGGGAGCACAATCTGGTCCAGGACTCCCAGAGACCAGGAGCAAACACTTCTGACTCTTCCGTGCAACCTTCGCTCCATGTTGCCCTGCAGCCTTCCCTCCACGCTTCTCTGCAGCCTTCCTTGGAGGCTGTGCCTCTGGTGGTGTACTTGTGGCAGGAGAAGGAGGAGTACAGGCTTCATTGTAAAGATGAGTGGTTGGTATACGCTCACCCCTTAAACCCTTCTGAAGGTCCTCAGAAAAAAGCCCCTCACATAGGAGGCGTCTGCCCTTCTCAAGTTCCATCAACCTGGTTGCTAAATATGTACCATAGGCCCCTTCAGCATTGGGGGGGGGGGGGGGCGTTTACTGAGAAACTGTCTGGTTTCCCGAATGAGGGCAAGTGATTCCTCCTCAGTTATTGTCATCCTCCTGGGCCTTCTGGTGGGAATGCGGAGGGGAGGCACCTGGCATTCTGTGAGGCTCCTACTGGGCCCAGACACCTTCTGCCTGCCACTGGTCCTGGCCTCCTCCTCTATACCACTGGGCATGGCCTCCTCCTGGCTGAGCTCATCCTGTGTAGAAAAAAAGGGACATATTTGTATTTTTTGCTTCATCAATCACATGCAATTTTCTGTTTATGACTGGCAAATTGAATTTTAAACAAATAGAAAAGTCCTAGCTAGTGATGGACGAACGTTTCGCCCGGCGGTCGTTTCGCGGCGAATTTCCGACTTTCGCCGTCCGCGGGTTCGAACGCCTTTTTCCGTCGTTCGCCCCGGCGGACTTACGTGTTTAATGTATACAAGAACTTTAACCTTTCGTGACACGTTTATCATGTGTTACAGGACAACCAATTGAGACATGACAGCTCATGGACACTTGGACATTCCCCCTAACCTATAAATACACCCGATCCGGTGGCCATTTTACATTCTTTCTTCTGTCACTGTAGGGAAAGGATCCTGTGTGGAGTAGGGACAGAGAAAACGCTAGCTATTTGGTACACAAAAGTTCTTTTCAGGACTGGTATAGGTGTTAGGTCAGCAGCCTGAGTTTCTTTTGTCAGTTTAGATAAAGGGACAGAGCGCTGTATGCTGCTATTTTAGGGACAGCTCAGCCAGATTAGTCTTTCTTCATCATCATCATCATCATCATCATTAGCTGTTACTATCAGGTCCACAAAAGAGCTATTCCAGCTAATCGTTCCAGCCTACTCTTTTTTGCCAATTTGTATAGGGACAGGCAGGAAGCAGTGTGTCAGGCAGTGAGGATAATTTTAAAGACTTGCTGTTACTATTAGTTCCACAAAGGTTCTTTTCAGGACTGGTATCAGTGGTACGGTAATAGGCTTGTACACGTATAATATTCTTTCTTCCAAATATAGAAAGAATATTATACTTGACTGCTGCCCTTCTGCTGCAGTCTGCTAATCATTCACAACTCACTTGTTCCACAAAGCTCTTTATCAGGACTGGTAACTTGGTCTGTCTAGGGTGCTACGGTACATAGGCTTGGGTGCGGTACAGTCTGCTGTTCTGTAAGGACCGCTATCGGTCCACAATACATAGGGTTGCCGTGCACTACTGCTGACCGCTGCCCTATACTGCAGCAGTCCTTCAGCGGTATAGGGACTGACGCACAGTCTGCTAAACACTAATACACAACCTGCTTGGTCCACAAAAGTTCTTATAAGGACTGGTAACTTGGTATAGGGTGCTACGGTACATAGGCCTGAGTGCGTTACAGTCTGCTGTTCTGTAAGGACCGCTATCGGTCCACAATACATAGGGTTGACGTGCACTACTGCTGACCGCTGCCCTATACTGCAGCAGTCCTTCAGCGGTATAGGGACTGACGCACAGTCTGCTAAACACTAACACACAACCTGCTTGGTCCACAAAAGTTTTTATAAGGACTGGTAACTTGGTATAGGGTGCTACGGTACATAGGCCTGAGTGCAGTACAGTCTGCTGTTCTGTAAGGACTGCTATCGGTCCACAATACATAGGGTTGCCGTGCACTACTGCTGACCGCTGCCCTATACTGCAGCAGTCCTTCAGCGGTATAGGGACTGACGCACAGTCTGCTAAACACTAATACACAACCTGCTTGGTCCACAAAAGTTCTTATAAGGACTGGTAACTTGGTATAGGGTGCTACGGTACATAGGCCTGAGTGCAGTACAGTCTGCTGTTCTGTAAGGACCGCTATCGGTCCACAATACATAGGGTTGCCGTGCACTACTGCTGACCGCTGCCCTATACTGCAGCAGTCCTTCATTGGTATAGGGACTGACGTACAGTCTGCTAATCACTAACACACAACCTGCTTGGTCCACAAAAGTTCTTATAAGGACTGGTAACTTGGTATAGGGTGCTACGGTACATAGGCCTGAGTGCGTTACAGTCTGCTGTTCTGTAAGGACCGCTATCGGTCCACAATACATAGGGTTGCCGTGCACTACTGCTGACCGCTGCCCTATACTGCAGCAGTCCTTCAGCGGTATAGGGACTGACGCACAGTCTGCTAAACACTAACACACAACCTGCTTGGTCCACAAAAGTTTTTATAAGGACTGGTAACATGGTATAGGGTGCTACGGTACATAGGCCTGAGTGCAGTACAGTCTGCTGTTCTGTAAGGACCGCTATCGGTCCACAATACATAGGGTTGCCGTGCACTACTGCTGACCGCTGCCCTATACTGCAGCAGTCCTTCATTGGTATAGGGACTGACGTACAGTCTGCTAATCACTAACACACAACCTGCTTGGTCCACAAAAGTTCTTATAAGGACTGGTAACTTGGTATAGGGTGCTACGGTACATAGGCCTGAGTGCGTTACAGTCTGCTGTTCTGTAAGGACCGCTATCGGTCCACAATACATAGGGTTGCCGTGCACTACTGCTGACCGCTGCCCTATACTGCAGCAGTCCTTCAGCGGTATAGGGACTGACGCACAGTCTGCTAAACACTAACACACAACCTGCTTGGTCCACAAAAGTTTTTATAAGGACTGGTAACTTGGTATAGGGTGCTACGGTACATAGGCCTGAGTGCAGTACAGTCTGCTGTTCTGTAAGGACCGCTATCGGTCCACAATACATAGGGTTGACGTGCACTACTGCTGACCGCTGCCCTATACTGCAGCAGTCCTTCAGCGGTATAGGGACTGACGTACAGTCTGCTAATCACTAACACACAACCTGCTTGGTCCACAAAAGTTCTTATAAGGACTGGTAACTTGGTATAGGGTGCTACGGTACATAGGCCTGAGTGCGTTACAGTCTGCTGTTCTGTAAGGACCGCTATCGGTCCACAATACATAGGGTTGCCGTGCACTACTGCTGACCGCTGCCCTATACTGCAGCAGTCCTTCAGCGGTATAGGGACTGACGCACAGTCTGCTAAACACTAACACACAACCTGCTTGGTCCACAAAAGTTTTTATAAGGACTGGTAACTTGGTATAGGGTGCTACGGTACATAGGCCTGAGTGCAGTACAGTCTGCTGTTCTGTAAGGACCGCTATCGGTCCACAATACATAGGGTTGACGTGCACTACTGCTGACCGCTGCCCTATACTGCAGCAGTCCTTCAGCGGTATAGGGACTAAGAGTTTTGTCACAGGGTGATTTAAAAAATGACAGGCAGAGGAAGAGGCAGGCCCTTCCGCAGGGGTGGTAGGGGTAGGGCAGGAGCAACAGCCTTGAGCCAAAGTGGGAAGTTGCAGAAGGTGCGTTCAATTACTTTAAAGGACGCACCAGACTTGGTTGAGTGGCTCACTCAGCCTTATTCTTCTGCACCCTCCTCATCCTCTCGATCTGCACCCTCTTCTTCACTCTCTGCTATGTGCACCCCCAAAGACACTACCACCAACAACACCACCACCACCACATACCTTCCGCTTGAGTGCAAATGGGGGCCTTCATGCTCCAGTGTTTTAATAGGGACCCCCGTATAAAAAGCATGAGGGTCAAGGACCAGTACTGGGTGGCAACGTACTTAGATCCCCGGTACAAACACAAAATGGCGGAAATGTTACCGCCGTCGCAGAGGGCTGTCAGAATGCAGCACTTCCAGGCCTTGCTTCGAGAAATGCTGCATTCTGCTTTTGCGTGCGCTGGCAGAGGAGCAATTCCCACTCCCAGAGAAGGATTTGCGGGTACCAATCCAACAGCGCCTGCAAGAAGAGGCCGGTTTGAAGATGTGTTGGTGACTTCGGATATGAGGTCATTCTTTCAGCCGACCCATCGACAGGTGTCATCCGGATCCAGCATCAGGGAACGCCTAGACCGTCAGGTGTCCGACTACATTGGGTTAACGGCCGATGTGGACGCTCTGAGGAGTGATGAACCCCTAGACTACTGGGTGGGCAGGCTTGACCTCTGGCCAGAGCTTGCCCAATTTGCAATCGAACTGTTGGCTTGCCCCTCATCCAGTGTCCTGTCCGAAAGGACGTTCAGCGCAGCAGGGGGGATTGTGACCGATAAGCGTACTCGCCTAGCTCACGACAGTGTTAACTACCTCACATTTCTAAAAATGAATGAGGCATGGATCTCGGAGGAATTCAACACATGTGATCAGTAGACCATGTATATGTCTATAAACAATTTTTGGAATCAAGCACACAGACCTTCTTAATTCATTTGGCTCACTTCCCTGACCCAAAAAAGCACACCGTACTATATGCCCCTACCCTCCTCTTTGAAGAGGTTGAGCGGTGTCATATTTCTACTGGGGCTGCTTATTATGAGGGGTTCCCACCATCCCTGTGCTGTGCTGACTTCCTCCTGGGTGTTCTTATTATGAGGGGCTCCCACCATCCCTGTGCTGTGCTGACTTCCTCCTGGGGGTTCTTATTATGAGGGGATCACACCATCCCTGTGCTGTGCTGACTTCCTCCTGGGGCTGCTTACGGTGCTGCTGTCAGCGCTGTATGTCACGGAGCTGCTGTCAGCGCTGTATGTCACGGAGCTGCTGTCAGCGCTGTATGTCACGGAGCTGCTGTCAGCGCTGTATGTCACGGAGCTGCTGTCAGCGCTGTATGTCACGGAGCTGCTGTCAGCGCTGTATGTCACGGAGCTGCTGTCAGCGCTGTATGTCACGGAGCTGCTGTCAGCGCTGTATGTCACGGTGCTGCTGTCAGCGCTGTATGTCACGGAGCTGCTGTCAGCGCTGTATGTCACGGAGCTGCTGTCAGTGCTGTATGTCACGGAGCTGCTGTCAGCGCTGTATGTCACGGAGCTGCTGTCAGCGCTGTATGTCACGGAGCTGCTGTCAGCGCTGTATGTCACGGTGCTGCTGTCAGCGCTGTATGTCACGGAGCTGCTGTCAGCGCTGTATGTCACGGAGCTGCTGTCAGCGCTGTATGTCACGGAGCTGCTGTCAGCGCTGTATGTCACGGAGCTGCTGTCAGCGCTGTATGTCACGGAGCTGCTGTCAGCGCTGTATGTCACGGTGCTGATGTCAGTGCTCTGTATTACGGTGCTGCTGTCAGTGCTCTGTATCTCCTGCACCCTCTTGTTTGCCTACCCTGGTCCCTGACCTTCCCTCTCCTCCATTGCCTTCATTAGCTCCATAGTCCTGAATTGTCAGAACAATTTCCCAAATAAAAAAAAAATGCTTGTAGTTATCGATCCCAAATTCACCTCATACATGTATTATGCTATTGTCCAGGTGGTGGGACTACGTGCTACCCCCTAATAATTACCCCGTGGCCGCAAATTCGACCTAAAGGTTTGCGAAATTCGCCTCCCATTGAAGTCAATGGAGCCCGCGGCGAACGGTCGTTTTCGCGAACGTTTGTGTCCGTTCGCGTTTCGCGTTCGCGAAACGTCCCGTCGGAAGTTCGTCCATCACTAGTCCTAGCAGATAATAGGCTCAGCAATGGCATGCAATGCCAAGCTGCTGCTAACAAAGCAAACTGAATATTGGCATGCATTAAAAAGGGGATCAACTCCAGAGACTAAACCGCCCTACAAGACTCTGATCCGGTCGCACCTGCAATATGCTGTCCAGTTCTGGGCACCAGTCCTCAGGAAGGATGTACTGGAAATGGAGCATGTACAAAGAAGGGCAACAAAGCTGATAAAGGGTCTGGAGGATATTAGTTATGAGGAAAGGTTGCGAGCACTGAACTTATTCTCTCCGGAGAAGAGATGCTTGAGAGGGGATATCATTTCAATATACAAATACCATACTGGTGACCCCACAATAAGGATAAAACTTTTTTGCGAAAGGGAGTTTAACAAGACTCGTGGCCACTCATTAAAATTAGAAGAAAAGAGGTTTAACCTTAAAGCATAGGTCCACCCTAAAATACACTCCCAGGGCTATGTGATCCCCCCTTCCCTAAACGCTTGGTAACCCCCTTACCTTCCAGCTGTCTTCTTTAGTTTTTTTTCTATTTCAAATTTTCTTCCACAGTGAATTCCGGAACGGGGAGGAGCCGATGCGGAACGGGGGCGGGGCTTAATCGGCAGGTCACTCGTTCCGGTCTGCCGCATGGGCTCCTGGGACCTTTTTTTTTTTCCCCAGGAGTCTGTGGTGTGCATAGACTCGAGATCTCGCGTGAGGCAGAGAAGGGAAGTGACGTCATCACGACACCCACGTTCAGAGGGCGGTTCACAAACCGCCATTTGAATCGTGGGCAAAAGGTAATACTGACCAGTACACCTGATCAGTATTACCTGTGCACACCTGAGCGCAACACGAGGACCACGAGGACCACGAGGAGGATGAGCAGGACGAACAGGACGAGGACCACGCGGAGGACGAGGACCCAGCTTTCCCTAACATAGAAACCAACACTTGATCTGCTATTTCAAGGTAAGTTTAACTATTTATATTTTCATACTATACAATCATGTTAAATGTATAACATTTCCTATATCTTCCAATTTTTTTTTTTTGGCCGTTTTTTTATTTATTTATTTATTTATTGTGAATGGATGTATCTATTTTTTTATGGTCTGTATCCATTTTAATAAAAGATATAAAGATGTTAAATAATTTTCATAGTAAAAGGTATTATTTTTCCTGTCTTTATATATATATATATATATATTATATATATATATATATATGTATGTATGTATGTGTATATGTTTTTTTTTATATTAGTTTTCATTAGTCTTTTATTTTTTATTTTCTTTTATTTTTTCTTATATTTTCTCAGTTTTGGCTGTGTATTTTTTAAATGTGTGTGGGGGCTTTTTTTTTTTATTTATTTTTTTTTTTTTCTTTTTTAAATTTTTTTTTTTTTTGGGGGAAGGGGGGTTTAATTTTTATTTTTTTTCTAACAATCATCTTTATTGACTTTTTAATTTTATTTATTCATTTTAGATTATTTTGTTACAGTTATATTGAAGCCGTTTACGTAAATCTTTTCCGAAGCCTTATTGTACTGCTGAGCTGCAGGTAATTTTTTTTTTTTGTACTATTGTTTATTTTTTCTAAAAGATTTTTTCGAATTCTTTTTTTTATTTTTATTTTTTTTACAGACCGACAGAAGATCTT